>NC_060119.1:926821582-927131582 GCF_021461395.2 Schistocerca americana | reverse complement strand
TCGCAGGTTCGAATCCTGCCTCTGGCATGGGTGTGTGTGATGTCCTTAGGTTAGTTAGGTTTAAGTAGTTCTAAGTTCTAGGGGACTGATGACCTCAGAAGTTAAGTCCCATAGTGCTCAGAGCCATTTGAACCATTTTGAACCTACGTCACGTGTTGCAAGACTCCGTTCTCCGACTGCAAAGAGCGACCCTGCGTTATCGCGTTGATGCTGCGGGCGGGCTGGCAGTCAGGTGAATTATTCATAGCTGCCCGCGCAGCCAATTTGAACGTACCGGGGCGTGGCACCACCACTCCCACCCACACAGCACGCGGCACGTCTCCCGCGGCGGCTACCATGTTGACATCCAGATCGCTCTCAGCATCGCACCACCCTCATTATTGGATTCTACCGGTGGGTCGTCGTTGTGGAGACTAGCACGCCTTCTCTTGCTTTCCGTCTCACCAAATTGCTACTGTCGTAACAAAACACCAGCCGTACCTACAATTGTCATTTCACTATGCAGGGTGGTCCATTGATAGTGACCAGGCCAAATATCTCACGAAATAAGCATCAAACGAAAAAACTACAAAGAACGAAACTCGTCTAGCTTGAAGGGGGAAACCAGATGGCGCTATGGCTGGCCCGCTAGATGGCGCTGCCATAGATCAAACGGATAACAACTGCGTTTTTTTTTAATGGAAACCCTCATTTTTATTACATATTCGTGTAGCACGTAAAGAAATACGAATGTTTTAGTTGGACCACTTTTTTCGCTTTGTGATAGATGGCACTGTAATAGTCACAAACGTCGTATCACGTAACATTCCGCCAGTGCCGACGGTATTTGCTTCGTGATACATTACCCGTGTTAAAATGGACCGTTTACCAACTGCGGAAAAGGTCGATAACTTGTTAATGTATGGCTATTGTGATCAAAACGGCCAACGGGCGTGTGCTTTGTATGCTGCTCGGTATCCTGGACGAAATCCTCCAAGTGTCCGGACCGTTCGCCGGTTAGTTACGTTATTTAAGGAAACAGGGAGTGTTCAGCCACATGTGAAACGTCAACCACGACCTCCAACAAATGATGATGCCCAAGTATGTGTTTTAGCTGCTGTCGCAGTTAATTCGCACATCAGTAGCAGACAAATTGCGCGAGAATCGGAAATCTCAAAAACGTACACCAACAGTGGTAACGTAAACCGGCATAATATGCACTATTGGGCAACGGAAAATCTACGATGGCTGGGACAAGTGGAACATCAGCGACCTTGGCGGGCTAATGTATGGTGCGGCATTATGGGAGAAAGGATAATTGGCCCCTATGTTATCGATGGCATTCTAAATTGTGAAATGTATGCTGATTTGCTACGTAATGTTCTACCGATGTTACTACAAGATGTTGCACTGCATGACAGAATGGCGATGTACTTCCAACATGATGGATGTCCGGCACATAGCTCACGTGCGGTTGAAGCGGTATTGAATAGCATATTTCATGACAGGTGGATTGGTCGTCGAAGCCTCATACCAAGGCCCGCCCGTTCACCGTATCTGACGTCCCCGGATTTCTTCCAGTGGGGAAATTTGAGGGATATTTGCTATCGTGATCCACCGACAACGCCTGACAACATGCGTCAGCACATTGTCAATGCATGTGCGAACATAACGGAAGGCGAACTACCCGCTGTTCAGAGGAATGTCGTTACACATATTGCCAAGTGCATTGAGGTTGACGGACATCATTTTGAGCATTTATGGCATTAATGTTGTATTTACAGGTAATCACGCTGGGACAGCATGCATTTTCAGAAATGAAAGTTCACAAAGGTATATGTATCACATTGGAACAACCGAAATAAAATGTTCAAACGAACGTACGTTCTGTATTTTAATTTAAAAAACCTACCTGTTCCCAACTGTTCATCTAAAATTGTGAGCCATATGTTTGTGACTATTACAGCGCCATCCGTCACAAAGCGAAAAAAGTGGTCCAACTAAATCATTCATATTTCTTAACGTACTACACGAATATCTAATAAAAAATGGGGGTTCCTATTTAAAAAAAACGCAGTTTCCCCTTCAAGCCAGACAAGTTTCGTTCTTTGTAGTTTTTTCGTTTGACGCTTATTTCGTGAGATATTTGGCCCGGTCACTATCAATGGACCACCCTGTATATCTGAGGTGGCAAAGGTGATAACATACCTCACAGTATCGTGTGGGACCTCCTTTTGCCCTGCGTAGTGCAGCAATTCGACGTGGCACGGACTCAACAAGTCATTGGAAGTTCCTGCAGAAGTACTGTGCTGTGCTGCCTCTTTAGCCGTCCATAATTGCGAAAGTGTTGCCGCTGCAGGATTAGGCGCGCGAACTGACATCTCGATTATGTGCCATAAATATTCGATGGGATTCATGTCTGGCGATCTGGGTGGCCAAATCATTCGCTCAAATTGTCCATCTTGTTCTTCAGACCAATCTTGAACAACTGTGGCCCACTGACAGGACATCGTTGCTTGGGAACATGAAGTCCGTGAATGGCTGCAAATGGTTTCCAAGAAGCCGAACATAACCATTTCCAGTCAACGATCGGTTCACTAGGACAAGAGGACCCAGTCCATTCCATGTAAACACAGTCACACCATTAGAGAGTCACCACCAACTTGCAAAGTTTCTTGTTGACACCTTGGGTCCATGGCTTCGTGGAGTCTGCGCCACATACAAAAATTGCCATCAGCTCTTACCAACTGAAATTGGGACTCACCTGACCAGGCCACGGTTTTCCAGTCGTCTAGGATCCAACCGACATGGTCACGAGCGCAAGAGGGGCGCTGCAGGCGATGTCGTGCTGGTCACCAAGGCACTCACGTCGGTCGTCTGCTGCCACAGCCCATTAACGCCAAATTTCGGTGTCCTCAAGAGTACATTCGTCCTATGTCCACATTGATTTCTGCAGTTACTTCAGGCAGTGTTGCTTGTTTGTTAGCACTGACAACTCTATTCAAACTCCTCTGCTCTCGGTCGTTAAGTGAAGGCCGTCGCCCACTGCTTTGTCCATAGTGAGAGGTAATACGTGAAGTGTGGTATTCTCGACACACTGTGCACACTATGGATCTCGGAGTATTGAATTTCCTAGTGATGGAATGTCACGCGCATATATCTGCAATTAACACCCCCGTTCAAAATCTCTTAATTCCCATCGGGTGGCCATAATCTCATCGGAAACCGTTACGCACGAATCAGTACACATGACAGCTCCGCCAATGCACTGCCCTTTTATTCTTTGTGTATACGATACTATCTGCATCTGGAAGTGTGGATATTACCAGCTCATGGCTATCACCAACCCATGACTTTTGTCACCTCAGTGTGTATTTTTATTTATTTACCATATGGCTCAATCTCAAAAAATAAACACAACTGTCTCAAATTACAAACGAATATCCAGGCGACGTACGTAGTCTACTGATCCCTCTGTCGCCATCAGGACCTCTGTTGTATGCCCAGTGTAAGCTCTCAGAGGACATTTTTGAATGATATGGTGAAAAGACTGCTTTTCAGTACCACAGTCACAATTTAGTCATTTTTTGCGTATAGATTTCCGTTTCACACTAGCGAGTAACGTCTGCAAAGACTGAAAATCCAGACAGAATTCTCATGATGACTCTAAGACAAATGATGTGTAGAACTGTTTACCAGCAGAAAATATGATAAATGCATGGTGTCCAAGTGGTGAAACAGCGCCCTTGCTTTTGGGACTGGGAAAGTCAGCGTCATTTCAAGATCACTAAGCGAAGAGCTGTCAGACGTGCAACTGCGCTATGTCAGTGTGTATTAGTCGAGACCGGGAAGAATTACCAGTGTCCGGATAATGGACTTGGTTTTCATTCTGTTTCTATGCCTATGGTTATATCCCTTTGCCATAAACGATTTAGCGTCTTCCTAGTGTACAGATTTTTAACGGTTGCAGTTTTCGAGATGTACTTCAGCGGAACGAATCATCCTCAACGGAAGTGCAGTCACGCTGAATTTAGTCATCAGTTCGGTAACTATCGAAAGTGACAGGGCAGATTGCTTACAAACCTTCACCAAACACACTTAGTGTGGTTCATTGTCAATGGGAATATATGAAAAGATTTTTATCACGGCAAAGTATCGCAATTTATCTATGTGAGCGATACACACAGAACACCGTTAGTTTAACACGTTCTATAAGCAAAGATATTTCGCATGTCTACTTTATACTTAATTTACATTATCGCACTACATGCACCAACTTAACGAAAATCTCGCCTCGTCTGTACCCAGCCATGCAGCAGAAAACGCCACTAGACTGAGAGGCAGAGAATGTGGTTGAGCTCAAGGCAACGTATCCTTCCCGTCAATACGATGCGTATGTAGTGCTGCCTGAGCTGCGGACACATTTCTTAGTCCACTGCACGGGTCACAAAACTCGATCATAGGATACCACTCAAAAGTCGTATTTCAAGCGTAATGGCAGATTCTGTAGTAATTTTCAGCGTACATAATGGTTGATCTGAAAAGAAACGTTGCTGGTAAGATCTTTGAATCCATCGTAGTACAGTGAATTTATTAAGCGGAGCGGATATAGTATTTATGGCAGCACAAGCCTGAATCTACACGCATCAAAAAAAGTTTTGCATCACCCCGGTTCCGAGAGTTCCGGAACCTGTACAGAAAATTGGAATAGAGATCAACATAAACATCATTTCCGGCCTCTTTATTGCTCATGAAAACCACACATTGCAAGTTGTACCACCATACAGCGAGACCTTCAGAGGTGGTGGTCCAGATTGTTGTACACACCGGTAACTCTAATACCCAGTAGCGCGTCCTCTTTAATTGATGCATGCCGGTATTCGTGGGGTTATACTATCCACAAGTCCATCAAGGCACTGTTGGTCCAGACTCCCACTCCTCAACGGCGATACGGCGTGGATCCCTCAGAGTGGTTGGTGGGTTAAGTCGTTCATAAACAGCCCTTTTAAATCTATTCCAGGCATGTTCGATAGGGTTCATGTATGGAGAACATGCTGGCCACTCTAGTCGAGCGATTTCGTTATTCTGAAGGAAGTCATTCTCAAGATGTGCACGATGGGTGCGCGAATTGTCGTCCATGAAGACGAATGCCTCGCCAATATCCTGCCGATATGGTTGCACTATAGGTCGGAGGATGGCATTCACGTATCGTAGAGTCGTTACGACGCCGTCCACGACCACCAGCGGCGTACGTCGGCCCCACATAATGCCACTCCAAAAACAGCAGGGAAACTACGCCTTGCTGCACTCGCTAGACAGTGTATCTAAGGCGTTCAGCCTGACCGGGTTGCCTCCAAACACGTCTCTGACGATTGTCTGGTTGAAGGCATATGCGACACTCATCGGTGAAGAGAACGTAATGCCAATCCTGAGCGGTCCATTCGGCTTGTTATTGGGCCCATCTGTACCGCGCTACATGGTGTCGTGGTTGCAAAGATGAACCTCGCCATGGACGTTGGGAGCGAAGTTGCGCATCATGCAGCCTATTGCGCACAGTTTGAGTCGTAACACGACATCCTGTGGCTGCACGAAAAGCTTTATTCAACATGGTGGCGTCGCTGTCAGGTTTTCTCCGAGCCATAATCAGTAGGTAGCGGTCATCCACTGCAGTAGTAGCCCTTGGGCGGCCTGAGCAAGGCATGTCATCGACAGTTCCTGTCTTTCTGTATTTCCTCCATGTCCGAACAACAACGCTTTGGATCGCTCCGAGAAGCCTGGACACTTCCGTTGTTGAGAGCCCTTCCTGGCCCAAAGTAACAATGCAGACGCTATCGAACCGCGGTATTGACCGTCTAGGCTCGGTTGAACTACAGACAACACGAGTCGTGTACCTCTTTCCTGGTGGAATGACTGGAACTGATCATCTGTCAGACCCCCTCGGTCTAATAGGCGTTACTCATACATGGTTGTTTATATCTTTGGGCGGGTTTAGTGACATCTCTGAACAGTCAACGAGTCTGTGCCTGTGATACAACATCCACAGTCGACGTCCATCTTCAGGAGGTCTGGGAACCGGGGTGATGCAAAACTTTTTTGATGTGTGTGAATTTTTTCTGTACACACTGCTAAATTCCTTTGATGGGGAGGCTCATTTATAGACGTTCCTAATTTAAATACTGTCGACATAATGTGGCTTGTGTTGGAGAAACAAATGAGTTCAGAATCCTCTATATTCATCTGAATGAAATCGGTAATATATAAATTCCCACGGTCTCTGTTTCAATATGCGTCATTCAACCCTGTGCATGTCGAATGCTGCTTTGAATGTACGTCAAATTTCTAACAATTTACAGTTTTCATTACATCGTCGCAAATTCAGGTAACACATCATAGAGTTTTACAATTCTGTAATTTTAATTTATAATTGATCTACATTGTATCAAAAGTCTCAAATTTTGGAAAAGTGGGCATAATTTTTTAAATGTTTGACTGCACAAAATGGAAACAAAGTGAAAAAGTGAACCTTGTGAAGAAGCACAGAATGTGAATGATTCGACGCATTACGCTTATTGGGGAGAAATTCAGCCTTATGCAAGACACCGTTTGCTTATTTCTGTTTAACCTATAAGCGCTTCATCAAATTTTTATTATACTGTCTCACATGAGGTTATGAGTTATTTTTCACTGGTGTTGTGTCTCTAACATACATTCTACAGCTTTTCATTGTTCCAGATGGAGTAACCTTGTTTCCTATTGCTTTAGACGCGTTGAAACACTTACTTTCTTCGTTATATTTAACCGTTACGCATTCGCGTTATTTATTTCATCACAAGACAGAAGATTTTTGCTCGCGTGGTATAGTAGGTATATAAGATATTCATTTGTTACTGTGTTCAAAAACTAAGCAACCCGTTTTTATACTGTGTAAGTACTGGCTGCAGTTAGGAAAATGGGAAAGAACAGCATACGTTACTTTTGATTATAATATAAACCTTCCTTTCGTTGCTCTACGATTAGCGATGGCTTATCAATTTTTACAACTCTGCTGTTTAACATTGCAGTGTAGCAAGCCTTCATGTCCTCGACCTGCACCACAGCTTTCAATGTAATGGTCTTGGGAGAGATAAGTTACAATCTTGGTCCTTGTAGAGTTAATACAACAAGTGAGCGAGGTCATGGGCAGTGTGCGACAGAAAAAGTTATGTGTCGCAATATGCGTAAATGGTATATAATACCCGCTGGAAACCTGTACTGTGTGCAGCCAGTGGCTACAGAAGAACCGATGGATACACCAAAAGAACAGAAAAATGAAAACCAGTGATGATGTCTAGTGTGAATAGGTGAAACGTGTTTAGTTAAAAACGAAACTAAAATTCTGTTGCAATAGACGGGACTGTTCTTATCTACACGATGAGCATAATTTAAATAAAAATTTTACATTTCTCGCGTGTGTGAATCTTACACTCTGTTGTGATGGCAGATACTTGAAATTTAACACCAATCCACCAAAAATGTGGCTGTAGTTTTCGTTATGTTTACATCTTTCACTCTGCGGTGATTATGGTTACATCTTGCCTCTACGGCGTTAACTATCATCTCGTCTGTCAGCTAAATCAAATAGCCTCGTGCCTGAGTGCACGACCGGGGTAGACCTCTATGGGAAACAGGGTTAAATTGGCAGTAGCTAACATCAGGGGTCTTCCGAGCAGGCAGGTAGAGGCTTTCGGCGGTCACATGGACACATGTGGACACTTGTTTCCCGGATGCTGCGTGGAATAGGCTGACCGCTGTTGCCACTGCTACCTGTCTCTGCGTCTTCGATGTGTGCAATGAGCATGACCGCTTTTACGCGTGTGTCCCGCTCTCCAGTATTTTACGGGGTGAGTCAGGAGGGGTGATGGTATTGGTGTTTCTGAACAAGAAACTTCGAATGAACACAAGCACTGCTCTTAACCGTATCCGATACACAGCTGTTTGAAACTCACGGTCGTTAGTCGCATGTCCTTCACCAGCACTCACATGCAAATACAACCAAAGCGACGTCAGCTGTCTTTACTTACCAGTCCAGTTCATCCAGTTCGCACTTCGCTTGCGCGTGGTTGCTCGCTCGTACAAAGGGCGTTCAAAAAGTTATGCACAGTCGTCGTCGTCTTTTTTTTTTCGCAGGAGGAGAATGAAATTTTTTGTGAACATACTTGGAACATTTGGCTATAAGTTGGTATATAAAAGTATTTTCTTTTATTTACAGGTGAGTCATAATGGACAGTGAAGTAGATGTCAGGTTGCGACAATTGTCGGTGATAGAGTTCCTCCTCAAGACCGGCGACGACTCTGACTCTGCTAATTCAATTCACAGGAAGTTGCTACCTGTTAATGGGGCGGGGGGGGGGGGGGGGGGGACAGTGGTTCGCAGCAGTATCTAGCGGTGGTTGCAGAGGTATAAAGAAGGTTATTTCTCTCTACTGGACAATCCACGATGCGGTAGACACAATGACACATGTGTGACGACACGACAGCTTGCTGAAATGATTCGTTTGTCATTGGGTAGTGTGGTATCACTGGTACAGTCACTATGATGCAGACAAATCTGTGCACGTTGGGTGCCTAGTATATTGACAAGAGAAATGAAAACGATGGAAGACTGTGTGCGAAGGTCTCATGAAGACCTTTACTGAAGAGTGGAAATAGTGTTTTGACGGCGACATGGTTGTTTTTTTCCGCACCTGAGAGCAAAACCCAATCACGGAAAGGCGTCATCCGGGTTCCCCTTGGAAGAAGAAACCAAGACTTTCACGAACAGCTGGCCGAAAGGTGATGGCCTCCTTCTTCTGGGATCAGTGTGGTGTCACTTTCATTGACTTTTGGAACCTGGCTCCACGATTAACCGGGAACGTTACTGTTTCTCATTGGACGAGCTACGACGTGCCATCAAGACCCACAAAACACAGCTTCAGGGTCAGCTCATCAGACTACACAATGACAATGCCATGACACAGTAGAAAATCAGGAAAATAGGTTGGAAAATTGTTCCTCATCCTCCCGACAGTCCGGACTTCGCTCCGTCTGATTTTTACCTCTTTGGTCGTCTGAAGGCCCACCAGCCGGGTAAAACATTTGACAGTGAGAAAGATCTTATTTCCTGTGTCAAGCGATGGTGTAAAAGTCAATCCCCAGAATTTTACCGAAGTGCATTTTCATCATGGAAAGAACGTTGGGCCAGATGCGTCACAGCTGATGGAGGCTACATTGAGTTGGCTCAGTGTATAGCTAAATGTTCCAAGTATGTTCACAAAAAGTTTCATTCTCCTCCTGCAAAAAATAAAAAAAATTAGAGACGACTGTGCAAAGCTTTTTGAACGCCGTGTTTTACAAGTATGTGATTAAGTAAAGGACCGTAGGAATTAGCTCAGGTCAGCAACACATCAGGTGTCTACGACAGCTACAAAAACGCATTGCACTTGACGTTAGACTTCTCGAACATGTTTTGTGAGAAAATGCACACAATTAAACAGAACATTATATCACAATGTTTCATTTACCGTCACACGCATTTGTACTGTTCTCTACTGTTCAGAACATGACATATGTCTATACGACGTTTTTTGTTCAATATCACTAATACTATCATCCCTCAACGCACATACCTTTCCTCCTTACTCCCCCCCTCCCCCCCCCCCCCCTATATTATGCTTAAGCCAGTATAATAAAGTTGCGAGTTATTTTTCTGAGGTCAGAATTCTTCGTCAGAAAATCATTGGTTTGGTAGCCTTTCGCGCTATTCACGTAGACCTTTACTTTAAGTAAGTCCATTGCAGCCTGTTCGAATTAATTTGAAAGTTTTCATGTTATTGTTAAGTGCTGTCAGATTTTGTTTCTAAGGTACCACTGATACAATTTGGTGTGTTCAAGAATTGCCGCTTGTCGTGGACTAAGCATAGCCGGAGTAACGGACGGCTAGCAATTCCTCCCACCGCTTATGTTCAGGAAGTCGTTATATCATTCATTTCCTCCTGATAATTCAAGTACATTGTATGTAACGATTTTTTGGCGAATCTGTGTAACGTATTAGTATAGTTCTTTTTGTTTCACGCTTGCATCCACTTGGTAGTGTCATTTCCTTCTAATAGTCGCATGCCCTTAAATTCACGTGTAAATGGAATCCTTTAACCACGTATGCTTTCTTACAGTTCAAATCTTCCGCTGAAATACGTTTCTGACTCACTTTACCGTACACCTCCATATCTCCCTTTGACTACTGGGAAGTACCTTGTAAAAGCAAGCGCAGATGCAATGCGCAGTGGCTTGAGTTTCTTCAGGTCCACACAAAGTAACGTGATTTATTCCAGGTGCAAATACAGACAATTATATTTCAAATAATGCGACAGAGAAGAGTGGATCTTCCGTTGTGCAGGTAATATTTGTATTTCAGGGTCATGAGAAGCAGATGTTTCGTTGGTGCTAGAGCCACGTATCATGCACCCACTTCTGCGTAAGTTCTAAGATAGATCTGTCAACGACGAGGGTTTAGTATAGGAAATTTCATACAGCAAAGTCTTAAATTTTGAAGGGCAAGTAACGGAGTAATAAGTTTCACAAGTGATAGTTGCTCATCATAGAATCACTTACAATTAAAGGTCAAGAACAATTTGTGTTTTCGCATTAGAAGTTTCAGCACATGAACTTCACATGTTTCAACGAGGAAATAAGTCATTAATAGGGTTTCGCAGGAATAAGTTGGATCAAAAGCGTTTCCCATTTCTGGGTTTCTCAAGTAACAAGTTTACGACAGCTAAGTCTCACACCGCGTGGTGCATGACACCCATCTTACAGATTGTCACAGTATGACTGCCTGTCTCAGACGAAGAGAACAAGAACATGACAAATTATATGCATTTCCTTTGTATGTTGCAGTTTCTTCATTAAATCCGAACACACATGGAAACAAATATCTTGGGTTTAATCTATTACCAGCGGAAGATATCCTGTTATTAATACCGTTTCAATTGTGAAATGATTCCGCTCATTTTGCCATGCGTATAATTTAAATTACGAATTGATCACACTACAACGACAACACGTGAAAAGTAGTTTCCCACTAGTAATGTGTTTTACATTATTCCCCACGTTCTGATTGTTTCTTTTATTGCTGTTAATCATTTCTTCCTAAATATTCATACACTACTAGATACTGAAAGTGAAAAGCTTTGTAGAATGAATTACACAGCTTACGTAGTCACCCCTTCCTGGTGGAATTGTTGTTTCTACATCTACATCTACATCTACATGGATACTCTGCAAATCACATTTAAGTGCCTGGTAGGGGGTTCTTCGAACCACCTTCTCAATTCTCTATTATTCCAATCTCGTCTAGCGCGCGGAAAGAATGAACACCCGTATCTTTCCGTACGAGCTCTGATTTCCCTTATTTTGCCTTGGTGATCGTTCCTCCCTATGTAGGTCGGTGTCAACAAAATATTTTCGCATTCGGAGGAGAAAGTTGCTGATTGGAATTTCGTGAGAAGATTCCGTCGCATCGAAAAACGCCTTTCTTTTAATGATGTCCAGCCCAAATCCTGTATCATTTCTGTGACACTCTCTCCCATATTTCGCGATAGTAGAAAACGTGCTGCCTTTCTTTGAACTTTTTCGATGTACTCAGTCAGTCCTATCTGATAAGGATCCCACACCGCGCAACAGTATTCTAAAAGAGGACGGACAAGCGTAGTGTAGACAGTCTCCTTAGTAGGTCTGTTACATTTTCTAAGTGTCCTGCCAATAAAACGCAGTCTTTGGTTAGCCTTCCCCACAATATTTTCTATGTGTTCCTTCCAATTTAAGTCGTTCGTTATTGTAATACTTAGATACTTAGTTGAATTTACAGCTTTTAGATTAGACTATTTTGTCGTGTAACCGAAGTTTAACGAGTTCCTTTTGGCACTCGTGTGGATGACCTCACACTTTCCGTTATTTAAGGTCAACTGCCACTTTTGGCACTATTCAGATATCTTGTTTCTAAACCGTTTTGCAGTTTGTTTTGATCTTCTGATGACTTGATTAGTGGATAAACAACAGCGTCATCTGCAAACAACCTAAGACGGCTGCTCAGGTTGTCTCCAAAATCGTTTATATAGATAAGGAACAGCAAAGGGCCTATAACACTACCTTGGGGAACGCCAGAAATCACTTCTGTTTTACTCGATAACTTTCTGACAATTACTACGAACTGTGACCTCTCTGACAGGAAATCACAAATCCAGTCACACAGCTGAGACGATATTCCATAAGCACGCAATTTCACTACGAGCCGCTTGTGTGGTACAGTGTCGAAAGCCTTCCGGAAATTCAGAAATACGAAATCAATCTCATATCCCTTGTCAATCGCACTCAACATTTCATGTGAATAAAGAGATAGTTGTGTTTCTCATCATACAGTTTCATTGTCGTTCTTCGAAGCACATCATTCCCTAATATTTTTCCTGCATGACAGTTCCTGGCGGATTAAAACTTTGTGCCAGATCAGGAAACGAACCTGGTACCTTTACGCAGGCCTCACGCACCCATTTTTAAACGGTCACGGAAGTTTCAGATAAGCGCATATTTCACTGCAGAGTGGAAATTCATTCTGGATTTCTTCTACGTTTGTGAATGCTACGACAGTGCCAAGATGTTTCTTGCTAATATCTTCACTGAGTACTCTCTGGTTTATGCGGATTACACAGGCTGTCTGTGGCGTTGCGTCGGAACCAATACCTCTGTAGACAGACTGCCATCAGTGCAAGGCGCTCAGGCCCGTTGCTCAGTCAGCAGGCAGCTGGCATATCGGTTTTAACCGGGAGTAAACTAGGCGAGCTAGGAGCGCGCTGGAAGAACAGTCCAACAAGATCGTTTGCCATTCCAACTTATTTTTGCAGTCGCTCCCCAATGGGTCTGGAAATGAATCTTACCCGGATCAAAACCAGTAAATAATATTAGTTTTGTATTCAACACGGTGTAATCCTTTACAGGAATTCAACAGAGCCTTGTGAGAACTTTCTGAAGATGCAATTCACGATGATCGATTTGAGTCAGGATTATCACATGTGATGAATGTGATTATTGATGCACAATTTTTCATTTGTATTCAAAGGGCAAGATTAAGAATTCATTTTATGGGTGTTATTTAACACTTTAAGCAGAAACCATAGCAACTGCGTTTCTTTACTGTCTTCACTTAGAGTGTCAAGAAGGCTGACCATTTGTATCCAGTACAAAAGTAACGGTGAATAATACCCTACAGGCTTCCAAGATAAAAGTATAACTTCGCACAAATATGTCTGTACTTTCTCCCAGTATAATGTTACGTGGCGTAATAAGTACGTCGTAGTGGATTGTGAGTTGCCTCTCAGGGGCAGGTACGCAACAACAACTGTTGACATTAATAGCCAATATCTCAGCCAGCATGCGCAGGAAATTGAAAAAAAAACGACTTCAAAGGTCGGACGAAAGCAAGGGCATTCCGCTTCTAATAGTGCGACGGCGAGCAAAGTTCTGTGGTATTCAAACCAACCTTTAGATGGACGACAGATTTACTTTTAGTTTGAATTAACTGCCCATCCAGGCTACTGGAAGGTAATTCCACAGCTACGTATTCTTGCAGACCTACTCCTCGAGACTTGTGCCTTCTTTTCCTCTGTGGAACCAACTTCGAGAGTCCTCCTCTGACACTGAATCGAAAACGTAAGCCAGTGTTGGGAGAGAATCATAGAAAATATGAAGAGGGGATGTGTAACAGATGAAGGCCTGTATGTTATTCATTTCATGCAAAACACTGAAAACGTATGCATAGCCGAACATGAAAACTACATGAGAACGTCCCTGTGCGTAATCCTGGTGTCGGTACCTGCGTCTGTATGTACATCTGTAAACTGCAAGCCTCCTTTCGAAAGTTATTCGATGCAGTCCGCCACTGTTGTTTAGTGAGGAAAATACAATATTGGACCGACTTGTGGTTGTATTCAGAACTTCTAGCATACGCAACTTAATGTGTATTTTATACGGAGCGAAACTGACCTATGTTAAACTACCGTAACTTCGAAAGTATTCCCACGTCAATATCTAGGTCAATACATCTTTACAATGAACATTAGTAATCTAATAGGTATGCTCCATGAAGCTGTTTGTAGATGATGCTGTAGTCTACGGGAATGTAGCAACACCACAAGATTGTAGCGAAGAGCAGGAACGCATGCAGAGAATCGAAGTTTTGTGTAGGGACAGGATCGCTGATCTCGAAGGTAACTAAATGTGATGTATTGCGCATAAAAAGCGAAGAGATCCATTGCTGTACGATTACGCTTTTGACGGTAAATCACTGGAGACAGTAAGAATTGTAAAATACCTGGGGTTAACCTTCCGGAGTGACCTAAAGTAGCCGGCCGCTGTGGCCGAGCGGTTATAGAAGCTTCAGTCCGGAACCGCGCTGATGCTACGGTCAAAGGTTCGAATCCTGCCTCGGGCATGGATGTGTGTGATGTCCTTAGGTTAGTTAGGTTTAAGTAGTTCTAAGTTCCAGGGGACTGATTACCTCAGATGTTAAGTCCCATAGTGCTTAGAGCCATTGGAACCTTTTTTTTTTTTTGCCTCAAGTGGAATGACCACGTAAAACTAGTTGCAAGCAAATTGGTTGGAAGGATCCAAAGGAGCAGTTCATCTACGAAATAAGTGGCTTACTCGTTCGGCCGATTCTTGAGTATTACTTATTGCTGTAAGGCTCTTGCCAGGTAGGATTAACATTAGGTCGGTGCATAAGTTCGTAGTGTTTTTGTTTCGCATGTTCGTATTCCGGTTGCTGTGTGTTTATTTATTTATTGTCATTTTTCATTTGTAGTTCGCTGTTGCTGTTTGAGTTTACGCAGTGCCAGTTTGTCATTTAGAAATAGTGACTGTAGCTGTGGACGCTAGAAAATGTTGTTATCAATGGAGAGACGTCTACAGACGTTAAAGTAACCTCTGGCGTGCCAGAGGGGAGTGTTATGGGACCATTGCTTTTCACAATATATATAAATGACCTAGTAGATAGTGTCGGAAGTTCCATGCGGCTTTCGCGGATGATGCTGTAGTATACAGAGAAGTTGCAGCATTAGAAAATTGTAGCGAAATGCAGGAAGATTTGCAGCGGATAGGCACTTGGTGCAGGGAGTGGCAACTGACCCTTAACATAGACAAATGTAATGTATTGCGAATACATAGAAAGAAGGATCCTTTATTGTATGATTATATGATAGCGGAACAAACACTGGTAGCAGTTACTTCTGTAAAATATCTGGGAGTATGCGTGCGGGACGATTTGAAGTGGAATGATCATATAAAATCAATTGTTGGTAAGGCGGGTACCAGGTTGAGATTCATTGGGAGAGTCCTTAGAAAATGTAGTCCATCAATAAAGG
The DNA here is from genome assembly GCF_021461395.2 of Schistocerca americana. NCBI lineage: Eukaryota > Metazoa > Arthropoda > Insecta > Orthoptera > Acrididae > Schistocerca > Schistocerca americana. The sequence goes on along the minus strand of NC_060119.1, from coordinate 927,116,178 downwards.
AGGTGGCTTACAAAACACTCGTTCGACCTATACTTGAGTATTGATCATCAGTGTGGGATCCGTACCAGATCGGGTTGACGGAGGAGATAGAGAAGATCCAAAGAAGAGCGGTGCGTTTCGTCACAGGGTTATTTGGTAACCGTGATAGCGTTACGGAGATGTTTAGCAAACTCAAGTGGCAGACTCTGCAAGAGAGGCGCTCTGCATCGCGGTGTAGCTTGCTCGCCGGTTTCGAGAGGGTGCGTTTCTGGATGAGGTATCGAATATATTGCTTCCGCCTACTTATACCTCCCGAGGAGATCACGAATGTAAAATTAGAGAGATTAGAGCGCGCACGGAGGCTTTCAGACAGTCGTTCTTCCCGCGAACCATACGCGACTGGAACAGGAAAGGGAGGTAATGACAGTGGCACGTAAAGTGCCCTCCGCCACACACCATTGAGTGGCTTGCGGAGTATAAATGTAGATGTAGATGTAGATGTAGAAAATGGAGCGTCGAGAGGAGAAATCGGAACATTTATGAAATGTTCTTGTCTTTGAGTTCATAGAGGGGTGACAACAGCGGAAGCAGCCAGAAACATTTGCGGTGTGTATGGGGAATGCCATTGAACAGAGCACAGCAAGAAATTGCTTTTCTCGTTTTAAGGAGGACTGTTTCGACATTAATGGCCCACCTCGTTCAGGAAGACCTTTGAGGTTTGTTGAAGATCGTTTAATCGACTTTTCCCACAGAAACAAATGCGGGGACATCAGATCCGATGAACGTACGGGCCATGGTATGGTGCTTCGAAGACCAATCCACCTGTCATGAAATATTGTATTCAATACCGCTTCAACCGCTCGCGAGCTATGTGCGGGACATCCATCATGTTGGATGTACATCGCCATTCTGTCATGCAGTGAAACATCTTGTAGTAACATCGGTAGAACATTACGTAGGAAATCAGCACACATTGCACCATTTAGATTGCCATCGATAAAATGGGGGCCAATTATCCTTTCTCCCATAATGCCGCACCATACATTAACCCGCCAAGGTCGCTGATGTTCCACTTGTCGCTGCCATCGTGGATATTCCGTTGCCCAATAGTGAATATTATGCCGGTTTACGTTACCGCTGTTGGTGACTGACGCTTCGCAACGCGTGCAAAATATCTGTCATCGTCCCGTAATTTCTCTTGTGCCCAGTGGCAGAACTGTACACGACGTTCAAAGTCGTCGCCATGCAATTCCTGGTGCATAGAAATATCGTACAGGTGCAATCGATGTTGATGTAGCATTCTCAACACCGACGAGATTCCAGATTCTCGCGCAATTTGTCTGCTACTGATGTGTGGATTAGCCGCGACAGCAGCTAAAACACCTACTAGGGCATCATCATTTGTTGCAGGTCGTGGTTGACATTTCACATATGTCTGAACATTTCCTGTTTCCTTAAATGACGTAACTATCCCGCGAACGCTCCGGACACTTGGATGATGTCGTCCAGGGTACCGAGCAGCATACATAGCACACTCGTTGGGCATTATGATCACAATAGCCATACATCAACACGATATCGAAGTTTCCCGCAATTGGTAAACGGTCCATTTTAACACGGGAAATGTATCAAAAAAATATTCAAATGTGTGTGAAATCTTATGGGACTTAACTGCTAAGGTCATCAGTCCCTCAGCTTACACACTACTTAACCTAAATTATCTTAAGGAGAAACACACACACCCACGCCCGAGGGAGGATTCGAACCTCCGCCGGGACCAGTCGCACAGGGTAATGTATCACGAAGCAAATACCGTCCGTACTGGCGGAATGTTACGTGATACCACGTACTTATACGTTTGTGACTATTACAGCGCCATCTGTCACAAAGCGAAAAAAGTGGTGCAACTAAAATACTCATATTTCTTTACGTACTACACGAATATGTAATAAAAATGGGGATTCCTATTTAAAAAAAGGCAGTTGATATCCGTTTGACCTATGGTAGCGCTATCTAGCGGGCCAACCATAGCGCCATCCGGTTTCCCCCTTCAAGCTAGACAAGTTTCGTTCTTTGTAGTTTTTTCGTTTGACGCTTATTGCGTGAGATATTTGGCCGGGTCACTATCAGTGGACCACCTTGTATAGCCCTCTCACATACATCTAGTGAAATGACCGCAACGAGAGAAGCACACAAATTAGAGTTCGTACGGTAGCTTATCGACGGTTGTCCTCCCCACGCGCCATTTGTGAATGGAACAGGAAAGGAGAGACGCATGCCCACAAAGAAACACGGAAGTCGGTGTGCAACGAAGTGTTGGAACAGTACGAGATTTCTGGAGACGACTTCCTCACGAGGCTTGTCATGTCTGTGTTGCACGGTAATGAGAGAGGGGACGGGTTAGAACTGTGCTGCGGCACAGAGCATCAGGAGCAGCTGCCTGTCTGAACATCCCAGTTCCACGGATGAATTACCATCAAAATGGTTCAAATGGCTCTGAGCACTATGCGACTTAACTTCTGAGGTCATCAGTCGCCTAGAACTTAGAACTAATTAAACCTAACTAACCTAAGGACCTCACACAATCCATGCCCGAGGCAGGATTCGAACCTGCGACCGTGGCGGTCGCTCGGTTCCTGACTGAATTACCATCAACATTGCATCATATGCAGGACATAAAATCCCGCCCGAGGCCTGCGATCATCCTAGACAAGTTAACATTGCATCACTTTGAACCGGAGGAACACGTTTTGAAGAAGATGACTCCCTTACTAGCGCTGATAGACAGTGCCTCAGACGTGCTGATCCTGACTTACACTGTACTTAATTTCGCTGTGGTGTAAGGTGGTTGAATGTGATGGAGATTATGTGGGAAAATGACATTTTGTCTCTCAAAAATATGTAAACATTTTGTAAAAACATCAAGGGACCGGAAAATAAATTGGATGTTTAAAAAAAAAAAAAGTCGTGCGTTTCTTTTGGAGCGCGACTCGTTTAAAATGAACCACTGGCTAACAGCGGAGGCTCCATGAACTCTTTGCAAGCGACGCTGTTGTGTATAGGTACGTGTAATCACCAGAAGACTGTAGCGAATGCAGGAAGACCTGCGGAGGATTCACGATTGATGCAGGGACTGGAAGATAAATGTAACATAATCCACACAAAAAGGTGAAAAAATCCAGTACTGCACGATTGCTCCATTGGTGAAAATAATTGAGAACTGTAGCAGCTGTAAATTATTTAGGAGTAACCATTGGGAGCGACGTGAAGAGAAATGACCGCATAAAACTCCTTGCAGAGAAATCATCTGTCAGGCTGAGTTTCATGGGAAGAGCTGTAAGGAAATGTAATTCCGCCACTAAGGAAGTTGCTTTCAAAACACTTGTAATACCCATTCTTTAGCAATGCTAATCAGTCTAGAGCTCTTAGTAGGTTCGATTAACAGTTGTAGAAGCGACAGATTATATGGATGTGTGGTGTCTGAAATATCTAGAATTAGCATGATCGGGACTGCGGATAGGTGGCGCTAGGTGAGAGTGTTGGTCGTGGGGAGGGGGGGGGGGGGGAGGAGGGAGGCGTGCCCAGACAGTCTGCAAACACTGTGTCCGGGTTACATAACTGCCTGGTAAGCGGGAGGTTCCGCGTTCAACTCTCGGTCCGGCACACATTTTCACCCAATGCTAACGATTTCGCGTGAAGTCCCGATGCAACTGATATTATCAGTTTCTCCCCTTTCCTTTCTCCCGCTTCCAACTTCAGTTTACATGATAAGAAGCGATAGAGAAGGTCCAGTGGAAACCAGGACGTTTTGTCATGGGATCATTAAGTCTGCTCGAGGGCTGTACGAAGACGTTCAACAAATTCCAATAACAATCGATACAACCGAGGCTTTGTGTATCACAACCCACCGCCACACGCCGTACGGTGGTTCATGCAGTACAGATGTAGATGGTATCCGCTCCATTCTTTAAAATCAGTAACAGAAATTTTCAGTCACCCAGCAAGGAAGCCCAAAGATTGGGAGTTGTGTTTTACGTGTATCCGTAGAATGTGGCCGATTGTAATGGGTGTGCGTGCGTTATGTTGGATCATCTTTGTCTTGAATGAGGATGAGAGAAGGAAGAGATTAACAACGTGATATTTATGTTAAGAATTTCATGTGCACTACAATAAAATGAACATGTGATATTTATGTTAATGATATGAACGATGTGCTCATATTTATTGTGGATTATAGTGATTTGTCCAAATTTTTGTTTACTGATGTGTGCATAATAACATTAGACATGAATTGAAAAATACGTAATATTACTTGTTTTTACTTACAAAAACCCAAAGTTAAACCGAATAGCATATTTTCTCCACTGCAGTGTCATATGTAGTCTCAAAACATAGGCTTTAAAACATATTGTCTATGTTATAATCAGTGATCAACACAGCAGTCAGTCGTGTACCAATCTATGTTATATAGCAGAATGTGGTATTGTTAGATTCCAAGTAGATTATAGCCATCGTCACTGTCAAAAAGAATAGGAAAACGCAGTAGTCAGACGTCTGAATAATGACTGATATGCGCCGGCCGAAGTGGCCGTGCAGTTAAAGGCGCTGCAGTCTGGAACCGCAAGACCGCTACGGTCGCAGGTTCGAATCCTGCCTCGGGCATGGATGTTTGTGATGTCCTTAGGTTAGTTAGGTTTAACTAGTTCTAGGGGACTAATGACCTCAGCAGTTGAGTCCCATAGTGCTCAGAGCCATTTGAACCATTTTTGACTGATATGCGACTGAGATGTGTTCGTCCCTCATGATTATCATTTCAAAGTGGCTGAGCACAATGATTGCTAATGGACTCCAACCTGATATTTGCTTTGTAATTTTACACGATTTCCCCAACTGTCTTGTGCCATAAATTGATTGTACTACTGGCCCGAACGCGAACTCTTTGTTATCATATTCATTTCTTATCTTGTCTCGAGGTCCGCTTTCATACGTTTGTTTTCAGCGTGTCCGTGTGGCATGCAGAAGACCTGGGCTCAATTCACGCTACTGCCAGGGCTTTTTCCATAGTGAGACCACTGTAACGAGGCCAGTCTCGCCAGCTGAGGAAGTACCTGAATAATAAATATCAGCTGTAAGATGTGCAAAAAGGACAACGGCCTCCAACACGGCATCCTAATGACGCCATTTAACAAAGGGTGACAGGGTGTCGGTCGGATTCGCGCTGTCCTCTGGGACTGATCGCGGAGTTTAATTTAAGCTTTTTCCTGCTCGAGAAACGTATGCTGATAATTGTCCACTGACAGTCAGTGTCTGCCTCCGATGCGAGATTTAACACTGCAATATTGCAGCGACGAAAAGTCGACAAATTGCTGTATGTCAGTCCCCCTGAGTTTGACGAGAAAAATGCCAAATGGTCGGCAAGCCAGGCAAAGGTATTATTTAGCGTCCGGAAAAAGTTTCCAATATGGCCGCAAAACGCGGTCGACGTTTATCATATTTATGGTGATTCTAGTGATCACAAAGTTTTTTTTTCACTCAGTTACAAATAATAATATTTTTCTTCCGCAGATATAATTATGTGTGCCATATTCGACTCAATATTATATAATTTTCATAAAGACGACGGGGTAAGACTGATTTTTTGAGTTCCGTACCTCAGTCGGGAAAAACGGAACCTTTATAGGATCGCTTTGTAGTCCGTCCGTCCATTAGACCGTCTGTCTGTTTGTCCGACTGTTAAAAACCCTTTTCCACAGGAACAGTTAGACGTAGAAAATTGAAATTTATGTCACATACTAAAGTATATAGTCTTTTCGCAGTGTAATAAATGTAGGCTTCTAAGTCAATGCAACCAAAAGACACGGCCAAATATGGCACATATTTTGATACTTGCAAAATCACTCATCAGAACCTATAAGGTACTTTTGAGTAAAACTAACACATTTCTCCGGTTGCCATAATAAAAATTTGCTTCTTTTGCCAAAACATGGCGGAGTTTACGCACCCTGACCTCACTGATATGTTGTGCAAACACAATTGTAAGAGAATCCTGAAACAGTGGTTTATTAAGTGAAGAACTGAGGAAAATTAAGGTCAGCAGCTTATGAAAAAGCACATCCTCAGTACAAAAAAACGTGTAATAGCTTCACTTACGTTATTCCAAAACTCACAGAATTTCTCGTTTCACCATCTATCGATGGTTCTTAAAAATTACATTCTTTCGTCGAAAAAGTCTGTAGTTAGTGGAATAGCACGGTAGATAATGAATTTCTACATAATAAAGATACAGCAAAATACTCTCCTCTTTGCGTGCTACAATTGGCCAAAATCTCATTTCGATACCTCAAAACTGTTTATGAAATATGAGGAATGTTGTGGATATTTCACTCTGGCTTTGTCATTGGCGCGGCGCGATCGCGAATGAATGTGCTACATCAGATCAATTTTCCCAAGATTCAAGTCTAAATAAAAATTCAATATGTTAGCTAAATTTCATGCGCAAGAACATATTATTAATATAAATCAAACGCAAAATTATAGCGATCTGTCTTACTTCCACATTTTCTGACGGATGGATCGGTCACGGTGGACCAACGCGGTGACCTCCATGTTTGCCAGACTTGAGACCACTGCCCTTTTTCCTCTGGGGTACCATGAAAGACACGTGTACTTAACGCCAGTTAAGGATGAACAGGGTTTGGTGGATCTTATTATGGAAGCAACAGACGTGATTCATATTACCCCTAGTGTATTTCAGAGAACACATCAATACCTGCACCGCCGCTAACTTCTATGCAGCGTAAAAACGCACTCATGTTAATTAAGTGGTGGCAAGACTAAGCACAAGAGCGTACTCAGATTTCATTTACTTTGAACTTTTTAGGTCCTGTCGTAATATGAAACACGGACATGTGATTGTTTTCATTTCTGAGGAAGTGCTATGTGGTACGTCAGCTAAGTACTACACAAGACTTTGTGATGCTTAAGTGTGTTCTTATCGTGACGGTTAGTCAGTCCCAACATTTTGTTTACGTCTATATTTTCTGTGACTTACTTTTCATATTAAGTAAAGACGTCCATATGTCAGAGTTCAACTACGTTCATGTAGCGTCAATATATGCAACTGCGACCCCTGGTACCTATACTCAAATTCCTTCGTTTGATGGTATGCTTCTGTCATAAGCTTTTGACCAAATTATTTTTCCTTGTATGTACATGGTGTTCAGTTTATCTGAAGACATGAAAACATCTCAAAAACTAGACGTCGGATCAAAACAATTTGTAGTTAAAATTCGTTCGTCTCGGAGGGGGACGTCCAATGATACCAAACTCAACCTCGCAGCCCATCCTGTGAGTGTGTCCTTGTGGGCGAGGAGCACCTTTGAAATATTAAATGGGCACCCCCCCCCTCCCCCCAATTTTTATTGCAGATTCGGATTCTACAGAAAAAATGTACAAGTTTTGTCTGAAATACTTTTTTTTTCTTTTCGGAACAGATGGCGGTGTAATCGGAAAAATCCAATATCGTATGTTTCAGAACGCTATTCAGTAACCCTTGAATTAACTCCTCACCTCCATGCTGCGAGAGTAGGACAGGAAGCTATTTCATAGCTTCTCAGCGTTGTGTTCATCCGACAAAATTAAAAGGGGTCTGCTCGACGCACCACCGTGGCCGTGTAGCGAACTACGACTTATCAAAACAGGCAGTGTAGTGCGATCAGAGCTCACTGTTCTTTCAGAGGTAGAGCTGAAAACACCTGCAAACATTTCATTATATGAGTAGTTTTCATTATGCCTGCACATCCACCCTTCATTTCTAGAACAGTATGGCAAGTGGACAATGGCTGTTGCAACCGCGGAAGGAAAAACTGAAATGGTTCTGATTTGCGGTGAATGTAGGAGAAATGTTGACGATGCTTTTGCCTTGTGTGTTGAGTTTTATCCAGATAATGTTCGCTCTCATTCTTGTAAATGTCGAAAAAGGGAAATGAAGAAAAGACTATTACAGGAGAAGGTGACTAAGTAGCTGTGGTAGCAGCTGTACACCGATACCCACTGATAAGCACTCGGCAATTAGCGCGATTCCGGAGTATCCTTACGTAGCTTAGTCAACATACTGCATAATTCTACAGAATGTTTCACAATTCATGTTATACACTTCTAGAAGTTGTAGACGGGACTTAGTAGATCATGTTTTACACAGGAATCCGTCTCGAGAAACCCCATCCAACGATACTACAGAGCGTCAAAGTCACACTCGCTGGCGCCTGTAAATGTATGTACATCCAAGGTGATTCCGTGATGATGTTACATACTTTCTGGGATGATGGTGAAGTATAAATGTATTTATCTGAGGTGCGGCTCTGTGAGCCGTAAACGGAGGAGTCGAAAGTTATAGCCGAAAACCGTTCTGATACCTCTGACAGTGGGGGTTGTTTGGGGGAAGAGACCAAATAGCGGGATCATCGGTCTCGTCGGAATAGGAAAGGACGGGGAAGGAATTCGACCGTGCCCTTTCAAGAGAACCATCCCGGCATTTGCCTGGAGCGATTTAGGGAACTCACGTTACAGTGGTTGCTACGAATGTAGGGTATGCAACTTTCAGAGGCCGTAGCAGGGACGAAGACAAAAAAAAAATGTCTACTTAACATGGGCTCTAAAATGCGACCCTGAGGAACTATGAGCAGCACTTTTCCATCTCCGCTAGTGTGAAAACATCTCCTCTACTGAACAAGTGCCCATAGCTCATAAGGCATGCATTTTAGACCCCACTTTTACAGGACATTTTTTCTTGTTTTGATCTACACTACCACCTCTGAAAGTTGCCTACCCTACAATCTTGGCAACGGCAGTACCGGTACATGTGTTCCACTGTCAGAGGTATGAAAACGGTTTTCGCTTATTACTTTAGACTCCTTTGTTTCCGGTACGGGGACTCTTACCTCAAAATGATACATTTATGCTTCTCCGTCATCCCAGAAAGTGTGTAACATCATCACGGGATCATCCTGTATGTACATATACATGCTATTACAAATGATTGAAGCGATTTCATAAATTCACTGTAGCTCCATTCATTGACATATGGTCACGACACACTACAGATACGTAGAAAAACTCATAAAGTTTTGTTTGGCTGAAGCCACACTTCAGGTTTCTGCCGCCAGAGCGCTCGAGAGCGCAGTGAGACAAAATGGCGACAGGAGCCCAGAAAGCGTATGTCGTGCTTGAAATGCACTCACATCAGTCAGTCATAACAGTGCAACGACACTTCAGGACGACGTTCAACAAAGATCCACCAACTGCTAACTCCATTCGGCGATGGTATGCGCAGTTTAAAGCTTCTGGATGCCTCTGTAAGGGGAAATCCACGGGTCGGCCTGCAGTGAGCGAAGAAACGCTTGAACGCGTGCGGGCAAGTTTCACGCGTAGCCCGCGGAAGTCGACGAATAAAGCAAGCAGGGAGCTAAACGTACCACAGCCGACGGTTTGGAAAATCTTACGGAAAAGGCTAAAGCAGAAGCCTTACCATTTACAATTGCTACAAGCCCTGACACCCGATGACAAAGTCAAACGCTTTGAATTTTCGGCGCGGTTGCAACAGCTCATGGAAGAGGATGCGTTCAGTGCGAAACTTGTTTTCAGTGATGAAGCAACATTTTTTCTTAATGGTGAAGTGAACAGACACAATGTGCGAATCTGGGCGGTAGAGAATCCCCACGCATTCGTGCAGCAAATTCGCAATTCACCAAAAGTTAACGTGTTTTGTGCAATCTCACGGTTTAAAGTTTACGGCCCCTTTTTCTTCTGCGAAAAAAACGTTACAGGACACGTGTATCTGGACATGCTGGAAAATTGGCTCATGCCACAACTGGAGACGGCAACAACACACCAAAAATACTTCGCCACAGTAGAAAAAATAAAAATCGAAAACGGACGATAATGTAAAGTGTATCTTGAAAATCATGTGAACATCCGTCTGATGATGATCTGGCCAGTTCGAAACCGGTAACGGCTCTATTTACCTAAATAAATAGCAGTATTTATAGTGGCTGCTTGCTGTCTTCTTCTTTGTAAGAATTAACCAACATTAATTCGACAAAGTACATAGTTTCAACATGGTGGTTGCTCAGCGCATTACTCAATTCAAGCACGGTAAGTATTAGACCTTGTTTACAGCGGTCGATGGATTGGCCCAGAGCGTCCCTGTTAATTGTCCTGCTAGGTCGCCTGATTTGACTTCACCGGATTTCTTTTTGTAGGGCCATCTAAAAGATAAGGTTTGGCAACAAATGGCAACAGACCGTGACAATATGGCAGAACGCAGAAGAAACGCTTGTGCTGAAATTCTCGTAGATATGCTTCTGTCCTGTGCACAATCATTTGAAGAAAGGATCAATAAATGATGAAAGTTGGAGGCCAAATGTTTGAACCTTTACTCTAATCGGAAAAAACATGGCGATGTGTGAGAGACAAGGTAACTCACATTAATAAAGCACCCAAAGGGAACGGAAAGCTACTACGTCCACGTCGTTGTCCATGGGTGACGCTAAACGTAGTTTCAGACTTTGTGTTAAACGAAACAATGAATCTTTTTCTGATCACACTGCACTGCCTCTTATTAGTCGTAGTTCGCTATACGGTCACGCTAGAGCGTCGAGCAGTTCCCTTTGCGTTTTGTCGGAGGAATAAAACTTTGAGAATGGGGTTTCTCATTAAAAGTTATGAAATAATTGAAACTTCCTGGCAGATTAAAACTGTGTCCCGAACCGAGACTCGAACTCGGGGCCTTTAGGCCTTTGCCTTTCTTCCAGGAGTGCTAGTTCTGCAAGTTTCGTAGGAGAGCTTCTGTGAAATTTGGAAGGTAGGAGACGAGGTACTGGTGGAATTAAGGCTGTGAGAACGGGGCGTGAGTCGTGCTTGGGTAGCTCAGTCGGTAGAGCGCTTGCCCGCGAAAGGCAAAGGTTCCGAGTTCGAGTCTCGGTCCGGCACACAGTTTTAATGTGCCAGGAAGTCTCATAGCAGCGCACACTCCGCTGTAGAGTGAAAATTTCATTCTATGAAATTATTACCTGTCCTACCCCCACAGCGTGCAGGTGAAGAGTTAATTCATTTCCCACAAACAAGAAGAGTGGTGAGGGATCGAGTTTGGTATCATTGGATTTCCCCCTCCGAGACGAACTGAACACTCTGTATATCCATAAGCTCTGTATATTCATAATCTTTCAAGAAGGGACATCGAACAGATGTGCAGAACTCTAGACCTATATCTCTAACGTCGATCAGTTGTAGAATTTTGGAACACGTATTATGTTCGAGTATAATGACTTTTCTGGTGACTAGAAAACTACTCTGTAGGAATCAGCATGGGTTTCGAAAAAGACGATCGTGTGAAACCCAGCTCACGCTATTTGTCCACGAGATTCAGAGGGCCATAGACACGGGTTCCCAGGTAGATGCCGTGTTTCTTCCGAAAGGCTTTTGATACAGTTCCCCACAGTCGTTCAATGAACAAAGTAAGAACATATGGGCTATCAGACCAATTGTGTGATTGGATTGAAGAGTTCCTAGATAACAGATCGCAGCATGTCATTCTCAATGGATGGTTCAAATGGCTCTGAGCACTATGGGACTTAACATCTATGGTCATCAGTCCCCTAGAACTTAGAACTACTTAAACCTAACTAACCTAAGGACAGCACACAACACCCAGCCATCACGAGGCAGAGAAAATCCCTGACCCCGCCGGGAATCGAACCCGGGAACCCGGGCGTGGGAAGCGAGAACGCTACCGCACGACCACGAGATGCGGGCATTCTCAATGGAGAGAAGTCTTCCGAAGTAAGAGTGATTTCAGGCGTGCCGCAGGAGAGTGTCGTAGGACCGTTGCTATTCCCAATCTACATAAATGACCTTGCGGATAACATCGGAAGTTCATTGAGGCTTTTTGCGGATGATGCTGTGGTGTATCGAGAGGTTGTAACAATGGAAAATTGTACTGAAATGCAGGAGGATCTGTAACGAATTGACGCATGGTGCAGGGAATGGCAATTGAATTTCAATGTAGACAAGTGTAATGTGCTGTGAATACATAGAAAGAAAGATCCTTTATCATTTAGCTACAATATAGCAGATCAGCAACTGGAAGCAGTTAATTCCATAAATCATCTGGGAGTAGGCATTAGGAGTGATTTAAAATGGAATGATCATATAAAGTTGATCATCGGTAAAGCAGATGCCAGACTGAGATTCATTGGAAGAATCCTAAGGAAATGCAGTCAGAAAACAAAGGAAATAGGTTACAGTACACTTGTTCGCCCACTGCTTGAATATTGCTCACCAGTGTGGGATCCATACCAGATAGGGCTGATAGAAGAGATAGAGAAGATCCTACGGAGAGCAGCGCGCTTCGTTACAGGATGAATTAGTAATCGCGAAAGCGTTACAGAGATGATAGATAAACTCCAGTGGAAGACTCTGCAGGAGAGACGCTCAGTAGCTCGGTACGGGCTTTTGTTGAAGTTTCGAGAACATACCGTCACCGAGGAGTCAAGCAGTATATTGCTCCCTCCTACGTATATCTCGCGAAGAGATCATGAGGATAAAAACAGAGAGATTAGAGCCCACACAGAGGCATACCGACAATCCTTCTTTCCACGAACAATATGAGACTGGAATAGAAGGGAGAACCGATAGCCCGCATCTCGTGGTCGTGCGGTAGCGTTCTTGCTTCCCACGCCCGGGTTCCCGGGTTCGATTCCCGGCGGGGTCAGGGATTTTCTCTGCCTCGTGATGGCTGGGTGTTGTGTGCTGTCCCTAGGTTAGTTAGGTTTAAGTAGTTCTAAGTTCTAGGGGACTTATGACCACAGCAGTTGAGTCTCATAGTGCTCAGAGCCATTTGAACCATTTTTTTTGAACCGTTTGGAGAACCGATAGAGGTAATCAAGGTACCCTCCGCCACACACCGTCAGGTGGCTTCCGGAGTATGGATGTAGATGTAGATGTAGATGAAATGCAATCCGAAAACAAAAGAAGTAGGTTACAGTACACTTGTTCGCCCACTGCTTGAATGCTGCTCACCGGTGTGGGATCCATACCAGATGGAGTTGATAGAAGAGAGAGAGAAGATCCTACGGAGAGCAGCGGGCTTCGTTACAGGATCATTTAGTAATCGCGAAAGCGTTACGGAGATGATAGATAAACTTCAGTGGAAGACTCTGCAGGAGAGACGCTGAGTATCTAGGTACGGGCTTTTATTGAAGTTTCGGGAAAATACCTTCACCGAGGAGTCAAGCAGTATATTGCTCCCACCTACGTATATCTCACCATGACCATGAGACCATGAGGATAAAATCAGAGAGATTAGAGCCCACACAGAGCCATACCGACAGTCTTTCTTTTCACGAACAATACGATACTGGAATAGAAGGGAGAACCGATAGAGGTACTCAAAGGACCCTCCGCCGCACAACGTCAAGTGGCTTGCGGAGTATGGATGTAGATGTAGATGTAGATGTAGATGGCACTGCTTCGGCCACCACGCCACTGAGGTATAAACAACCTCGGGTACAGAGAGACACGCGCGCGGTGTTGTTGCAGCGACGGTCGTCCACTAGCAGGAAACACAGAGCTGAGGGCCCCGCAGAATGCCAGACAGCATTGAGCGTGCTGTAGCTGCAGCGTCGGCGGCCGTGACCCGCTGGAGGCGGAGCTGGGCTGCCGCTGGAAGGACGCGGAATCGATCACCGCGCGGGGGGCGGCCGCCGCAGCTTCTGGAGGCGGCGCTCTCTGGCCTCTATTCGCCAACTGGCTGAGGGCTACGTCGCCGGGGAGAAGAAAACATTTTAGAAAACATGGCTGCAGTGCAGTTGTGAGGATTATAACACGGGGACAGTAACCACCCAAAAGTATCGCATAAAAAATTCGTTTACGTATAACCAGTACCAGTCTCGGAGTTTTCTACTAAATCCATCCTTGGATGGCACTTGCAGCCTTTTGTACTGACGCCTCACTTTGTAGTCTTTTATTGTTTAGCGTATAACAAGCAGGCCTCTTTGTTTATCTTTTTCTTTCACTCTTATAGGCTCGGTGCTCTGATATCATTTTCATAAGTAAGTATTCTAAAAATAAACAAACTAGAACAAATCTCTTTTGAAGATTTGAAGATTTCCTTGAATACATTTTTCTAGATTGTGAATAGAGCTGATAGTAGACCAGTTGTTACAGATTTTTAATTTTTTTTAAAATTTGTTTTTAGGTGTAAGAAAGGGAAAAGATATGTTTTGCACCTTTAGTCAACAAAAATTGGACAAATCACTTGCAGATACAAAATAAGTAGACACATTATTCATTCCATTTGCATAAATATCACACGATTACAGTCTTATGTCACATGTTCACATTCTTGTAACACATGAAATTCTTATTTTAGGAAAAAATTATACACTTTGGCAGTTTTTCCTAAGATTCTGATTAATTTCTCTACTTTCCATCTAAAGGCAGTTCAAACAATGTATCAACAGAGCATATTCTGAAAGAATTTAAAATCAATGTACATTGTTCTTATTTTTTAAAAAAATCATGTTCTTGTGGATATAAAATGTACACTGACATAAACTACCTTAGTACTATTATTATTATTATTATCAAAACTTTGCTTAACGTAAATGATTTTCAGGATGTATTGATGATGGCTACGTTATTCAGCAACGTTTGTAAAACATAGTAATTCATAGCATATCACTACAAAAAAGGATTTTTTTAAAAGAAGGAGTATAACATTCAAATCTTACGAGTGTGAAATACCTAGTTTGACGCTTGCTAATAACGACATTGGTTTTTTACTTTTATTTCAATTCTATATAAGCAGGGAAGATTGTTGTACTTTGTAACACTTTTGCCTCTAGCCATCTCTGTAACAGAAATTTAATATATTTTCTAAACCCATTTTTAAATGATGGTATCCACTTTTTATATTCTGCGGTTTTTACCAAATTACAAAAATTATTCGAGAAAAGTAAGATTTTTGCAAATCTGAAAAAAAAATATTCCTATATACAATATGGTCATATACCTAGGAACAAACGTCATATTGGAATTTAGAAGTGTTACAATTTGATATTCTTGTCAATAGTGTATTTAAGAGTCTGTCTGTTAATTTAATAGTCTTTGACACTATTACAGACTAATAATTAGTATGTGAAATCAAAGTAAGTTGAACTATTATCAAAGACCACTTACAAAATTAAATCCTTTTCGAAATAGCAGCTAGCTATTGAAAATTAACACTTATTCCCATATTCAAGGCACATTAAGTTGTTAAGACACTAAAGAGGTTACTTCATATGCAAATAGCAAATGTTCCACGATATAAGATCTTCTTCCATTTCAAGGCATGAGATGGTGCATGACAGACAACGTATGGCTTCACTGTCCACACATTCTATATCTGGTTTTAAAAATATGTATAGAATTTTACACATTGTAAAAATTTCAAGCTGAAGAAGCAACAAAATCTTCTAAATACATTTGATGTGTAATACAGGGTTTTTCATAATTAAACGCGTAAACACTTAAAGCTGAAACTATATGATACTAGAAACAAAAGATGGTCTAGGAAACATGGCCACTTAAATGCATACCTTAAGAGCTATGAGCACATCATCTTCGATTCTGTGAAATAAATATCTTCTACTACAAGGTCTTTGATTTCCATGCTTTGGGGGGAGGTAGTGCGGAGCCAAACAAGGAAAATTTGTAGCAAATATGATATCTAAAATGCATACCTTACTAGCTATGAACACTAGTTCAGTAGGAGAGACATGTTTCAGTAGTGAAGATGAATAAGTTCTTAATGGTACTCATTTCAGAGTCCATGTTTACTAGACTTTTTTGCTTCTAGTATTGCGTACTTTCAAATGTATGCATTTGCGCCGTTAATTATGATACACTCTGCACATCATATAACTGTGTAGAACTATACAAACTTACAGATACTAAACAAAATACACTCATCTCTCACAGAAAAGAGAGCAGTATATCGGAAGATGTTCGTGGTTATCTCTAGTGTGCATTCCTTTATGTGATTCCGTCTTGTAAAATCCTCAGATGATCAAAACCATTTACAAAATGATATAGACAAGATACGTGTATGGTATGAAAAGTGGCAATTGACTCTAAGTAATGAAACGTGTGAAGTCATACTAAACGGAATCCACTAAATTTCGATTACACGATAAATCACACAAATCTAAAGGCTGGAAATTCAATTAAGTACTTAGGGATTACAATTTCGTATAACTTAAATTGGAACGATAACATAGATAAAGTTGTTTGGAACACAAACTAAAGGCTGCGATTTATTGGCAGAACACTTACAAAATGTAACATGTTTACTAAAGAGACCGCTTAAACTACACTTGTCCGCCGTCTCCTGGAGTACTGGCGTGCGGTGTGGGATCCGCATCAGATAAGATTAATGGAAGACATCGAAAAAGTTCAAAGAAGGGCAGCTCGTTTTGTAGTATCGTGAAACAAGGGAGAGAGTGTCACGGCTATGATATACGAACTGGAGTGGCAATCATTAAAACAAAACCGTTTTTCGTTGCGACCGGATCTTCTCATGAAATTTCAATCAGCAACTTTCTTCTCAGATTGTAAAAAAATGTTTTATTGGCGCCCATCTACATAAGGAGAAATGATCATCATAAAATAAGAGAAATCAGAGATGTAAGTGTTCGTTCTTCTTGCGCTCTGTTCGAGAGTGGTTGGTAAAGAAACAGCTTAAAGGTGGTTCGAAGAACCTTCTGCCAGGCACGTAATTGTGAATTGCAGGGTCATGGTGTAAATGTAGATTCTAAAACCGGTCACTGCACTAAAGTACTCAGCAAAGATTATAGATTATAAATTTTTATAGACTGAAACAACGACATTGAAACATTATGCATTCGTACTTTAGTAAAGTAACCATGATAAATTTGAGATTGGAGTAAATGTGTCTAAGATACGACATGTGCAAGCATTACTGGCAAAACACTACAGTGAGAAATGGAATGCAATTGAAAATGTTAAGTGGTATGAAAAAGTAGGAATAACGATGCAATGCCTGACAGTTCGCTACCTGAATATGAATGTATAAATGACTTGTCTAGTATGGGACATGTAACTGAACTCAATCAACTTCTTTTACTGGACAATTAAGATGTTATTTTTCAGCCTTCATTTGTGTGTGAGAATTTACAAAATGTGACCAATGTTGTTTCTGTAAAATTATGTTCCCATACATAATGTCTTTTCGTTATTTAACTGGATAATTTCAATATAGGCCCGGTAGATCAGTCACGCCTGATTATTACTGACGAAGCCCTCACACCTGACATCATTGTGAAAAAAGCGGTCATCTGTAACAGTTGGTTACAAACCCAGCCATCTCCATATTTCAATTCTAAATATCTCTTAAAGCATACTAAAATACACAGAAATTACGATTTCATTACAGACTATTGCTACTGCATAATCGGTGGACTAGTTTGCAACAATATTGTTTACGTGAGAGTAGTTAAAACAGTTCTTTGCCTATCCTGAAAGTTTTGCTACATAGAGCTGGCCGTATTTGTAACCGGGATGCAGAAAAACATTTGGGAGCTTTGGTGTCGTTTACTCATTTTGCCGACGACGAACCCAGCGTCCGCCGGTACATCCAAATGTACTGTTGCTTTTTCTGAGATATGACTGTTCTCCTTTCCAGTGTCTTAGTGCTTCCTAGCTGGCCCTTGTAGCCGAGCGGTTTTAGGCGCTTCAGTACGGAACCGTGCTGCTGCTACGGTCGCGAGTTGGAATCTTGCCTCGGGCATGGATGTGTGTGATGTCCTTAGGTTAGTTAGGTTTAAGTAGTTCTAAGGCTAGGGGACTGATGACCTCAGATGTTAAGTCCCATAGTGCTTAGAGCCATTAGTGCTTCCTGATGTACACTGATGAGCCAGAACATTACGACCACCGCCCATCGCCAAGATCAAATGCCGTCTTGTGGCGTTACGGTAACGCGACATTCCAGGGAAATTACACAAGCGGAGCAGAGGCGAATGGGGAATCATTATGGCGCGGGAACGGACCGAACATGGGGAAATCCACTGACGTACGCGACTTTGACAAGAGAAGATTGTTACGGGTAGCTTTTCGTGTGCTACCGTCTGTGGAACGTTGTTGTGGGCAGTGAAATCACGAGAAGGCATCTGATGTCGGATATCCACAAAATACGGAGGTGGGAGGTTTGTCCGCTCTGTTAAGCGGGATAGTTGGGGTTGTTTCGCAGATGTCACGACGCTAGTGTTTCGGAGCACACGTTTCTGCGTACATTACTGATCAAGGACCTCTGCAGCGGTGTACCGCTAAATGTTCCTTCGTTGACCCAACGAAATCGTCAGCTACGACTGCATTGGGCACGGGATCATCGAGACTGGACTGCAGATCAACGTAAAAGTGTCACCTGCTTCGATGACTCACGTTTCTTGGTATACCAGGTGGTCGGTCGTGTCCTGATGCGCTGTCACCCAGTCGAAAGGTTGCTCGAAACGTGCAAAGCTCCTCGCAGGCAGGTCGGTAGGTGGCAGTATTATGCCTTGGCTAACATTCACTTGGGTTTGCATGGGATAAGCGAAGGCACTGTGGCAGATGTGGAGAGCGTGAACATTACTGCGGATCACCTGCACCCCTTCTTGTTTAATGTCATCCCCGACGGCGGAGGCATCTTTTTACAGGGTAATTGTCCATGTTACAAGACTATAATCGTGTTACAGTGATTTGAGGAGCGTGGTACTGATTACTCATTAATGTCTTGGCCACCAAGTTCACCTGATCTGAGGCCGATGAAACACGTCTGGGACGTTACCGTGCGTCATCTCCGCGCCTGCAAACCACAGGCCCGTAATTTTCGGAAACTGCGTGACCTGTGCCTAGACATCTAGTGCAACTTACCTCCAAGCACTTGTCTATTCATGCCCTACATAACAGAGGTGTATTTCATTCCGAAAATGGAGCTACACAGTATTAATCGAGTGGTCTTAAGCTCCTTGGTCGCCATTGTATTTCCTGAATAAAATCATTACATGAGCGCCGAACGCCTTGAAAGCTGCAATGTATAAAACTTTTTTAACTTTTCTTGTCAGATATACAGGGTGGTCGGCAATTCCCGTTACAAACTTCTAGGACATGTAGAGGGTAGTGAGTACATAACATTTTGAACAGGAACCCATGTCCGGAAACGTATCGTTTCCGTTCTACGACAGTTTCAATGCAGATGATTATCTCATCCACACCCACGTGAGGAATGTACTTAGGCGTGACCCAGTACAGTTGTTGCAATCCATTTGAAAAGAATACTGACTCGTTCCGTTACTACTTACGCATTTGCGTTACAACTTACACCTTATGGCTTACATTAGTTGACAACAACAGGAACCCAGCACCTACGGCACCAGCCTCAACGTACCGATTCATTACAACAGCGGCTCGATGTGGCGACCACTAACGTTGTTACACACACTGTACCTCCGAAGCACATTCTGGTACACTCTCTCCATCCCACCTGGTGTCTCTTCAATGTATTGTGCAGCGGCCAGGGCTCGTGCCAGCAGATCTTCCTCTGTCTCTACGGGTGTCTCATAAATTAGGCTCTTCATACGACACCACAAGAAGTAGTCCATAGGGGTTAAATCCGGGGATCGCGGCGGCAACGCGGTTGAACCACCACGGCCTATCTATCTTTCACCATACCGTCTGTTGAGATGTCTCCGGACAGCCAGTGAAAAGTGAGGTGGTGCTCCATCATGCCGAAACCACATTTCCTGACGGACATTCAATGGCACACCTTCCAAGAACGGGTCCATTACGTGCCGTAGGAAGACTACGTATGCGGGACCCGTCAGCTTGGATGGAAGGAGGTATGGTCCAATCAAATGACCGTCCAGAATACCTGCGCAGCCGACCGCGGTGGTCTAGCGGTTCTGGCGCTGCAGTCCGGAACCGCGGGACTGCTACGGTCGCAGGTTCGAATCCTGCCTCGGGCATGGGTGTGTGTGATGTCCTTAGGTTAGTTAGGTTTAAGTAGTTCTAAGTTCTAGGGGACTTATGACCTAAGATGTTGAGTCCCATAGTGCTCAGAGCCATTTGAACCATTTGAACCAATACCTGCGCACACCTTAATTCCAAACCTGTCTTGAAATCCCTGAACATGCGTGGCATAAGGGTTTTCGTCCGCCCAGACATGACTATTTCGAGTATTCAGTACACAATCCCTTGTGAACCTACATTCATCTGTGGAGAGAACTCGACGTGGAAATGGGGGCGCGTCGATGCAACGGTGCATTAACCATGTGCAGAAGGCGCCGCGTTGTGGAAAGTCTGCTGGACCCATAGCGTGTACCTTTTGTAAGTGGTACGGATGTACTTGTTGCTCATGCAGGACGTCCAAGACGGTACGGTGACTAACAGCCATTGCACGCGCAATTGTTCGCGAACTCGTTGACGGGCTATCTTCAGTGCGAGGCAGTACACATTCTTCAAATTAGGGAGTGCGGCGTCGCCGAGCAGCACCACAGTCCTGCCTCCTCACGGTGAAGGTACCCGTTTCTCGTAGCCGTTGTGTAACTTGGGCGAACAGTTTGTGCGATGGGGTGTGACGGTGTGGAAAACGTTCGTGCCACAGTCGACTAGCAGCTCTTCCGTTACCTCCAGCTTCGCCATACACAAGGAGCATGTCTGTGTATTCCGCAAGCGGGTACTGCACCATGTTTCCTCTATCCGTGATGCACAGTTATTGACTCGGTCTCACAGCAAAGAGGACAATAAGTGACATCTGGGGATCGTTTGACGCAGTACACGTCATCGTGTCTACCCTGTTGCATACCAGAACACGGAACTCTGAGACGTTTCTCTTGCCCTAAGCAGACGTTGACGAGGTACACATCTGAACTGAAACTGTCGTAGAACGGAAATGGACATGGGTTCCTATTCAAAATGTTCTGTACTTACTACCTTCTACATGTCCTAGAAGTCTGTAAGGGGGATTTCCACTCAACCTGTATAATTCTTTAGTATACCCACATATCGTTTGACCCACGGAAAATCTACGGTAATATACACGAATCCTGCAGTATGGATGGAACTTAACATGTAGTTATAACCAGGAGCGGTCGCTTTCCGAATGCGAGTTTCTATTCTCTCTAAGGCACTTTTCGAATTTGTTAATACCAGTATCTTTTTGAAATCGTTCATATATGCCATAAGTAACAATTTCTCAAATTTGTAATTGTTTATCGCTAAAATTTGACGTTTCCTTACGTGAAGTGTCTCTTCCCACAGTGTTTGTTAGTGGCAGTAAAAAGTATATCTCATTCCTTCAGGAGTTCTGGAACCGTTTGTGCTGCATTAGACTTAATTTGCCCACTCGTGTTCTAAAACTGTAACAATCGGCCAATTTTCCTTCTCACTCTCATCAAAGAAGCACAAAAGACGTCATTTTGAAAGTAAGCTAACTTGTAGCGGTACTTGTGTTCTACTATACCATTTTCTTGTGGAACTAAAGGTAATGATGTAAGGTGCTGGTGGTAGCTTCTCGGTAGATGAAGGGGTCTGTGAAAATGATTTCTGTTTTTGTGCTCCTATAGCAGACGCACCTGAGGATCGTGTGTTTATGCATTAATGATTTCTTTGCACGTAACTGTGGAATGTAAAACGGTACTTCTTCGCATTCTACATCGAGCGCATTAATAGGTGATGTCGAAGTGCGGCCATGTGGGTTCTCATTGTCCTGAATTGTAGCTTCTCCCTTTTATTAAGACATATTTTGGTGTATTACTGAAGAATATGCTTCCTTTATTAAAGTACAGAGAGTATTACGAGATGTGCTCAAAAGTGATGCCTCCAAGTTTTTTTATGTGAAAACTCTTGACGCTTATAAATGAAACAAACTTTACTAAAATTCTACACATTTATTCTTCGTGTCTAAATACTTGCTTCTTTATATAGTCACCCTGGCGAAGAACACATTTTTCGTAACGAGAGACCAATTTGTTAATACTGTCTCTGTAGAATATTTCACTTCGTTGGCGGAGCCGAAACCTCACTTTTGCTTGCACCGGTTCATCACTATCAAAATGAATTCTTTTTTCCTTTTTTTTTTTCTTTATTGTATTTCAATTCCCCATCGGGGTGGGCTGGCAGCAGCATATGCGCTGCTCTTCAGCTGAAAGACATAGAACATACAGTAGAAGACTTTTAAAAATAACATAAGGGAGAACAGCTGGTGTACATAGATATAAAAAAGGGAGAACATTGTGGACGACAATAGACAAAAAGGGGCGGCTGTAAAATGGAGATAAAAACTGTAAAAAAGTAGCGCACACAAAAAACCTCGCACTGGGACAGTTATAAGAACACGAGGTGCAGTATACTGGAGCATGAAAGTATTGATGGATGGCGTAGCACATAACAATCACTAACAGTAACACTAAGTACAAGGCCAGCACACAAAATCACACCTCTCGACGCACAGGAGAACAGCACCAAACACAACACTGATGTAGCACACTGATGATGATCAGAACGGAGGATCTGCCAGGTGCATGGAGATGATGGAGAAGGGAAGAAGGGAGGGAGGGGAAGAGGGGGGGAGATGGGCGGGGGATGCACAGAAGGAGGACCAGGGAGGGAGGGACATGGGAGGGAGGGAGGCGAAGATGGAGTGCAGGGTCTCAGGGGGGGAGGAGGAAAATCCGCTCTGGGAGAAGAAGGGAAGAGGAAAAGGGGGCCCTGGGGTGGGGGGGAACAAGGCCAGGTTATAGTTCGATGGAAGGGTATATGTCACGGCGAAGTTCATCATGGGGGAGGGAGAGGCACTGGAAATCACCCTGATGAAGGCGATGGAAGTTGTGGAGGTGGAGAGAGGGAGGGACACAGCGATAGATGCGCGGCAATGGGCAGGGGGTGGAGACGAAGGAGGAAACTAGGGGGTGGGGGGGGATCAAGCCTGTGGACAGTGTAAAGGATGCGGAGATGTTGGAGGAAAAGGAGGAGGTGGGGGAAGGGGATGAGTTCATACAGGAGCCGCGTGGGAGAAGGAAGGCAGGTATGGAAGGCAAGGCGGAGTGCATGGCGTTCGAGGATTTGGAGGGCCTTGAAAAGGCGGGTGGGTGCGGAGATCCAGGCAACGCTGGCATAGCAGAGGATAGGACTGATGAGGGATTTGTAGGTGTGGAGGATGAAAATGAAGTGCCTGAAGGTGTTGAGTTTTGGAAATAGATGAAAATCGGATGGTGGGTAATCGGTGACAGTGAACCCAAAGCGCCAAATTGTTGCAGATGTCGCAGGGCTCGTCTTGCTAAAGGAGCGGGTGCTCCACGTGTGGACGAACTCTTCGAATTCGAAACTCGATGACAGCACACTGTTTCTCACGCACCGACAAAGTTACGTTTCACAGCGCCACATTTCACGCTACAGCTCGGAGCCTTCTAGCGGCAGAGGGCTGCGGAAATGTAGACGTGAAGAACAAATACGTAGATGTTAAAACGTTTGTGTTATTTAAAGCTTTGATAGTTTTCACATAAAAAATTCGGTGGCATTACGTTTCAACACGCGGTCGTAACTACCTAGAACAGAACCATGAGAACAGCCTGTGTTTCAGCTCCCCACCATTCACGCGTAACGGATCGAAGCATACCTAGTGCTCACTTAATTTTTAGTGTGACGGACGTGGTAAGAAGATAACATGACAAACCGCCGTCTGTATACAATCGTTCGAATTTTGAAACGGGGAAATGTGTTGACAACCTCATATCATTCTCCAAATTTCTCGCTGCCTATCGATCTGCAGAGTTGGAACACATCTTTGCTTCACTCAAAATCGATCTCTGCGGAGCCGGGACGTCTTTAGGACACTGAGTCGACACACCTGACGTACTAAGACACAAAGGTGACATCAACTTCTTAGGGAAGGGAAAAACAGACCGGTTAAAGCCGGTACCGGTATTATAGTTCTGAATAACTTGTATTATTCGGTATTTGTTTGGTCTCGTTTATAACAGTTTTTTTTCACTATTAACCCAGTGGAGCACCGACTAAAAAACAATTAGGGTTATTTGAAAACCAAAACAAGGAGTAATTTTTATTCGTAAAGTTTTCATTGGTTTTGAATATTGCTTATTGTAGAAAATGGGATGCTACAGAAGAATGCTGAAGATTATATGGGCAGATCACGTAACTAATGAGGAGGTATCGAACTGAATTGATGAGAAGAGAAATTTGTGGCACAACTTGACTAGAAGGAGGGATCGGTTGGTAGGACATGTTCTGAAGCATCAAGGGATCACCAATGTAGTACTGTAGGGCAGCGTGGAGGGGAAAATCGTAGAGTGAGACTAAGAGATGAATACACTAAGCAGATTCAGAAGGATGTAGGTTGCAGTAGGTACTGGGAGATAAAGAAGCTTGCACAGGATAGGGTAGCATGGAGAGCTGCATCAAACCACTCTCTTGACTGAAGACCACAACAACAACAGAAAATGGGAAAAGTGATCAGTGCTGTTTTAATAACAATGTAGGAAGATACGAGCAACGAACACATGGCATAAGAATTGGTACAGTACTGCTAAGACAGTGATGTCCCTGTTGCCATGGGTCGTGGCTTAAGGAGCGCGTCTAAGCGCAGTGTGCAAGGCTTGGCCGCACCTGGTCTGTAGCCTTTTGTTTACGATCACGTCGTACTTAAATTTAATGCAATTTTCATCACAAAAATTAAAGCTGAAAATTAAGAATACATTAGACAATGCACAAGTCTCCGATGAATATTCGCATAGTGCACATACACTGAGGCGAGAAAGGTCACTGGCTGTGGTATCGGATACACGAGTTATAAAAGTGCAGTGCATTGGCGCAGCTATCATATTCACTCAAGTGACTCATGTAAAAAGGTTTCCGACATGAATATAGCCGCAGGGCGGGAACCAACAGACTTTGACCGGGGAATGATAGTTATAGCTAGACCCATGGGACATTCCGTTTCGGAAATCCTTAGGGAATTCAACATTCCGAGATCCGCAGTGTCAAGAGTGTGCCAAGAATGCCAAATTTCAGGGATTACTTCTCACCACGGACAACGCAGTGGCCGACGGCCTTCACTTAACGACCGAGAGCAGCGGCGTTTGCATAGAATTGTCACTCCTAATAGACAAGGAACACCGCGCGGAATAACAGCAGAAATAAATTTGGGACGTACCACGATTGTAGGACAGTCAGGCGAAATTTGGCATTAATGGACTATCACAGCAGACGACCGACGCGAGCGCCTTTGCTCACGGCACGACGTGGCCTGCAGCAGCTCTTCTGGCCATGTGACCACATCGTTGCGACCCCATAACGTCTGAAAAACCATGGTCTGGTCAGACGAGTCCCAATTTCAGTTGGTAAGAGATGACGGTAGGGTTCGAGCGAGGCACCGATCCCACGAAGCCATGGACCCAAGTTGTCAATAAGTTACTGTGAGAGGTGATGGTAGTACCATGATGGTGGGGGCTGCGTTTACATTGGAATGGGCTGGGTTCTGTGGTCCAGACGAACCGATCATTGACTGAAAATGGTTATCTTCGTCTGCTTGGAGACCACTTGCAGCCATTCTTAAACTTCATGTTCCCAAGCAACGGTGGAATTTTTATCAATCACAGTGCGCCATGTAACCGGGCGATAATGCTCGTGACTGGTTTGAAGAACATTCTGGACAATTCGAGCGAATGATTTAGCCACCCAGATCGCCCGATATGGATCCCGTCGAACATTTATGGGACAAAATCGAGAGGTCAGTTCGTGCACTGGCAACACTTTCGGAATTATGGACGGCTACAGCGGTAGAATGGTTTAATATTTTGGCACGGGGCTTCCAACGACTTGGTGAGTGCATACCACGCCGAGTTGCTGCTCTATGCCGGGAAAAATCAGGTCCGACACGATACTAGGTTGTATCTCATGACCTTTGTCACCACAGTGTATGTCGTATATAAACTAAGAGAAATGCGAGGGGGAGGGGGGGGGGGGACTTCACTACGTAACGTTTACCCGTTTTCTTGAAATACGAGCTTTAAGCCCCTAAAGACTCGTTCTAGGCGTTTCACACAAGCGCGTGGAGCATGGCGGAATTAGCTTTCTTCCATTGTGCTAATTACCAAGGGAAATTAAAGTCTGTGTTTGGGCGAATTAGTGTGGCGTGTTTTGCTGCAGCCAGCAACTCAGACAGCAGGACTATTTACTCACTCACACAACCGGCAGCGCCACATAAGCGCAATAGGCTGCGAGCACACCGCAATGGGCAGCAGACACGCCCTCCTCCGCCACCCCACGTCACGCCACGTGCCATGACCCTGCGGCCTCCAGAGTGGGATAAAGCTGCTCGCTCAGCGACAACGAGACTCAAGTTCTCACCGACAACACAGCAACTCACGATAAACTAATCAGCAAGGGCGGTGTAATATGTGGCAGAAGACACGAGCGAGCCCTTACCCATCACCACCCCTCCCCCCCCCTCCTCCTAGTCCTATGTAAAAAATCTTGCTGTTTCTAATACACAACCAAAACCGGTGAAAGTTCCAAACTGAGTTGTCTAAAATGTGGAGGCACTCACGAATTTTCGCTCTGCACCAATGTCCAAGGGAAGTCCAAATGCGCTAGAGAGTCACTTTGCCCTTTTCTTCTCGTGGTCTCTCAGGCCTAAGGAGGCTACTTCTGAACTACTACAAGCTCCACTCATTGTAGTCGAGCCACCAGCAAAAATCAGCAGAAACATGGAAAAAGCCACTAAACCCGCAATGCAGAAAGAGGATCTAATTAGAATGACCACTACTGTTCTCGTTCACCTCTACCAAAATAAAAAGGGGCAAGAGGCAGGTATCCACAGCCTATTCAACAAGGGCATTTCTGGCACTCAAAAGCTCTGGATGGATGATGAAGGCCCATACTCTGTAACAGAGCGTAGGGGACGATGCGGGAGACCCGCACCGCCGTACGAGGCAAGGTCTTAGTGGATGTGGTTTGCCATTGTCTTTCTCCTACCGGAATGGGGATGAATGATGGCGATGAAGACGACACAACAACACTCGAGGGAGGTGAAAATCCCTGACCCCGCCGGGAATCGAAACCGGGACCCCGTGCTCGTTAAGCGAAAACGCTACCTCGAAACCTAGAGCTGCAGACAAACAGGTCTGCAACTGCACTACAACATCTACAACATTTCCTCTCGACCTCTCCTACAGCTCTAAAGTAGGAAAATCCAAAGCCTATCCCCCTCCCTCTACCAAAGAAAAAAGATAGTCACAATGGCGAATCGACGACCACTTAGTCCTCGAGTCCTTCTCTAATAAATTCATCCCTCATGCTGGAGTGGCACAGGGGTCTTCCCACTCCTGGACAACCTCTACACAATTGTTGTTCCCACAAACAACAAATATCTGGCAACGTATTCTGACGACGCTGCCCACTGATGTAGTGCCGCATCGAAACCATTATTCATAGACATACCATGGAATACATAGAATGACGTCCAAACTGGATGAACCGCTGGAAAATTGAGCCCAGTCCCGACAAAACCCAGACCATTTTTTCAAACCCAGAAACCTCCACAGCAAACCCAGACAAAACCCACAACAACTCGACTTTCACTTATGGAACTCTAGAGCCAACCCCTCGAACACTGCAAAATACTTAGGACTACACTTAGACAAGTGGATGAAATGGAAATCTCACGTAAAACATACAGTAGACAAACTACGAAAAAGACTGAATCTAATCAGACTGGTCCAAGCACGATATCACGGATGCAGCGCTATACAACCATCACCACCTACAAGAAGTTCATCAGAGCAGTAATGGAACATGCACCAGCCCCATTCCCAGGTACGACTCGACCCTCCAGCGAGAGACTCTACGGTACTGAAAGACAACTCCTACGCAGCTTACGTCGACTTCCTTGGTGAACTACTTCCAGAGCAGAGATGCACACTGCAGCAAAAATCTTCCCTCTGCAAACCAGACTGACTATACTTCATGCCAAATACGACCTACACATCCTGAAAAACGGACCTTATATGCATCACACGATCACCCAAAAGTTCAGGCACACATCGAAACCCAAACGTAAATAAACTTACCCTCCTCTTGTTAAACCGCACAATACCAAGGACACACAAGAGGACATCAATGACGAGATGGACGAACTTACTGAAAACACCACAGCCCCATCTCTCCTGACGCCCCTAATCTTAGGCGCAACAAACCCTGCTGATTAACGTCCCAGAAATAACGCCGCAGAATCGATACGAATCCACTAAGACACCTGCCAGTGACGCTGGGTTGGGTTGTTTGGGGGAGGTGACCAGACAGCGAGGTCATCGGTCTCACCAGATTAAGGAAGGTCGGGGAAGGAAGTCGGTCGTGCACTTTCAAAGGAACCATACCGGCACTTGCCTGGAGCGATTTAGGAAAATCACGGAAAACCTAAATCAGGATGGCTGGACGCGGGATTGAACCGTCGTCCTCCCGAATGTGAGTCCAGTGCGATAACCACTGCAGGGACGCTGTTGACGTCTTAAGAAAACACTAGAGCAACTTTACAATGGATAACTTTATAAATTGTAATGTTGTACACAACAAACTCATCACTGTATCTTCCAACCGGTTAGAACTCTGAACATAATCATCCCCACGAAATCATTGTACTACAAAATATAGATATTAGAAAAAAGCCCCATTTGCAAATACACCTCCAAATAATATAAGCTTCCCCTTATTATACACAATTATTGCAAGACACTGTAGGGAAGAAGCCTACTCACGCCGTATAAAATTCACATCAGTCTTTCCACTGTGTGCCAGCCTAGTCCGCTGTAACTAGCTCTGACGTCATAAATGTTGCGCAAAACTTTAAAAATCAAGTAAATAGCCTGAAACGTTTCTAGCATGTCAGGAGCAATACAAAATCAATATGCGTTAAATATCAGTTCAACAACTTTAACTTTTCGAAATTTGGACGTTTTTCTGTAAAAATCATTGGCGCAACAGAAAAGAGCTAGAAACTTAAAAATTTGTATTTAGATTCCTTTTGCATAATAATTTAGTAAAAACAGTCTTCTGGATCTCACAAATTAAAATTTTAGTTGAAATTCATGATTTTCTTGTTTTTGTCTTAAAAATTAAGGAAGCAAGATAGATTAAGTAGGCGAATAAATAAGGCTAGGATGTTTAAATTTAAGTAGAAGGGAGATCCGCTATAATCATAAAGATGTGAGAAGTTTCAATTGAATAACTATAAAACTATAGCGATAGCGTATCTCCAAAGGGCAAGTTCAGAGCTCGTCTACTGCGTGTAGTGTAATTAAATTAATTCTCTCGCCCAAAATATTTGACTTAGCCATGTCAGGCTTTTATTATGATTACTTACCTGTGTGCTGAATGCACATTTATTGAGAACTTCATCGGCCATCACCAAAGGAAGCAACGATTTATTCAATAACTTAAAGTGGTGCATTACTAGCCCAGCGGCTAGTCGGGAGAGCCTATTTGATGAGGCGTTCCCTTAGCCGTCCGCACCGCGGCTTTATATATAAGAACGCTGCATGAGGAAAATAGGCCCCAGTTCTCTCCAGACGCTGAATAGCACACCACCTGTGCCCGGAGTCGCGTCGGGTCGGTATCATTGCTATAAACAGCCTCGGATGCCGTAATAAGTTACTCGGGATATGTGTAACCATGAAATCGTTTTCGAGTGAATGTCGTATTTTCACGTGCCACCACAGGACAGACATTCTAACATTATTTAGCGTGGCGTTTGATGAACATTATCATCAAATTATTGCGAGCATTCACTTAAACATTTAATTTGAACAGTTATAGTTGCAAGCGCATTAGACTCTGAACTGCTCTTGTAGTTGGATTGTGTGGATTCTTGTGGTCTGTGACTTTCAGAATATAGTGAACATTTTAGAGAGAATCGTTTTTGATTATGAATCCCAGACCATCTCCTAATTCCTCAGAGCTATAAGCTGTAGCTACAAATGTATTTCTCAGATGAAGTGGGCACTAGGAATTCTAATTACAGGCTTCACGTTTTGTTAATCACTTTCTGGTTGCCAATATTGTAGTTAGAGAGCCAGTGTTGAGAACAGCAAACAACAGCATTAAATAAATAATAGGAACATTTATATAACAATTAATTCCACCCGCCGCCCCACATATGGTTAATCGGCCGGGAAATGCATCTTTTCTACATTACATTATACATTTTTATAACAACATATAATTCCACCCGCCGCCCCACAACACTCTGACTCAGAGTGGTCCCAACATCTAGACCAAAAAACAAAAGTAAAGAAAACAACTGCATAAGCACCCTCTCGGCATAAGTAATAGTATATGAAAATAATGTGAGACACTCTGCTTTAGAATCGACGAGTCATCAAAAACGTTTCGTTCTTGGTAGGATTTGTCCTAATTAAATGTCAATCAAACAGTTTGGAACACTGTCACACAAACTGTAAGGTAGCTCATTACAGAACTTGGAAGTACGGCGTTCGCTAGGGGCTCCCCGTTGGGGAACAATGGGTAGTGGGTTCGTGACCTGCTGTTTTCAGGTTATTTTTATTTCAGCTTCGCATTTTCTAAAGGGAAATAATTTTTGAAGTGTTCAATGTCATGTAAAAAGATGTGCACTCTGTGTTAGGAGTGAGCTTATTCAGTTTTGTAAACTTTTACATGCTGATGATCTTACTGACTGGACATATATCTTTATTTTTTGTCTTATTAAATGTTCATGGATATAGAAGTTTATATTTATGTAGACTACAGCTAGAACAACATTACTAGCATAAGAAAAAGGGAGGAAACAGGCATAATAATAGATCTAACATAGGAATTTTACGCGAGTCCATTTACGCGCACAAACTATGTGGTTTGCGAGCCAAATGAAGATGACATCTGCTGCTGGAGAGCTCTGAGAGCGCAAAATCACGTTAGCCAGCTCGTCCCGTCTGTCCAGGGTGCTGTGCCTCGTTACGTTGGATTTCACGTCCATGTCAATGGCAGCTGCCTCGTCCCATGTGACGATGGCTTTAAGCTGCCCTCACACGGGACGTGTTTCTCATTGCGAAGCAGACGGCCGGTGTGGCCGAGCGGTTCTAGGCACTTCAGTCTGGAACCGCACTGCTGCTACGGTAGCAGGTTCGAATCCCGCCTCGGACATGGATGTGTCTGATATCCTTATGGTTGTTAGCTTTAAGCAGTTCTGAGTTCTAGGGGACTGACGACCTCAGATGTTAAGTCCCATAACGCTCAGGGCCATTTGAACCATTGCGAAGCCCGCCAGACGTGGTGTCCGTCGAGGTTGCCTCACGCCATGAAACAGCCTGCTGCATCTCGCGGAACAACGTGTTCCCCCTCGTGATTTGCGACCTCAGCGCTCTGTAGCCTCAGATCCCGGATGCATCTGGTACGTAAATTACACCGTTTACTTACGAAAAGGATGCGCAGAAAATAGCTGCTCTAACTCTGTTGGCGGTTGTTAAAGAAGAGCGGAGAAAATCGCGAAGAAGATTTGAGCTCGTGGGTGGCTTGAACAGCGAGCGTCTGCTGTATAAAGATCTGAGATACATATTAGAAGAAAGTATATGTTAACTCAATTAAATCGTGATCCCTTTTCGGCTTTAAATTGTGTGTAGTTAAATTATAGTGTCTAATGTCAGTTTGCTCATGCATAATGTCTATAATCTCGATGTTGCATTGACTGCCATCAGCCTGAACTATCATACTTCAACAACATAATTTCAACATCGAGATTCGTTTCTTAATTTCTTTTCAACAGTTCCAGTCGATAACTTGTGTTTACGTTGTGACCGGCAGTAGCGTAACGACTTCTGGCCATTGGAAAAACATCCAATCGTCGGTCTATGCAAGAAGATGTATAGTAAATACACGATTTATAATAAATAACGTTGAATATTGCAGACAATAGTTCTATTAAATTAATCAGAAAGACTGAGAATATTTTAGAAAAAAAAAAGTGAAAAAATAAAATTTCGAAAGTAGTAGACGCAACACTGCTACTATTACTTTTACAGCTTACGACACTTTCACTTACATTACAGCTTCAGCATGGCAAATGGGCCTCTGTAGGTAGCATACACTCTCTAAAGACTTTAGCCACAAATATTATTTGATACTTAATGTGTAAATTGTACGTAAACGACGCGATTGTGGTAGATCTTCACAGTGCCGAAGCATTGAAACTGTATACTTTCACAGCACAAGAGTTAAAACTCTGAAAACGTCAAATACAGGGAGACTTTACTTACCAACATGTAGTTTCTTGTCATTTTATTATAACAAATCGTAGATAAACGACGCGTTTTCGATAGATCCTCAAATTACTGACACTGTGAAACAGCTTATATTCATACCAGATACTCTACGATAAAGAAAAACCACCACGTACGTAGTGTAACGCCATACAATATGGTGGTTCCTAAGTCCTGCTTGTGACTTGAAAACGATATTGCGTCTCATTGACCACGTCCCTCTCCACGAAGCTAAAATATGACATCCCAGGCTGTCTTATCATTTACAGCAGTGTGGTGGAACGTGGAATTCCAAGCTGATGTTACCAGCACTTCGCCCACGTGCGCTTCCACGTTCCGTAAGACAACGATTTCAGAGTGTGCCCTTATGGCTTGGGAGGCACACGCGTAACTTCTCTTTTCCGCTTGCTGTCACGAACACGCTCTGCTTTCCTGCCGATCGTAGATATGCACCTTGCAAGATGCACGTCTTGTATATGATGGTGTGTCAAGAATGACGATGGGTTTGGCAGAAGTTTCCTCCAGCAAATTCTCACCTAATTGCTGTAATTGCTGATACTACGAAACTTATAAATTGATTTGATCTTCCCAGGAAACTATGGACAGTTCTGAATGGATTCCGTAGGGCATAGGTAGGTGTGGTGCCTGTTTGACTCAGTATTCAAGGATGCCCCGACAAGCGACTGTGGAGTTGGTGAGCAAACTACGCAGCATCTGACTAAAGAGTGTTTATTGTGAAAATTTCAGGGTGGTCTGAATGAACTGTCCTTGATGATGCCAAGGTCTGGGGACTGGTTAAGAGACTTAGATATTCAGTTATAAAATTGTCGAGTGTTTGTTTTTTATAATATTTTTCTTCTCATACCATGTGATTTTTATACATGTAACACGACCAAGTAAACCGTACGAATAATAATAAAAGACTTACATAAGAGAACATTCAGTGTTTTTCCTTCCAGAAAACTTTCTGTCTGGCTGTGGGTTTCAGAGATGTCGTTATCACCATTTTTCTTCTTTATTTGCTGATAATTTGCTCCCAACTGCAAGCGATCGTGCATGGAATGCTGTTATTATACACTACTGACCATTAAAATTGCTTCACCACGAAGATGACGTGCTACAGACGCGAAATTTAACCAACAGGAAGAAGATGCTGTGATATGCAAATGATTAGCTTTTCAGACCATTCACACAAGGTTGACGCCGGTGGCGACACCTACAACGTGCTGACATGAGGAAAGCTTCCAACCGATTTCTCATAGACAAACAGCACTTGACCTGCGTTGCCTGGTGAAACGTTGTTGTGACGCATCGTGTAAGGAGGAGAAATGCGTACCATCACGTTTCCCACTTTGTGATTTATCGTATCGCGACATTGCTGCTCGCGTTGGTCGAGATCCAATGAGTGTTAGCAGAATATGGAATCGGTGGGTTCAGGAGGGTAATACGGAACGCCCTGCTGGATCCTAACGGCCTCGTATCACTAGCAGCCGAGATGACAGGCATCTTATCCGCATGGCTGTAACGGATTGTGCAGCCACGTCTCGGTCCCTGAGTCAACAGATAGGGACGTTTGCAAGACAACAACCATCTGTACGAACAGTTCGACGCCGTTTGCAGCAGCGTAGATTATCAGCTCGGGGACCATGGCTGCGGTTACCCTGGACGCTGCATTACAGGCAGGAGCGCCTGCGATGGTGTACTCAACGACGAACCAGGGTGCACGAATGGCAAAACGTCATTTTTTTTTATGAATCCAGGTTCTGTTTACAGCATTATGATGGTCGCATCCGTGTTTGGCGACATCGCGGTGAACGCTCATTGGAAGCTTGTATTCGTCATCGCCATACTGGCGTATGGCCCGGCGCGATGGTGTGGGGTGCCATTGGTTACACGTCTCAGTCACCTCTTGTTCGCCTTGACGGCACTTTGAACAGTGTACGTTACATATCGGATGTGTTACGACCCGTGGCTCTACCCGTCATTCGATCCCTGCGAAACCCTACATTTCAGCAGGACAATGCACGACCGCATGTTGCAGGTTCTGTACGGGCCTTTCTGGATACAGAAAATGTTCGACTGCTGCCCTGGCCAGCACATTCTCCAGATCTCTCACCAATTGAAAACGTCTGGTCAATGGTGTCCGAGCAACTGGCTCGTCACAATACCCCAGTCACTACTCTTGATGAACTGTGGTATCGTGTTGAAGCTGCATGGGCAGCTGTACCTGTACACGCCATCCAAGCTCTGTTTGACTCAATGCCCAGGCGTATCAAGGCCGCTATTACGGCCAGAGGTAGTTGTTTTGGGTACTGATTTGTCAGGATCTATGCACCCAAATTGCGTGAAAATGCAATCACATATCAGTTCTAGTATAATATATTTATCCAATGAATACTCGTTTATCATCTGCATTTCTTTTTGGTGTAGCAATTTTAATGGCCAGTAGTGTACTGTCAAAACACAGATGATTATCCAATATTGATGAAGAATTGGTGATGCCGGACTAAGAATGAAGAGTAGTTAATGTTTGTCGAAGATACAATGACGGATTTGAGACAAAATTTTGGAACTGAACTGAAAGTAGAACTTAACATCGCTCCGTTTTACAGACCACACAGCCATTCTGCCGCAAAGTGAGGGACACTTAGAATACTCTAACAAACTGGAACGTTAGTGATTTACTCTTAATTTAAGATAACACAGATATTAAACGTACTAGTAAAAATTAACACCATACAGAATCTAGACTAAGTATTCAGCACTTGGTAGTCGTGTGCACAGGCTACATCCACCGCACGACGTCTGGTGCATTTCGGTAGTAATTCCCTGAGCACACAGTGCTGGAGCGCCAGGGACTACAGTGTTGGATGCAAGCAACAACAGGTAGTTTGCATCCGAGAGCTACTTGGCGAATGTCGTTGACCTAATGGGCACAGTTTCCCTCGTGCACATCCGGCGATTACTGTCAACACCGACCAGGAAGTCTCCATGCGCCTGCCTTTTCCTGCAACCGCGCGGGACGTCTGTTCCTGACAAAGGCTGCATGTGAAAAGTCGTGTCTATAACCAACAAATTTGACGTAAAATACTGGCTGCAGCCTAAGCCAAACAAAAAATGCGAGAGAAATTTTTGCCTGAATATTATCTTTACATTCTGGAGGTGACGTCTTTACTCCTTGAACACTAATGTCTATACTAAATACTAACGAGAAGCAAAATGTATGTGTAGATCTCTGAATGGACTATATTCATGTCATACTATAATTAAAAGTTTATCACTGGTTTCAAAGCCTTTAATACGAGAATGCGGATTGTACTACAGCGGTTCTCAAACAATGCATAACGTTAGATATGTTTACATTATTTTATGGAAAAGAGGAACATATTGCGTGCAATATACAGGGTGCTCCATTGATTGTGACCGGGCCAAATATCTCACGAAATAAGCGTCAAACGAAAAAACTACAAAGAACGAAACTTGTCTAGCTTGAAGGGGGAAACCAGATGGCGCTATGGTTGGCCCGCTGGATGGCGCTGCCATAGGTCAAACGGATATCAAGTACGTTTTTTAAAATAGGAACCCCCATTTTTATTAGATATTCGTGTAGTACGTAAAGAAATATGAATGTTTTAGTTGGATCACTTTTTTCGCATTGTGATAGATGGCGCTGTAATAGTCACAAGCATATGGCTCACAATTTTAGACGAACAGTTAGTAACAAGTAGGTTTTTTAAATTAAATTGCAGACCGTAGGTACGTTTGAACATTTTATTTCGGTTGTTCCAATGTGATACATGTACCTTCGTGGACTTATCATTTCTGAGAACGCATGTTGTTATAGCGTGATTACCTGTAAATACCACATTAATGCAATAAATGCTCAAAATGATGTCCGTCAACCTCAAATGCATTTGGCAGTACGCGTAACGACATTCCTCTCAACAGCGAGTAGTTCGCCTTCCGTAATGTTCGTCTCATGCATTGACAATGCGCTGACGCATGTTGTCAGGCGTTGTCGGTGGATCAAGATAGCAAATATCCATCACCTTCCCCACAGAAAGAAATCCGGAGACTTCAGATCCGGTGAACGTGCTGGCCATGGTATGGTGCTTCGACGACCAATCCACCTGTCATGAAATGCGCTATTCAATACCACTTAAACAGCACGCGAGCTATGTGCCGGACATCCATCATGTTGGAAGTACATAGCCATTCTGTCATGCAGTGAAATATCTTGTAGAAACATCGGTAGAACATTACGTAGGAAATCACCATACATTGCACCATTTAGATTGCCATCGATAAAATGGGGGCCAATTATGCTTCCTCCCATAATGCCGCACCATACATTAACCCGCCGAGGTCGCTGATGTTCCACTTGTCGCAGCCATCGTGAATTTTCCGTCGCCCAATAGTGCATATTATGCCGGTTTACGTTACCGCTGTTGGTGAGTGACGCTTCGTCGCTAAATAGAACGCGAGCGAAAAATCTGTCATCGTCCCGTAATTTCTCTTGAGCCCAGTGACAGAACTGTACACGACGTTCAAAGTCGTCGCCATGCAATTACTGGTGCATAAAAATATGATACGGGTGCAATCGATGTTGATGTAGCATTCTCAACACCGACGTTTTTGAGATTCCCGATCTCCCGCAATTTGTCTGATACTGATGTGCGGATTAGCCGCGACAGCAGCTAAACCACCTACTTGGGCATCATCATTTGTTGCAGGTCGTGGTTGACGTTTCACATGTGGCTGAATACTTCCTGTTTCCTTAAACAACGTAACTATCCGGCGAACGGTCCGGACACTTGGATGATGTCGTCCAGGATACCGATCAGCATACATAGCACACCCCTGTTGGGCATTTTGATCACAATAGCCATACATCAACACGATATGGACCCTTTTCCGCAACTGGTAAACGGTCCATTTTAACACGGGTAATGTATCACGAAGCAAATACCGTCCGCACTGGCGGAATGTTACGTGATACCACGTACTAATACTTTTTTTGACTATTACAGCGCCATCTATCACAAAGCGAAAAAAATGGTCCAACTAAAACGTTCATATTTCTTTACGTACTACACGAATATCTAATAAAAATGGGGGTTCCTATTTTAAAAAACGTACTTGAAATCCGTTTGACCTATGGCAGCGCCATCTAGCGGGCCAACCATAGCGCCATCTGGTTTCCCCCTTCAAGCCAGACGAGTTTCGGTCTTCGTAGTTTTTTCGTTTGATGCTTGTTTCGTGAGATATTTGGCCCGGTCACTATCAATGGACCACCCTGTAGAATGACTCGGTAATGGAAATCACAGCTTGTATATATGATGTTGAAATTAGACCCGGCAGCATTATGTGAACCAACGTACACCTTTTTCCAATAGAATGTTTAATCAGAACACCTTTCTGCCGCCTAATTTCCAATTGTTGTTTTATTCAGCAACCAGTTTAGGTGATATACTATGTTACGCCATTTCAGGGTCCCTGACTGACGTGTAGGAAGATTCCCACTTGGACTAAGTGGGAATATTCCTACACGTCAGTAGGGGTCCTGAAATGGCGTAATATAGTCTATCACCTAAACAGGTTGCTCAATAAAATAAAAATTGAAGATTTAGGTGGCCAAAATGTCTTTTGATTTGACATTCTGTGCTGAACAGCCGCGGTCCGTCTATATAAAATGGACATAAAGAGCCTATTTCCGATGCTCGCCGCATATTGGCTTGTTACAAACTGCACAGTAAATAGCAGGCATACGTTTCTCGGGGAGGGGGGCGGGGGTGGCAGTAAGAACAGTACTTCCCCGGGCCACGTTGCAGAAGAGGCCTTTGCTGCTCTTGTACATTTGTTAGTAATATTCGTTTTATTATACTCTTTAGCTCCTTACTCAGATATGACATAGTCACGTTGGATGAGTCAGGGACATGTAAGTTGTTGAAGCAAATCCAACATCTAAATTACCCAAGCGTTACATATGATCTCTAACAACCTGTGGCACTAATGACACGTTTTTATGTAGGCAGAGTTTCTACAAACACTAACAATAAGTAGATTTGGGGTTGTGAACTTACCTTTCTACTCCGTTGTTGCCACTCCAGCTATTAATTGCGTCTATTTCCGTTGGATTTCACATCTTTAGCGCATGGTCAAAGTACTTAGTGGGACACAGATGTACAGAGCGGACGGTTATGGAGCTATAATTTGCAACGTATCACTATACGTGTATATTACGTCACGTACAAGTTCTAGGGTTAAACGTATCGAAGACTCGCCGCTTCCAGTACAAGAAAATAGGATCCAGTAAACATAAGTCTGCAAAACAGCAATTTTCGAGAAAATTCCGAATTTATGGTCACGATCTGTGACTGACCACATTCAACTTTTTCTTTTTTTTTCAGCTGTTGTCTGACTTGTTTGGTGCTTGAATTCCTCTCCTGTGCCAATCTCTTCACTACTGACAATGAAACATCACCATATCGACCTCACATTTTAAAGAGAAAAACGGACATTTGAAGAGATCAGTCCCTACAATCGATACCGCACAAAAATTTCGACCATAATTCGAAGAGTGCGCGGTTATGACCTTCTAAAAATACACCTTTTAAACTTTGCGCGCACCGCTTGTTTATCAGTCGCTCTGCCCCACTGTAGCCTCTTATTGCCCTAGCGACAAGTGGGTAAGACGTTTGTGAAATACCGTTTTGACGTTGCTGCGATGCTCTTTTCGCTGTGTCAAAGTGTGCCGCTGTTCCTAACCTGTAGCTGTTGTCAGAGATCTCTTTGCTTCCATCATTTTTATGTTCCGATTCACAAACGCAGTATAATTGAATGAAATGATGTGGTGTGTGCGTAGAGTAGCACATAGCGCTGTTTATTTATTAACATCGCCGTTGTGCGTTATCTTCTTTGGATTCTGCGGCCTTCTTCTGTCCACTGTTCCATTTAGTACGCCTCACTGTTAAAGCAGTGTGCCCTGAACGAACCGCTTTGTCACGGAACGACAGACCCGCCTATTTTTGACAACAGGCTTCCCACACATGGCAGGAAAGCCACGAATTTAGACCTTTTCTTCTTCTGCACTGCGTATGGCCGCCTTTGGTTTCATTTGTAGCGTCTTATGTATCTGTTATGGAGAATATCTGTGAGCTTCAAGTTGTCGGGAACAATGATGTGTGCTCTGAGAACCAAAGTTCTGAGAACTCCTCTGCGTAGAAAACAGCACGAAGGCCTTGAATCCGTTATCTTGAGACTGTAAGAAGCTCTTAGCGAGGAATTGATATTACGGGAATAATTAAATTTCTAATCAGTTTGTTTATACGAGATGCCACTCGCTCTTTATTGGCAGAACACGAGAAACTGCGCAACAATGCTCCACTTTAGAGTCACAAATAATTTATATTCTTCAACAAAATAATGAACCACGTACTTTCATAATTACTATCACACAGTTTTAAACTAAATTCCACATAATCATACATTGCTAATAAAGACTTAACTGATACCGACCGCGGCAAACAATAAGGTATCCTCCGAGACTACCGAACCAACTCTGATATTACAGCCGAACCACTTCGCCCGCCATCCAAGCCAGGAACGATCCGAAGATCACCGAAGTGCTTCGTCTGCCTTTTCTTCTAGCAATAGTTCATTATTATAATTATGAAGTAATGGAATTATAGCACGCTGTTGAGAAATGCTTGGATATGAAGTGCAAGTAAATACGCTGTTCAGTTTGTTTTATATTAATAATGGAAGATAATCATTTTGGCGTGCAACTTGCGAACGCAGCAGCCAATCGCGTAGAAGGACCACAGTTTAGACAATCTTTCTCACGATACCCGTACCTAACAAACAATCTGTCATCGGCACCTCACATCACATTACGTCATTTTGCCACAGCTGCCTTCTCAACTGCTCTAAAAAGAGCTCTATCAGCTGAATATGATGGCTGTATAGCCTCCTTCTTGGGATGTTCTCGCAGACAAGAATCAATTTTGGAAATAACCAATCTTTTACTGAAATTTTCCAAAAAATTTTTCAGGTATCATTTCTCAAGAGTCATACCATTCCGCTATACTTGTAATTTTTATTCTTTTTTTCAATAGTTGAATCCATTTTAAAATTTTTCATTCTCAGATTATTAACTTAATTTCTATGATCATAGACCTAATTATTTTATGATAAGAAAAACTGATTGTTACTCTCAACAAGCTCGTGTACCCAAAATCATTAATTTTTAGTTACACTTTGAATAATAATTACATTATTCTTTTAACAGTAAAGATTTTCAAAGCATCATTATACTGCACCTTTATATTGTCGGTAATCTTTCTTTTTTTTAACTTAAAATCTATCAATTCTGCTAATATACTCTAAAACTATCCGCTGTCTCCTAGCCACATTTAAATTACATAGAAATATTATACTGCTGTTAAGCTACTATTGGCACATTGCCATCCGTTAAATTCAACAAATTATTTCTCATAAGAAGTTAAATGCTATACCACTAATATCGGCGCGTTGCCGTCCTTTCAATTCGATGAAACGTTCTTTACACTTTGTCTTACTCTTATGTCTGCGCTTATTTATATTTGAATGCGTGATAAAGACGTCCACTTAACGTGGCTACAAATAAAACAAACACAACACCTACACATTTCATAAATACATGGAGACGGAATAACTTTGCACTCTCACATTTTACCAGAACATAAGCAAGCAGTACACAACAGCAACCCATATGGATGATTCTGTTGACTATGATGTGGCCTTGCGTTGTGGAACTCCAGATTTGGCAAAGTGGTGTTGAATTCAACAACCGTCAGTCCATTTTCTCATCTCCAACCTCAGCGTACAGATCCAGTACAATTCCACGAAACAATATAAAATGCCTTAAGGCAGTTTCTTAATAATGTTAAACTAATTTTAAATAAACGTATTTTCTTACAGTATTACAATAGAAATAAGTAGTACGTAATGTTTTGTGTTGATATTGGTTGTTTATGAACAATGCCACTATTTACATCGTACTGTGACAGTAGTTCATCAATGTTCTTGTTTTGGTCGCAGCTGTAGCTAACTACAGCAGAGGCATTGCCCTTCGCACTCTTTTAAGAACTCTGTGCTTGCTCGCAACATCTGTTACTACTTACTGATCCGCTTCAGTAGTGACTCCCGCCGCTAGCCGGCGTCACGTGCTATGCTTTTTAAATATTACACTACTGTCCTTAAAATTGCTACACCAAGAAGAAATCAGATGATAAACGAGTATTCGCTGAACAAATATATTATACTAGAACTGACATGTGATTACATTTTCACGCAATTTGGGTGCATAGATCCTGAGAAATCAGTACCAGAACAACCACCTCTGGCCGCAATAACAGCCTTGATACGCCTGGGCATTGAGTCAAACACAGCTTGGATGGCGTGTACAGGTACAGCTGCCCATGCAGCTTCAACACGATACCACAGTTCATCAAGAGTAGTGACTGGGGTATTGTGACGAGCCAGTTGCTCGGCCACCATTGACCAGACGTTTTCAATTGGTGAGAGATCTGGAGAATGTGCTGGCCAGGGCAACAGTCGAACATTTTCTGTATCCAGAAAGGCCCGTACAGGACCTGCAACATGCGGTCGTGCATTATCCTGCTGAAATGTAGGATTTCACAGGGATGGAATGAAGGGTAGAGCAACGGGTCGTAACACATCGGAAATATAATGTCCACTGTTCAAAGTGCCGTCAATGCGAACAAGAGGTGACTGAGACGTGCAACCAATGGCATCCCATACCATCACGCCGCGTGATACCCCAGCATGGCGATGACGAATACACGCTTCCAATGTGCGTTCGCCGCGATGTCGCCAAACACGGATGCGACCATCATGATGCTGTAAACAGAATCTGGATTCATAGAAAAAATGGCGTTTTGCCATTCGTGCACCCAGGTTCGTCGTTGAGTACACCATCGCAGGCGCTTCTATCTGTGATGCAGCGTCAAGGGTAACCGCAGCCATGGTCTCCGAGCTGATAGTCCATGTTGCTGCAAACGTCGTCGAACTGTTCGTGCAGATGGTTGTTGT
The DNA here is from genome assembly GCF_021461395.2 of Schistocerca americana. Taxonomy (NCBI): domain Eukaryota; kingdom Metazoa; phylum Arthropoda; class Insecta; order Orthoptera; family Acrididae; genus Schistocerca; species Schistocerca americana. Next base: position 927,073,726 of record NC_060119.1, on the reverse strand, counting down.
CTTGCAAACGTCCCCGTCTGTTGACGTGGCTGCACGATCCGTTGCAGCCATGCGGATAAGATGCCTGTCATCTTGACTGCTAGGGATACGAGGCCGTTGGGATCCAGCACGGTGTTCCGTATTACCCTCCTGAACCCACCGATTCCATATTCTGCTAACAGTCATTGGATCTCGACCAACGCGAGCAGTCATGTCGCGATACGATAAACCGCAATCGCGATAGGCTAGAATCCGACCTTTATCAAAGTCGGAAACGTGTTGATACGCATTTCTCCTCCTTACACGAGGCATCACGATAACGTTTCACCAGGCAACGCCGGTCAACTGCTGTTTGTGTATGATAAATCGGTTATAAACTTCCCTCATGCCAGCACGTTGTAGGTATCGCCACCGGCGCCAGCCTTGTGTGAATGCTCTGAAAAGCTAGTCATTTGCATTTGACAACATCTTCCTGTCTGTTAAATTTCACGTCTGTAGCACGTCATCTTCGTGGTGTAGGAATTTTAATGGCCAGTAGTGTACCTACGGAGGCTTGCAATTGCGATTCACAGATACACCGAGAAAACATTTTAAAATCCCGCTTCAGTCATAACGCACAAACATTCATTTACCAAATCGTTGCTTCATTCCACAGCATGGGGTATCGCTCCTTCTGTATATGAGTGTCACTGTTCCTAGAAAAAGTACTAGCGGAGCTCTATTCATATAATGACAGAGCATTTTCTGCTAGCTTTCATATACAGTATGTAACTTTGTAGTATGTAGGGGCTAATTAACTTATTCTTAGCTAGGCCTTTATTCCTCATTCCCTTCATATTTAAAACCAGTGTGTGTTTTTACTGTCTGTACTTCATATTACGTGGCGTTATATTTAAACCTTATTTACTACATTTGTCTTCTATGAGGTTTCTATGTCATTGTTGTGACTTATGTCAACAATATGTATACTCGCTTGTACTTCGTAAAATATTTGGCGGAAACAACTTCGTCCATAAATACTACTCAATGGCCGACTCAGGCTGCACGTACATTGCATACGGAAGTCGTCCGTTCCCATCCGGTCCGGCGCCGGTTAACTCAGGAGTACAAAGCAAACACCAGGTGACTAATGCAAGTGTCTACATTGGAGGGAGAAGCTTGGTACGACGTCGTCCTGCACCGGACTGCCGCATTGGACGACCATACATGTTTTTTTTTTCCATTTCGACAGTGCAGTCCCGAGGTAGCTAGACATATAGGTGCAGGCAGGCAGTGCCCCACGAGCGGGATGATCGACAAGGAATTTCTAATTCATTTCGTGAGGAATGAGCTTCGCTTGTGGGACCAGCGGATTAAAGGCTCCCATAACCGGGATATTAAGCGAGAACTGTGGGAATCTTTTGGGGAGCAACTATCAGTCAAACGTAAATATCGAAATTATGATGCAATAGATTTAATGCTTGCTTTGAAGTCACTACATGTTACTACAATTCAGTACTAACTTCAATCATATTACTTTCATCATATAATTTTTTCATCAAACTGTCAAAAAGAAATACGTTTTTAATTGCTAAAATACTACTCGATGCGTTCGTTTTGTCACGGAACGGTGCCAATCCCATTGAAGTATGACATGAATTTCTCTCTGATAATTTGAGCCTGTTGTGACGGTCTGTTGAACGTAATTGATGAACAACTTTCCTGATGTGATGATGCACTTACGTCTTCTTCTAAACTTGCGGAGTTGAAGAAGTCACCATCTTCACGGTCAATAATTATGTTGTGCCGCAAACATAAACATTTCATTATCCTCTCCGCTTTGCAGGTTCTATTTCAATACATTTTCCCAGTAAACGCCACTTGGCAGTCATGGTACCGAAAGCACACTCCACACATCTTCTACTCCCTCGGTAGCCCGTAATTGAAAACCTTTTCTTCGTGTGAGAGATTTCGTTTGGAATAAGGTTTCATGAGATAAGTTTTCGAAGGATATGTATCATCTCCAAGCAAGACAGACGGCATATCTCTAGTAAGCTATTCCTTCGACAGGTGAAGGTTGCGGTAGCGCGGCATAACGGTTCTCCAAGAATGCAGACAAAAACGTTCCTCCATCACTCTGTTTTCCATAACCTCCCACATCTACAAAAATAAATCGACAACGGTAGTCCGCCGCAGCTTGTAAAACTACTGAAAAAAACTTTTTATAGTTAGAAAACGTAGTTCCACTTTGTTTTGGACATTTAATTCGGATATGCTTGCCATCAATGCATCCAGTTGCATGAACAAAATTCCGCCGCTCATGGAATCCTCTTGCTATTTCTTCAAAATTTTTCAGACTAGGAACGGGTAGATGTCACTCACTGAAATTCCTCCATATCGCGTCCACAACTGCCCAGGTACACTTACCTATATATAATGACTCAGTCAAAATGTTAGACCCAATGACCGAAAAGACATCCCTGTTGATAAGTACCGGGAAGAGTGAAATGATAATGGAATATTACACAAATGATGTGGGTAGCCTGTGTTTGTGATATTTTAGGAATCTTAAACATACATAAACAATAACAGAGCATTTTGTTCCAAAAACGGAGTACACCTTCTATGCTGATTTTGTGAGATTTACGTTTCCTTTTTTAGGTGAGTAGGCTCGAATAACGTGGCAGAATTAGCGAAACACTTTTAAGAAAAAATATAAAATACAGCATGACTCAAAGAGCGGTCAGGAAGCTACTGCATGTGATAAATGGAACTATTAAAAATCACGCTGTTTTTGAAAGACGTTATAACACCTGGGCCCAGCTCATGAAACTTGTCTGCCACAGAGAAAGTCCTACAGCAAGTGAGAAAATACAAATGATGGTGAAACGTGTCTCTCTTCAGAACAACGAGAGGTATCTGCTTCTGCGTCGTCTTCTGTGAAAGCAGACAGAAGCAGACCAAATCGTCATGTAAAAAAATATTATTATGATTCACAGGCAATGGACACTGAAAAAAGAAAGATCTACATATTTGAGCAACATGTTTCCCGAAAACAGAAATATCAGCATGATGCGTCTACTCCTTCTTCGTGAGTTTCCTGCCATCACTCAAACAACTGGATCAACTGGAGAAAATAAGACTACATATGAAAATCCTGGGGGATGTCACCGAAGTCGCAGAAGCTCACAACTTCAAAAATGGTGAGACATCGTCAAGTTTTATACAGACACACACTAGATGTTCTTTACCATCGTTACAGCCGTCACCTTGCCGATCACCAGGTGGATCTAATTATGCCCAAGATTGGTCTTCCTCTGTGAACGTAATTCAAATGAGTCCTCCCGCCCAACAACCTGATGGCAATTCAATTTAATGGGCTATCCCTAATGTACTGTTAATATGTTTTTATGTTTAACTAGACGTTTATTTTACACAATTTTCCTCGTCACATTAAACGCTGATATTCGTGTCTTGAACCAAACAATTGTTTCATTGTGATTTTCAGTTCATACATAGATACTTATTGACAGCTGATTATTTCGTAATAATATATAATTTTACTGTGAAGGAACGTTAACAAATGTGTGTCTGTGTTGATAAATATATTGTAATGCAACTGATGCCAGGATTTGTTTATAATATTCTAATATTATTTGACCAGTTATGCCACTCACAATAACAAAAAGGCTATCAGATGTTTCTAAAGTTGACTTACCTGATTGTGATAATAAGTTTTTCTTCTGGAGTGATACATTCGCTGAAGCTGGAATGGCCAGTTATATAGTCTCTTATGCCTTCAAATTTATAGTCAAACGTTTCTACAGACCTGCAGACATGTGTCGGAACATGTCTGGAAAATTTCGCAGTGACTGGCAAGTTGTAAAAAATTCCCATGCAGATCTGTCTTCATTAAAACGATGCACCCATGTGCTTTTACTAAGTCTTTTAATGCGAACGTTCTTGTCTATCAGCAGCCAACACAAAATATCATCATCCGAATCACTCATGATAGTTTCCCAACAACTGCAACTGCTGGCCTATTGCGTGTAACTGAGTCCAGTGCAGAAACTCAGAATGACGACAGTACATTGGGTTGACGCTCAGTGTGCCAGGTGTACCGGTATGAAATGAGCGTTTCTTTGTGAAAATGAAACACTAATTTTGAATTGAAAAGTAAAAACATTTTATTCAAATTACTGACCATTGCTTTCTATACATTTTGACCACCTTTTTTGCAATTTGTGGACACCACGCCAATAGAAATGTTCGTCTTTTGAAGCAAACCAATCAGACACCCAATTTTCGACTTTTTCGTAGGAATCGAAGTGTTCCTCAGCCAATGCGTGTCCCATTGATGAAAACAAATGGTAGTCGGAAGGGGCCAAGTCTGGTGAATACGGCGGTGGGGTAGCAGCTCCCAGCCAAGTGTTTTGATTGTATCCTGAACCAGTTTTGCTTTGTGTGCAAGTGCATTGTAGTGTAAAGAAATTACTTTGCCATATCTTCTGGCCCATTCTGGTCTTTTTACGATCAATGCATAGTTCAAATTGATCATTTCTTGTCTGTAGCGATTAGTATTGACAGTTTCACCGGGTTTTAGAAGCTCTTGATACACCACACCTTTCTGATCCCACCAAACACAGAGTCTTCTTGCCGAATCTATCTGGTTTTGCAGTCGATGTTGATGTTTGTCCCGGATTAACCCTTGATGTTTCCCGTTTAGGATTCTTAAAATGAATCCATTTTTCATCGCCAGTAACAATTCCATGCAAAATTGATTTTCTTTCATGTCTTAAAGCAAAATATGACAAATGGTTTTTCGGTTTTCCATCTGTCTTTCAATTCATGTGGCACCCATTTTCCACACTTTTGGATCTTTCCCATAGCTTTCAAACGGTCAGAAATTGTTTGTTGTGCAACATTTAGCATTGCTGCCATTTGCATCTGACTCAAAGTATCATCTTCATCCAATATTGCTTGCAGCTCGGCGTCTTCCAACTTTTTTGGTGGTCTTCCACGTTCTTCATTTTTTACATCAAAATCATTATTTCTGAACCATTGAAACCATCTTTTGCATGTTGCTTCTGATAGAGCACGATCACCATATGCCTCGACAAGCATTCGATCCGACTCTGCAGCACTTTTTTTCAAATGAAAACAAAAAATTAATGCTTTCCGCAAATCATCACTTTCTGGTACAAAATTCGACATTGTTAACACGATGAAAACATACGATGTTGTTTGTTCCATGACTTGATGTATATTAAATATCTTTGACAGGTGTCTTATCAACCAAACAAAAAAAAAAAAAAAAATTAAGGCTCGCTCACAACAAATGTTCCCTATCGACAGTTTTGTATCTTAACGCTCATTTCATGCCGGTACACCTGATAATCTCTTCCCGTCCTACGTGCGCAGTTGCCGGGTTAGCTCCGGCCCAGTGTGGGCATACACGTCGGAAGACGCCGGGACGCGTTTATCGCCCTTCACCGGACCGAATCGGAACGGACGTTTTCCGGATGCAATGTAGGTGCAGCCTAATCCTCCATATAATATTAGTTATTCTCCACATCTAAATAATATGCTGTGCTTACTGAATGTTAATGCAATTTTGAAATTGAAATAGTTTATTAATCTGGCACTCAGCCATTATTGACACATATGTCATTTGTCATTGTCATTATTAGTAGTTGTTCATGATGATTCTCAAGTTTTAAATAGGCTTAATTAATGAAGTCCCTTCTCAAAAGTTATTTAGTAGTTAACAGGACTCAAGCTAACTGATTTTTATTAAATAATTTCTTAGTAACAGTAAGCTTTAGCCGCTGCTGCTGCATGCTGCTGTGCATTGCTGTAAACCACATGGAAAAAGGCAGTCATCTAAAGTGGTGAGTCCAAAACTTAGGGCCAAAACAGAGACACCGACACACCACAACATGTCATGCGCTCTAGTCCAGTAAATTCCGTTGCACAAGTCAGATTCTGTATCAGTTGAAAATTCTTGTTCAAAAGCGCAGTCAGCTTAGGTATTCATTGTTACAGGTTCATTTGTTCCTGTGGTTTTTCGTGTTCAAATACGCAGTCAGACAGCTTATCCAAATGTTAGTTTTAAGTTTTTCATGTAACGATCTGTTGAGGGCTTAAATGACAGTGAAACTGACACTCATACAACATGCAAACAGGTTAGATTTAGCCGCTGCTACTGCAAATTTGTTGCAAATACGTTATAATGCAAACAAGGTAACATGTAAGATTACAGTTGTCGTGTGATTCTTCAGTTTCTCCAAGCGTATTTCTTGCTCGAACAGTCCACGGGTGTACTGATGGTCCATAGTGTCCAAGGGCACAATATTTCGGCGATCAGACATGTCACCATCGTCAGGTGCGCAGTTCGTCAGCGCACACTATGGACTGTTCGAATACAGTTTTCATGTTCTATATGAGTACTCAAGCCAGTGTGAGACCTTTAGAACAGGAGCACAAGTATTTTTAGGCTATGCTGTTATAAATAAATTTTCCTATGCTGTCCCCTTGCACCTCACGACTATATCGTCACCTAGAAAGCTATATGTTGTCAACCGATGAAAACACATGTTATGATACGAAACTTGCAACTGTTATCGCTGGAATGTACAACCTCTGATCAATACACTGACAGTTCGACTTTTGAATGTATTTTCGCGCCACCAGTCTCAGTTCACATAAAAACAGTATGTCAGAACATTGATTTGTAGCCATTTATGTGCATCATTTCACGATATACAGGGCTTCGCAGTCGTCTGATGTTACTGTATTTCTACAGTGAAAAGGTTTATTTTTGGCGCTGAGACGTATTCATGTCGGAAGATTTTGAAATCTGACATGTGCTGAAGCAAAATGTAAGTTATGTACCACTTTCATCCTTTTTTTAAATGTACTACTGTCCATATGACATGTTTGTGCAGTTCTGTATACACACTATGTGCTTTATTTTTGTATTCATTTAGCTTTTTGAGGCAGTACCAGTTGAAAACGGCCCAAAGGCCAAAATTACGATTGTGAAATAAATAACTTCTACAGTCAACGGCGAAATTGATGCATGACTGTGAACCCCGACCATAAGGAGTTAACCCACATATGTACACTACTGGCCATTAAAATTGCTACACCAAGAAGAAATGCAGATGATAAACGGGTATTCATTGGATAAATATATTATACTAGAACTGACATGTGATTACATTTTCACTCAATTTGGGTGCATAGATCCTGCGAAATCAGTACCCAGAACAACCACCTCTGGCCGTAATAGCGGCCTTGATACGCCTGGGCATTGAGTCAAACAGAGCTTGGATGGCATGTACAGGTACAGCTGCCCATGCAGCTTCAACACGATACCACAGTTCATCAAGAGTGGTGACTGGTGTATTGTGACGAGCCAGTTGCTCGGCTACCATTGACCAGACGTTTCCAGTTGGTGAGAGGTCTGGAGAATGTGCTGGCCAGGGCAGCAGTCGAACATTTTCTGTATCCAGAAAGGCCCGTACAGGACCTGCAACATGCGGTCGTGCATTATCCTGCTGAAATGTAGGATTTCACAGGGATGGAATGAAGGGTAGAGCAACAGGTCGTAACACATCTGAAATATAATGTCCACTGTTCAAAGTGCCGTCAAGGCGAACAAGAGGTGACCGAGACGTGTAACCAATGGTACCCCATACCATCATGCCGGGTGATACCCCAGCATGGCGATGACGAATACACGCTTCCAATGTGCGTTCGCCGCGATGCCGCCAAACACGAATGCGACCATCATGATGCTGTATACAGAATCTGGATTCATAGAAAAAACGACGTTTTGCCATTCGTGCACCCAGGTTCGTAGTTGAGTACACCATCGCAGGCGCTTCTGTCTGTGATGCAGCGTCCAGGGTAACCGCAGCCATGATCTCCGAGCTGATAGTCCATGTTGCTGCAAACGTCGTCGAACTGTTCGTGCAGATGGTTGTTGTCTTGCAAACGTCCCTATCTGTTGACTCAGGGATCGAGACGTGGCTGCACGATCCGTTGCAGCCATGCGGATAAGATGCCTGTCATCTCGACTGCTAGTGATACGAGGCCGTTGAGATCCAGCACGGTGTTCCGTATTACCCTCCTGAACCCACCGATTCCATATTCTGCTAACAGTCATTGGATCTCGAACAACGCGAGCAGTCATGTCGCGATACGATAACCCGCAATCGCGATAGGCTAGAATCCGACCTTTATCAAAGTCGAAAACGTGATGATACGCATTTCTCCTCCTTACACGAGGCATCACAACAACGTTTCACCAGGCAACGCCGGTCAACTGCTGTTTGTGTATGGGAAATCGGTTATAAACTTCCCTCATGTCAACACGTTGTAGGTATCGCCACCGGCGCCAGCCTTGTGTGAATGCTCTGAAAAGCTAATCATTTGCATTTGACAACATCTTCCTGTCGGTTAAATTTCGCGTCTGTAGCACGTCATCTTCGTGGTGTAGGAATTTTAATGGCCAGTAGTGTACCTACGGAGGCTTGCAATTGCGATTCACAGATACACCGAGAAAACATTTTAAAATCCCGCTTCAGTCATAATGCACAAACATTCATTTACCAAATCTTTGCTTCTTTCCACAGCATGGGGTATCGCTCCTTCTGTATATGAGTGTCACTGTTCCTAGAAAAAGTACTAGCGGAGCTCTATTCATATAATGACAGAGCATTTTCTGCTAGCTTTCATATACAGTATGTAACTTTGTAGTATGTAGGGGCTAATTAACTTATTCTTAGCTAGGCCTTTATTCCTCATTCCTTTCATATTTAAAACCAGTGTGTGTTTTTACTCTCTGTACTGCATATTACGTGGCGTTATATTTAAACCTTATTTACTACGTTTGTCTTCTATGAGATTTCTATGTCATTGTTGTGACTTACGTCAACAATATGTATACTCGCTCGTACTTCGTAAAATATTTGGCGGAAACAACTTCGTCCATAAATACTACTCAATGGCCGACTCAGGCTGCACGTACATTGCATACGGAAGTCGTCCGTTCCCATCTGGTCCGGCGCCGGTTAACTCAGGAGTACAAAGCAAACACCAGGTGACTAATGCACGTGTCTACATTGGAGGGAGAAGCTTAGTACGACGTCGTCCTGCACCGGACTGCCGCATTGGACGACCATACATGTCTTTTTTTTCCATTTCGACAGTGCAGTCCCGAGGTAGCTAGACATATAGGTGCAGTCAGGGAGTGCCCCACGAGCGGGATGATCGACAAGGAATTTCTAATTCATCTCGTGAGGAATGAGCTTCGCTTGTGGGACCAGCGGAATAAAGGCTCCCATAACCGGGATATTAAGCGAGAACTGTGGGAATCTTTTGGGGAGCAACTGTCAGTCAAACGTAAATATCGAAATTATGATGCAATAGTTTTAATGCTAGCTTTGAAGTCACTACATGTTACTACAATTCAGTACTAACTTCAATCATATTACTTTCATCATATAATTTTTTCATCAAACTGTCAAAAAGAAATACGTTTTTAATTGCAAAAATACTACTCGATGCGTTCGTTTTGTCACGGAACGGTGCCAATCCCATTGAAGTATTACATGAATTTCTCTCTGATAATTTGAGCCTGTTGTGACGGTCTGTTGAACGTAATTGATGAACAACTTTCTTGATGTGATGATGCACTTACGTCTTCTTCCAAACGTAAACATAAACATTTCATTATCCTCTCCGCTTTGCAGTTTCTATTTCAATACATTTTCCCAGTAAACGCCACTTGGCAGTCATGATACCGAAAGCACACCCCACACATCTTCTACTCCCTCGGTAGCCCGTAATTGAAAACCTTTTCTTCGTGTGAGAGATGTCGTTTGGAATAAGGTTTCATGAGATAAGTTTTCAAAGGATATGTATCATCTCCAAGCAAGACAGACGGCATATCTCTAGTAAGTTATTCCTTCGACAGGTGAAGGTTGCGGTAGCGCGGCATAACAGTTCTCCAAGGATGCAGACAAAAACGTTCCTCCGTCACTCTGTTTTCCATAACCTCCCACATCTACAAAAATAAATCGACAACGGTAGTCCGCCGCAGCTTGTAAAACTACTGAAAAAAACTTTTTATAGTTAGAAAACGTAGTTCCACTTTGTTTTGGACATTTAATTCGGATATGCTTGCCATCAATGCATCCAGTAGCGTGAACAAAATTCCGCCGCTCATGGAATCCTCTTGCTATTTCTTCAAAATTTTTCAGACTAGGAACGGGTAGATGTCACTCACAGAAATTCCTCCATATCGCGCCCACAACTGCCCAGATACACTTACCTATATATAATGACTCAGTCAAAATGTTAGACCCAATGGCCGAAAAGACATCCCTGTTGATAAGTACCGGGAAGAGTGAAATGATAATGGAATGTTACACAAATGATGTGGGTAGCCTGTGTTTGTGATATTTTAGGAATCTTAAACATACATAAACAATAACAGAACATTTTGTTCCAAGAACGGAGTACACCTTCTATGCTGATTTTGTGAGATTTACGTTTCCTTTTTTAGGTGAGTAGGCTCGAATAACGTGGCAGAATTAGCGAAACACTTTTAAGAAAAAATATAAAATACAGCATGACTCAAAGAGCGGTCAGGAAGCTACTGCATGTGATAAATGGAACTATTAAAAATCACGCTGTTTTTGAAAGACGTTATAAAACCTGGGCCCAGTTCACGAAACTTGCCTGCCACAGAGAAAGTCCTACAGCAAGTGAGAAAATACAAATGATGGTGAAATGTGTCTCTCTTCAGAACAACGAGAGGTATCTGCTTCTGCGTCGTCTTCTGTGAAGGCAGACAGAAGCAGACCAAATCGTCATGTAAAAAAATATTATTATGATTCACAGGCAATGGACATTGAAAAAAGAAAGATCGACATATTTGAGCAACATGTTTCCCGAAAACAGAAATATCAGGATGATGCGTCTACTCCTTCTTCGTGAGTTTCCTGCCATCACTCAAACAACTGGATCAACTGGAGAAAATAAGACTACATATGAAAATCTTGGGGGATGTCACCGAAGTCGCAGAAGCTCACAACTTCAAAAATGGTGAGACATCGTCAAGTTTTATACAGACACACACTAGATGTTCTTTACCATCGTTACAGCCGTCACCTTGCCGATCACCAGGTGGATCTAATTATGCCCAAGATTGGTCTTCCTCTGTGAACGTAATTCAAATGAGTCCTCCCGCCTAACAACCTGATGGCAATCAATTTAATGGGCTATCCCTAATGTACTGTTAATATGTTTTTATGTTTAACTAGACGTTTATTTTACACAATTTTCCTCGTCACATTAAACCCTGATATTGGTATGTCTTGAACCAAACAATTGTTTCATTGTGATTTTCAGTTCATACATAGATACTTATTGACAGCTGATTATTTCGTAATAATATATAATTTTACTGTGAAGGAACGTTAACAAATGTGTGTCTGTGTTGATAAATATATTGTAATGCAACTGATGCCAGGATTTGTTTATAATATTCTAATATTATTTGACCAGTTATGCCACTCACAATAACAAAAAGGCTATTAGATGTTTCTAAAGTTGACTTACCTGATTGTGATAATAAGTTTTTCTTCTGGAGTGATACATTCGCTGAAGCTGGAATGGCCAGTTATATAGTCTCTTATGCCTTCAAATTTATAGTCAAACGTTTCTACAGACCTGCAGACATGTGTTGGAACATGTCTGGAAAATTTCGCAGTGACTGGCAAGTTGTAAAAAATTCCCATGCAGATCTGTCTTCATTAAAACGATGCACCCATGTGCTTTTCCTATGTCTTTTAATGCGAACGTTCTTGTCTATCAGCAGCCAACACAAAAGATCATCATCCGAATCACTCATAATAGTTTCCCAACAACTGCAACTGCTGGCCTGTTGCGTGTAACTGAGTCCAGTGCAGAAACTCAGAATGACGACAGTACATTGGGTTGACGCTCAGTGTGCCAGGTGTACCGGTATGAAATGAGCGTTTCTTTGTGAAAATGAAACACTAATTTTGAATTGAAAAGTAAAAACATTTTATTCAAATTACTGACCATTGCTTTCTATACATTTTGACCACCTTTTTTGCAATTTGTGGACACCACGCCAATAGAAATGTTCGTCTTTTGAAGCAAACCAATCAGACACCCAATTTTCGACTTTTTCGTAGGAATCGAAGTGTTCCTCAGCCAATGCGTGTCCCATTGATGAAAACAAATGGTAGTCGGAAGGGGCCAAATCTGGTGAATACGGCGGTGGGGTAGCAGCTCCCAGCCAAGTGTTTTGATTGTATCCTGAACCAGTTTTGCTTTGTGTGCAAGTGCATTTTAGTGCAAAAAAATTACTTTGCCATATCTTCTGGCCCATTCTGGTCTTTTTTCGATCAATGCATAGTTCAAATTGATCATTTCTTGTCTGTAGCGATTAGTATTGACAGTTTCACCGGGTTTTAGAAGCTCTTGATACACCACACATTTCTGATCCCACCAAACACAGAGTCTTCTTGCCGAATCTATCTGGTTTTGCAGTCGATGTTGATGTTTGTCCCGGATTAACCCTTGATTTTTCCCGTTTAGGATTCTTAAAATGAATCCATTTTTCATCGCCAGTAACAATTCCATGCAAAATTGATTTTCTTTCATGTCTTTGAAGCAAAATATGACAAATGGTTTTTCAGTTTTCCATCTTTCATTCAATTCATGTGGCACCCATTTTCCACACTTTTGGATCTTTCCCATAGCTTTCAAACGGTCAGAAATTGTTTGTTGTGCAACATTTAGCATTGCTGCCATTTGCATCTGACTCAAAGTATCATCTTCATCCAATATTGCTTGCAGTTCAGCGTCTTCGAACTTTTTTGGTGGTCTTCCACGTTCTTCATTTTTTACATCAAAATCATTATTTCTGAACCATTGAAACCATCTTTTGCATGTTGCTTCTGATAGAGCACGATCACCATATGCCTCGACAAGCATTCGATCCGACTCTGCAGCACTTTTTTTCAAATGAAAACAAAAAATTAATGCTTTCCGCAAATCATCACTTTCTGGTACAAAATTCGACATTGTTAACACGATGAAAACATACGATGTTGTTTGTTCCATGACTTGATGTATATTAAATATCTTTGACAGGTGTCTTATCAACCAAACAAAAAAAAAAAAAAAATTAAGGCTCGCTCACAACAAATGTTCCCTATCGACAGTTTTGTATCTTAACGCTCATTTCATGCCGGTACACCTGATAATCTCTTCCCGTCCTACGTGCGCAGTTGCCGGGTTAGCTCCGGCCCAGTGTGGGCATACACGTCGGAAGACGCCGGGACGCGTTTATCGCTCTTCACCGGACCGAATCGGAACGGACGTTTTCCGGATGCAATGTAGGTGCAGCCTAATCCTCCATATAATATTAGTTATTCTCCACATCTAAATAATATGCTGTGCTTACTGAATGTTAATGCAATTTTGAAATTGAAATAATTTGTTAATCTGGCACTCAGCCATTATTGACACATATGTCATTTGTCATTGTCATTATTAGCAGTTGTTCATGATGATTCTCAAGTTTTAAATAGGCTTAATTAATGAAGTCCCTTCTCAAAAGTTATTTAGTAGTTAACAGGACTCAAGCTAACTGATTTTTATTAAATAATTTCTTAGTAACAATAAGCTTTAGCCGCTGCTGCTGCATGCTGCTGCGCATTGCTGTAAACCACATGGAAAAAGGCAGTCATCTAAAGTGGTGAGTCTAAAACTTAGGGCCAAAACAGAGACACCGAGACACCCCAACATGTCATGCGCTCTAGTCCAGTAAATTCCGTTGCACAAGTCAGATTCTGTATCACTTGAAAATTCTTGTTCAAAAACGCAGTCAGCTTAGGTATTCATTGTTACAGGTTCATTTGTTCCTGTGGTTTTTCATGTTCAAATACGCAGTCAGACAGCTTATCCAAATGTTAGTTTTAAGTTTTTCATGTAACGATCTGTTGAGGGCTTAAATGACAGTGAAACTGACACTCATACAACATGCAAACAGGTTAGATTTAGCCGCTGCTACTGCAAATTTGTTGCAAATACGTTATAATGCAAACAAGGTAACATGTAAGATTACAGTTGTCGTGTGATTCTTCAGTTTCTCCAAGCGTATTTCTTGCTCGAACAGTCCACGGGTGTACTGATGGTCCATAGTGTCCAAGGGCACAATATTTCGGCGATCAGACATGTCACCATCGTCAGGTGCGCAGTTCGTCAGCGCACACTATGGACTGTTCGAATACAGTTTTCATGTTCTATATGAGTACTCAAGCCAGTGTGAGACCTTTAGAACAGGAGCACAAGTATTTTTAGGGTATGCTGTTATAAATAAATTTTCCTATGCTGTCCCCTTGCACCTCACGACTATATCGTCACCTAGAAAGCTGTATGTTGTCAACCGATGAAAACACATGTTATGATACGAAACTTGCAACTGTTATCGCTGGAATGTACAACCTCTGATCAATACACTGACAGTTCGACTTTTGAATGTATTTTCGCGCCACCAGTCTCAGTTCACATAAAAACAGTATGTCAGAACATTGATTTGTAGCCATTTATGTGCATCATTTCACGATATACAGGGCTTCGCAGTCGTCTGATGTTACTGTATTTCTACAGTGAAAAGGTTTATTTTTGGCGCTGAGACGTATTCATGTCGGAAGATTTTGAAATCTGACATGTACTGAAGCAAAATGTAAGTTATGTATCATTTTCATCCTTTTTTTAAATGTACTACTGTCCATATGACATGTTTGTGCAGTTCTGTATACACACTATGTGCTTTATTTTTGTATTCATTTAGCTTTTTGAGGCAGTACCAGTTGAAAACGGCCCAAAGGCCAAAATTACGATTGTGAAATAAATAACTTCTACAGTCAACGGCGAAATTGATGCATGACTATGAACCCCGACCATAAGGAGTTAACTCACATATGTACACTACTGGCCATTAAAATAGCTACACCAAGAAGAAATGCAGATGATAAACGGGTATTCATTGGATAAATATATTATACTAGAACTGACATGTGATTACATTTTCACGCAATTTGGGTGCATAGATCCTGCGAAATCAGTACCCAGAACAACCACCTCTGGCCGTAATAGCGGCCTTGATACGCCTGGGCATTGAGTCAAACAGAGCTTGGATGGCGTGTACAGGTACAGCTGCCCATGCAGCTTCAACACGATACCACAGTTCATCAAGAGTAGTGACTGGTGTATTGTGACGAGCCAGTTGCTCGGCCACCATTGACCAGACGTTTCCAGTTGGTGAGAGATCTGGAGAATGTGCTGGCCAGGGCAACAGTCGAACATTTTCTGTATCCAGAAAGGCCATCTGAAATATAATGTCCACTGTTCAAAGTGCCGTCAAGGCGAACAAGAGGTGACCGAGACGTGCAACCAATGGCACTCCATACCATTACGCCGGGTGATACCCCAGCATGGCGATGACGAATACGCGCTTCCAATGTGCGTTCGCCGCGATGTCGCCAAACACGGATGCGACCATCATGATGCTGTAAACAGAATCTGGATTTATAGAAAAAATGACGTTTTGCCATTCGTTCACCCAGGTTCGTCGTTGAGTACACCATCGCAGGCGCTTCTATCTGTGATGCAGCGTCAAGGGTAACCGCAGCCATGGTCTCCGAGCTGATAGTCCATGTTGCTGCAAACGTCGTCGAACTGTTCGTGCAGATGGTTGTTGTCTTGCAAACGTCCCCGTCTGTTGACTCAGGGATCGAGACGTGGCTGCACGAACCGTTACAGCCTTGCGGATAAGATGCCTGTCATATCGACAGCTGGTGATACGAGGCCGTTGGGATCAAGCACGGCGTTCCGTATTACCCTCCTGAACCCACCGATTCCATATTCTGCTAACAGTCAGCACGTTGTAGGTGTCGCCACCGGCGAGAACCTTTTGTGAATGCTCTGAAAAGCTAATTATTTGCATATTACAGCATCTTCTTCCTGTCGGTTAAATTTCGCGTCTATAGCACGTTATCTTCGTGGTGTAGCAATTTTAATGGCCAGTAGTGTATATTTAAAAATACAAAAAAAAAGGAAGAGAAAGAAAAAAATCTTAATAATCTTCAAATATTTACAAATTAATTTGCGATGTGGATGTTAAATGACTCGTCCATATTTTTATCATTTATCGTGCAGTATTATCCACGAAGCTTCTTAACTAACTGCCTAAAAAATTGTTTAATGTATAGTCTCTACTATAGGTGCTGGGAGCTTTAGAAACGGCATCCGGTAAACAGGGACAGAATGGTACCGGTAATGGTACAAGTGGTGTGTTGGGCGAGAACCGGAAGGCGGGCCCGGCGGTGTTTCCGGTGAACCAGCCGCGCCGCACGGGGTTTCCGCCGCCGGGCGCTGCAGTAACCGCGGCGGGGGCGGCGGGAGGCCCACAGCCAGAGGCCGCCATGACGGGCCGCCCCGCCCCCGCAGTCACTGATCGATCTGCCGGATGGCGCGGAGGCGGCGGCACTCCCAGCCTCTGGTGGGCCGGCAACGCCTGCCGTTCGAGACGGTGTCGGACGGAACAGACGAGTCCGAGGATACAACTCTGTTCTCCAAAAACCGAAAGGAGTCGCGCACACATCCCAGAACTTAAGCAGTAGGGCCTGGATGCTGCGATCTCCACACGCTTCAGCCGCACAGCAAGCTGTACTCGTAAACTTTTTCTCGATTTTCTTATAAGTGTGTACACTGGTAGTAGGATCAGAGTTTAACTGAGCTTTGCAAGACAGGCGATCAAATAAGGCAGCTGGCACAGAAAACTTTCCAACGAAATTTCTGAAGTGACAACGAAACGACT
The DNA here is from genome assembly GCF_021461395.2 of Schistocerca americana. Taxonomy (NCBI): domain Eukaryota; kingdom Metazoa; phylum Arthropoda; class Insecta; order Orthoptera; family Acrididae; genus Schistocerca; species Schistocerca americana. Next base: position 927,056,835 of record NC_060119.1, on the reverse strand, counting down.
ATCAAACGTGGTTTGTAGGATCCAAAAGTCTGAAAATGTATCAGCACACATTCGGAAAAATGTTACCCCCATAACCTACATCTACATCTACATTTATATTCCGCAAGCCACCCAACGGCGTGTGGCGGAGGGCAGTTTGCGTGCCACTGTCATTACCTTCCTTTCCTGTTCCAGTCGCGTATAGTTCGCGGGAAGAACGACTGCCGGAAAGCCTCCGTACGCACTCGAATCTCTCTAATTTTACATTCGTGATCTCCTCGGGAGGTATAAGTAGGGGGAAGCAATATATTCGATACCTCATCCAGAAACACACCCTCTCGAAACCTGGACAGCAAGCTACGCCGCGATGCAGAGCGCCTCTCTTGCAGAGTCTGCCACTTGAGTTTGCTAAACATCTCCGTAACGCTATCACGCTTACCAAAGAACTCTGTGACGAAATGCGCCGCTCTTCTTTGGATCTTCTCTATCTCCTCTGTCAACCCTGCCTGGTACCGATCCCACAATGATGAGCAATACTCAAGTATAGGTCGAAAGAGCGTTTTGTAAGATAGCAAGAGCAGATACGTGTGAAAACTATCGCATAATCAACTTACGAGGTTATGCATCCACGTTGCTGACCAGAATAATATATAAAAGAATGGAGAGGAAAATTGAGTATCTGTTAGATAACGATCAGTTTGGCTACAGGAAGGGTAAAGGCACCAGAGATGGCAATTTTGACATTATGCTTGATAAGGGAAGCAAGATTTAAGAAAAGCAAATACTTTTAAAGGTCTTTTTTAACTTATAAAAATAGTTCGACATCGTAAAATCGTGCAAGATGTTGGAAACTCTCAGGAAAATAAGTGTAAGCCATAGGGAAAGATGGGAAGTATGTAACTGAAACTAGGTCCTTCTAATTTATTAGTAAGTTTTGATGTGGTATCCCTGTTTACACGAGTCCCTGTGGGGCATTCACTGAGATTGATTAGTGAAAAACTGGATGAACAATTGGTGAAGCTTTGTAGTCATGTGCTGAGAACCACGTATTTTTCATTTAATGGTAATATTTTTAACTGAATGATGGAGTGGCTGTGTTTATGGTCCCAGTAAGCAACAGAATATTAGTTTGTTTATATCACATACAACTGCGGCGTTGGATGGGACTGGCTACAGTTGAACATAATAGTTTACTGGCTAGTATTCAACAAAGCCACAAAGGTAAGTGGGTAGTTGTATAAATAGTAAGCTTGTAGATACCCAGGCTTTGATTTTCCCAGTGGATAAAGGAGAGAGAGTCTTTGTTTTGGAGGGGTGCCAATATACTGAGAAAATTCGGCAACTCACCTCTGATTACGGTACTGTCCAGTGTGAAATGAAATAAAATGTGTGTGAATTCCTAATGGACCAAACTCCAGAGGTCATCGGTCCCTAGTCTTACACACTACTTAAAGTAACTTATGCTAATAACAACACATACACCCATGGCCGAGGGAGGACTCGAACCTCCGGCGGGAGAGGCCGCGCAATCGGCGACATGGCACCTCTAACCGCGCGCCCACTCCGCGCGGCTTGTCCAGTGTTACACAGACTCCACTACCAAATACGTTGACCAGTTAAAAAAGGTATTGAAAGCCACCAAGATTATCTCTGGTCAGTTAAAGTTAAAGAATATAGATCCTATGAAACCCACAGCTCCAAACGTAAGGGCCACCATTAAGATCCACAAGAATGAGGCCCTGATTAGACACATAGTTAATGACTGGGGGACGGGAGGAACTCTTATTACACAGAGAAGTCCTTAGGCAGGTATTTAAATGAGCACTATGAACATCCTCTTAATTTCAACATTAATAATAGCGAACAGCCGATCCCTCTCCTCCCTATGCATCCCCCCCAAGGCGCATACATAGCTTCTTTGGATGTACACAAACATGTCTGTTGGTGAAGTTCAGCGCATAATTACTCACATTTTGTGTATACACAGTGGTCGACGTACAGATGACGTTGACAGCTTAGAACTACATAGTACGGTTCTCAATTGTAACTGTTTTACATAACTGATTGACCAATTCATACAGTATAACAGGTGTTCTCGCGTGTAGGTGTTAAAATTATTAAAATATAAAACTGAATAAAAAATTCCACGAGCTGTATTTATTTGAGTCGATTAGAGACTCACACAACCGGTTTTGTAACTTTTAACGTGCATCTACTGGTGTATATCCGCACAGAAAATTTTTAAAATTAATATTTTGATAATGAGGAAACGAAGTTATCGGAGATAATTTAAAGTACTGAGTGAATAGACTTAAAGAGGGAAGAAAATATTATGCTTCTAGTAAGGAAACTAGACGTGGATCACATACACCCAACAAAGAACAGGCCTATACGTATTTAATGAATAGGATTTGTAATTTCATACTGAAAGATATGTCATATGGTATAAGGAGTTATTATAGATTGCCACATAGTAACAGTTGACGTGACTGGGCGAAGTTATCAGCCTTACTGAATCGATAAAACCATCATCAATAATGAGTGTCCGTTCTAAAAAACGAAGGAACGGAACCAGGAATCAGAAAATGATCCTTGATTAAAAACAAGTGAAACACAAACTAAAATGAAAGACAAATGGGGACAGTCCTCACGTTAAGTGGAGCAACTGCCAAAAACGGGAATGACCTGTGTTAAAATCACGAACTGCCATCACTTTAACGATTAAAATCTGGGGATCACACCTTCATGCAAAAGCACATCTTGGCTATTGGATCAGCTCTGGCCTATTGCCTGGCGATTATTTACAGGACCAAGTTCGAATATGGGGTCACAACCTACACTCCTGGAAATGGAAAAAAGAACACATTGACACCGGTGTGTCAGACCCACCATACTTGCTCCGGACACTGCGAGAGGGCTGTACAAGCAATGATCACACGCACGGCACAGCGGACACACCAGGAACCGCGGTGTTGGCCGTCGAATGGCGCTAGCTGCGCAGCATTTGTGCACCGCCGCCGTCAGTGTCAGCCAGTTTGCCGTGGCATACGGAGCTCCATCGCAGTCTTTAACACTGGTAGCATGCCGCGACAGCGTGGACGTGAATCGCATGTGCAGTTGACGGACTTTGAGCGAGGGCGTATAGTGGGCATGCGGGAGGCCGGGTGGACGTACCGCCGAATTGCTCAACACGTGGGGCGTGAGGTCTCCACAGTACATCGATATTGTCGCCAGTGGTCGGCGGAAGGTGCACGTGCCCGTCGACCTGGGACCGGACCGCAGCGACGCACGGATGCACGCCAAGGCCGTAGGATCCTACGCAGTGCCGTAGGGGACCGCACCGCCACTTCCCAGCAAATTAGGGACACTGTTGCTCCTGGGGTATCGGCGAGGACCATTCGCAACCGTATCCATGAAGCTGGGCTACGGTCCCGCACACCGTTAGGCCGTCTTCCGCTCACGCCCCAACATCGTGCAGCTCGCCTCCAGTGGTGTCGCGACAGGAGTGAATGAAGGGACGAATGGAGACGTGTCGTCTTCAGCGATGAGAGTCGCTTCTGCCTTGGTGCCAATGATGGTCGTATGCGTGCTTGGCGCCGTGCAGGTGAGCGCCACAATCAGGACTGCATACGACCGAGGCACACAGGGCCAACACCCGGCATCATGGTGTGGGGAGCGATCTCCTACACTGGCCGTACACCACTGGTGATCGTCGAGGGGACACTGAAGAGTGCACGGTACATCCAAACCGTCATCGAACCCATCGTTCTACCATTCCTAGACCGGCAAGGGAACTTGCTGTTCCAACAGGACAATGCACGTCCGCATGCAGCCCGTGCCACCCAACGTGCTCTAGAAGGTGTAAGTCAACTACCCTGGCCAGCAAGATCTCCGGATCTGTCCCCCCTTGAGCATGTTTTGGACTGGATGAAGCGTCGTCTCACGCGGTCTGCACGTCCAGCACGAACGCTGGTCCAACTGAGGCGCCAGGTGGAAATGGCATGGCAAGCCGTTCCACAGGACTACATCCAGCATCTCTACGATCGTCTCCATGGGAGAATAGCAGCCTGCATTGCTGCGAAAGGTGGATATACACTGTACTAGTGCCGACATTGTGCATGCTCTGTTGCCTGTGTCTATGTGCCTGTGGTTCTGTCAGTGTGATCATGTGATGTATCTGACCCCAGGAATGTGTCAATAAAGTTTCCCCTTCCTGGGACAATGAATTCACGGTGTTCTTATTTCAATTTCCAGGAGTGTATTTTGCTATATATGGCAATGTCATGTGGTGTAGCTATGCGAATGACACTTACTATTGTACAAGGGAATCAAAGACAACTGTCGTGAGTTTGTCGAACATCTGAATACAGTCCACGAAAACATCCAGTTCACTATACAGCATACTGAGGGGAACTGGTTGCAGTATCTAGACTTGAGACTTTCCCTTTACGATTCCAATTTAATTTTTGACGTCTATAGGAAATCCTCCACCATAACGCCGATACAGTTAATCATCGGTTTTCTTACCATCTGCTTCCATACCGCTTCGTGATATACAAACGCCGTAATGTTGCCCTGTCATGCGAGGTCTTTAATAAGAAATTTCGCGTCACCCTTCATATCGCCCAGATGAATAAATAACTTTGTGACCGGAATTAATTAGAGCAGAGTTCACAAAAAAAGTCCAAGTTTGGTATGGACAGGGACTTTTGGGAGGGGGTATAAGTTATGTTAAGGAGATAACATGAATGGGAGTATGGGTGGGTATATAGATTACCATGCGATTCCGTACTACGCCACAATTTTGGAAAAAATTGGTAAGCCTTTCAGTGTAAGAAATATATGACCTGCTTTTTTTCATCCCTGGCGAATAAATGCTGTAAGAAATTGTTGAGGGCATGAGACACAGAGAGTAGACACTTTTTCGAAAGTATCAGGCCACAGTGGTTTATCGTATCCGGTGTCAACACTGTCTTACGCGTTATGTAGGTCAAACTGGCTGTGTATTCAGTTTAAGGTTCAGTGAGCACTCAAAGTTGGAGATTCTAAAAGTCTGCCCTGAGTACCCGATTTTAGAAGAGGTGGAGATTATGGATAGAATGAAATTGTATCCGCAATTTACTTTGAACAACCAAATCGAGCTACAGCACGGGGCATTTTATATTATTTTGACTGTATTGCGAGAGCCTAATGGTTCCTTTAAACAGGTTTATTACAGTGCGTTTGCCTCCCTACATCTACATGGATACTCTGAAAATCACATTTAAGTGCCTGGCAGAGGGTTCATCGAACCACCTTCACAATTCTCTATTATTCCAATCTTGTACAGCGCGTGGAGAGAACGAACACCTATCTCTTTCCGTACGAGCTCGGATTTCCCTTATTTTATCGTGGCGATCGTTTCTCCCTATGTAGGTCGGTGTCAACAAAGTATTTTCGCTTGCGGAGGAGGAAGCTGGTGATTGGACTTTCGTGAGAAGATTCCATCTCAACGAAAAACGCCATTGTTTTAATGATGTCCAGCCCAAATCCTGTATAATTTCAGTGACACTCTCCCTCTCTTTCGCGGTAATACAAAAGGTGCTGCCCTTCTTTGAACTTTTTCGATGTTCTCCGTCAATCCTATCTGGGAAGGATCCCACACCGCGCAGCAGTACTAAAAGAGGACGGACAGACATAGTGTAGGCAGTCTCCTTAGTAGGTCTGTTACATTTTCTAAGTGTCCTGCCAATAAAACGCAGTCTTTGGTTAGCCTTCCCCACAACATTTTCTGTGTGTTCCTTCCAGTTTAAGTTGTTCGTAATTGTAATTCCTAGATATTTAATTGAATTTACGGCCTTTAGATTTGACTGATTTATCATGTAACCGAAGTTTAACGAATTCCTTTTAGCACTCATGTGGATGACCTCACACTTTTCGTTATTTAGGGTCAATTGACAATTTTCGTACCATTCAGATATCTTTTCTAAATCGTTTTGTAGTTTGTTTTGATCTTATGATGACTTTATTAGTTCATAAGATTGTCTCCCAAATCGTTTATGTAGATAAGGAACAGGAAACCGTCTATAACACTTCCTTGGAGAACGCCAGAAATCACTTCTATTTTGCTCGATGACTTTTCGTCAGTTACTCGGAACTGTGACCTCTCTGACAGGAAATAACAAATCCAGTCACATAAGTGAGACGATATTCCATAAGCAAGCAATTTCACTACAAGCCGTGTGTGTGGTACAGTGTCAAAAGCCTTCCGGAAATCCAGAAATACGGAATCGATCTGAAATCCCTTGTCAATAGCACTCAACACTTCAGGTGAATAAAGAGCTAGTTGTGTTTCACAGTAACGATGTTTTCTAAACCCATGTTGACTGTGTGTTAATAGACCGTTCAATTCGAGGTAATTCATGATGTGCGAACACAATATATGTTCCTAAATCCTGCTGCATATCGACGTTAATGATATGGGCCTGTAATTTAGTGGATTACTCCTACTACCCTTCTTGAATATTGGTGTGACCTGTGCAACTTTCTAGTCTTTGCGTACGGATCTTTCGTCAAGCGAACGGTTGTATATGATTGTTATGTATGTAGCTAATGCATCAGCATAATCTGAAAGGAACGTAATTGGTATACAGTCTGGACCAGAAGACTTGCTTTTATTAAATGATTTAAGTTGCTCCACTACTCCGAGGATATTTACTTCTTCTTTACTCATGGTGGCAACTGTTCTTGGTTCTAATTCTAGAATATTTACTTCGTCCTGTTTTGTGAAGGCATTTAAGAAGGCTCTGTCTAGTAACTCTGTTTTTGTAGCACTGTCGTCGATAGTATGTCCATTGCTATCGCGAGGAGAAAGTATTGATTGTTACTTACCGCTAACATACCTCACATACGACCAGAATCTCTTTGGATTTTCTGCCAGGTTTCGAGACAAAGTTTCGTTGTGGGAACTATTATAAACACCTCGCATAGAAGTCACCGTTAAATTTGGAGTTTCTGTAAAAGATCGCCAATTTTGGGGATTTTGCGTCTGTTTAAATTTGGCATGTTTGTTTCGTTGTTTCTGCAACAGTGTTGTGACCAAGGAGGATCAGCTCCATCGTTTGTTAATTTATTTGGTACAAATCTCTCAATTGCTGCCGATGCTATTTCTCTGAATTCAAGCCACATCTGGTCTACACTTATATTATTCATTTGGGAGGAGTGGAGATTGTCTCTCAGGAAGGCGTCACGTTAATTTTTATCTGATTTTTTGAATAAGTATATTTTTGGTGGATTTGGGGGTTATAATATTCAATCTCGCTACGACAACCCTGTGTTCACTAATCCCTGCATCCGTTTTGATGCTCTTGTTTACGCTAAGGCATGTTTTTGTGATATCGTTTCCTTGTTGTATATACAGTTATGCCACCACTGGGTGCAATGTGATTAGCTTCTGCATCCGGATTTAACCTCTAGACTTTCAAAACTTGGTATCTGCTTGTTTTGTTAACCTTATTTTGTCAAAATTGATGTACCGAAGCCCCAACTTTCGTTGTGAGTCGCTGACGCAAAGACGGTAACCATGACATTAATAACACTGGCCAACAATGAAGTACTTCAGGCTCAAAAATGGTCAATTCTTATGTATTTACATCAGCTGGGTTGAAAAATCACCATAAAAATGACATATTAGTTCTTGCTTTGGAGATAAGTGAAATTTCATTTTTATATTGACCACATTCAGTTTGTGGCAATATGTTGGCCGGTAACGGAAACAGGGGAGATCCAATTGCTGCGCTGTCTTTCTGCTCGTAGTACTTTCTTTGCTATTTGAAGTATGTTGAAGACAAATATAGCCCAACGGTGTCGGAGATGTCTGGCGGGACATGCTCTTATTGGATGCGAAGTTTCGTCCACTGGTTAATTTGTGAATAGTAACTTTACGTTGAACTTGAGCATTATGTCTGTGGGTACAATTATTTCTCCTTTCTCATTTGTGTAAAGTGCATCGAGTTCTTCACATAAGAATCCGTTTTGCCAACTAGAGATCATAATTTGCAGCCTAGGTACTCTGCAAAATTGTATTTACGCGAGTTGATCCTGATCACAATTGGTAGATCCAGGAGATGGCCACTGTAACAGTGACCGAAACTTTGATTTTCTCTAGTTTTTTGATCACAACGCTATACCATTCCTAAGTAAGCTTTCATGCCAACTGCCTCTGGCCCCGGAAGGCTACTACAATATATTATGATCACTTGCTTAATAGTGTACTGGTCAGATTCTGAAAGTCCTTTGGAAGTTTTCAAACCTATATGGTCGATTCTACGTGCCATGCATTTGAAAAGTCCTTTGGAAGTTTTCAAACCTATATGGTACCAGATGCCCACGCACAGATCATACAGTTCCCGTAAAGCATGGGCCGGTGTTTTGTGGACACGGACCTGATTCCTGATAGCGTCTAGGTAGTTTTCCATCGTGTGTAAATTATGCGAATTTGGTGGCCAAGACATCAACATGAATTCACTATCCTGTTGCCCAAGCCGACGCAGCATCAGTCAGGCCTTGTGACCCTGACTGTTACCCTGCTGAAAGATTTTATAGCCGTCGGGGAAAACATCAAGCACGAAGGAGTGAAGGTGGTCTTCAATAAAGTCCGCCTAGTCCGTAGCCATCATGTTGCCTTAGTTTAGGCATCACAGGTTCCATGGAAGCCCAGATGAATGTCCCGTATAGCGTAATGCTGGTCCCATCTGCCAGCGACCGTGATGCGGTGTATGTTTCGCGCACCCGTTCAGTTGATGACGGCGTAATGGGACACGTCCATCGATGTGAAGTGACGTGAAACATAATTTATTTGACCAGGCGGCCATTACCCATTGATCAACGGTTCGATCTCAGTGATACCGTGCTTACTCCATTGCTAACTGACGACTTCGCTGGATCAAATTGGGAGCACGTGGCGATCTGCTGCGGAGCCCCATGTTCAACAATGTGCGCTGAACGGTGGGTTCCGCAACACTTTAATCCATACCAGCACCGCGCTCTGTCGTCAGATCCGCGACAGGTCGCCGCCAATCCCTCTTTGCACAATGGGCACACCCCCGGCCTCCACGTTCTGTAATGAGGCGTGGATGACCAATACCTTGTCGCCACCCGTGGCTTCACCATTCTTCAACCACCTTCTACAGATGCTCACGACAGTAGCACGAGAACAGTCAACCAGCTTCGCCTTTTCGGAGATGCTCGTTCCCAGGACCCTCCCACAAACAAACCTGGCCTGTGTCAAAACCGCTTATGCCAGTGAATTTCCCATCTGCAGCCCCATTCGTCTCTGCTCAGCTTATACGAGGGGCGTTTGAAAAGTCCGTGCAAAGTCCGAGAGATGGCACCACTGGCGCGTTTCGAGGTCATGTTTAGTTAGTAGCAACTTTGGGAAGAACGCACACCAACTTTCAGCCCTATTTGTCTATTTCTTTGTGTTTGGCATTCGTGTGGATCAAGGAAGTCGAGTGGCTGTCAAAAAATGGACGAAAAAGAATTTCGTATGGTGATTAAACATTACTTTATGAAAGGCAAAACGCCTCAGGAGACTAAAGAGAAGCTTGATAAACATTACGGTGACTCTGCACCTTCGATTATGGCTCTGAGCACTATGGGACTTAACATCTGAGGTCATCAGTCCCCTAGAACTTAGAACTACTTAAACCTAACTAACCTAAGGACATCACACACATCCATGCCCGAAGCAGGATTCGAACCTGCGACTGTGGCGGTCGTGCGGTTCCAGACTGAAGCGCCTAGAACCACTCCACACATCGGCCGGCCGCACCTTCGATTAGAAAGTTTATAAGTGGTCTCAAAATTTTCGGCGTGGTCATATGGGCACAAGTGATGCTGACCGTTCTGGACGCCCTGTGGAGGTTACGACTCCAGAAATCATTGATAAAATCCATGGTATGGTGATGGATGGCAGAAGAGTTAAGGTGCGTGAGATTGCTAGTGCTGTGGGCATCTCGAATAAACAGGTACAAAATTTTTCGCATAAACATTTGGACATGAGAAAGCTATCCGCAAGATGGGTCCCGTGATTGCTCACGCTTGACCAAAAACGGAATCGTGTAAAGTGTTGTAAGGATGGTTCGCAGCTGTTCAGGAAGAATCCGCATGACATTAAGCGTCGTTTCGCCGCTGTGGATGAAACATGGATACAAACACAATCCAAACAATGGTTACCAAGGGAGAACCTGCACCAAAAAAGGCGAAGACCATTCGTTTGGCCGGAAAGGGTATGGCGACTGTCTTTCGGGATTCGCAAGGGATAATCCTCATCGACTATCTGGAAAAGGGTACAACTATTACAGGTGCATATTATTCATCCTTATTGGACCGTTTGAAAACCGAGCTGCAAGAGAAACGCCGGACATTGGACCGCAAAAAAGCCCTTTTCCGTCAATACAATGCACCAGCAAACACCTCAGCAGTTGTGGTCACAAAATTAATGGAAAAACGATTCCAACTCGTTTCACATCCCCCCTATTCTCCAGACTTGGCTCCTTTGGACTACTATTTGTTCCCCAATATGTAGAAATGGCTGGCGGGACAAAGATTTTATTCAAACGAGGAGGTGATTGCAGCAACTAATAGCTATTTTGCAGACTTGGACAATTCCTATTATTCGGAAGCGATCAACAAATTAGGACAGCGTTGGACGAAGTGTATAAATCTAAAAGGAGACTATGTCAAAAAGTGAAAAAGATTCACCTCAAACACGTAAGTAGGTGTTTTTTTTTTTTTTTTTTTTTTTTGCTCAGATTTTTCAAACGCCCCTGGTATATATGGGGCAGTCACATGAAAACGAGACAAATGGAAAAGAAGTAAGTAAACTGTTCATTCTTTCAAAAGTAGTCGACATAACTGTTAATTTATCTCACTGTGAGAGAAGACAGTCGGTACCTTTATGGAAAAATGTTTGCTGTTGCCTACGGGAACACGTCTATATCCGAGCGTGCACCTCTTTGAAACAGATGGAAATCGCACGGGGAGAAAGTGCTTCCCAACGAAACTTCTGCAGCGTACCCGAATTAACCACATGTTGCCAAGGTTGTCTCGAATAAAATGCAGAACTTTCGTTGGAAAACACTTACATGTTTTTTGTATAGCCCCTATCTCTCCCCATACGATTGCCATGATTTCGGTGCACTAAAGAAAGATATTCGTGGCCGTTGTAATTGCGCGGACAAGAAGTTGACGCCTGGATCCATTCACCAGCAAACAGGTATTAACCATATAGTCTCGCACTGGAATAAACGTTTAACAATTATGGCTAGTATCTTTGAAATAATAAATGGTTTACGTAGGAAGTTTGAATAGAAAACACCTTCAGTCACAATTTTTTCGTGTTTTATTAAATTACACGATTCATTTTGAACTTTTTCGGTCAGTCTTCAGGTGCAAATCATGTAACACATAATTTACACTTGCTCTTGATTGAGGTGAAATGCGTTTTTCTGTTGTCAGAAAGTTAGATGTTAGGTTTCGTATTTCGTGCAGAAATATGTGGGAAACTGTGGAAAGAAACATTGAAAATCTTAACGAAAGAAAAACAAGGAAGGACATTTTTAACCTTCTGAGGTCATCATACGTTGGTTTATTCATACTATCGTCAGACGTCACGTCACTCGAGGCGCACATTTGTTTACAACTGTAATGGAAACAATTCAGAGATGGTGTTTAACCCGATGTGATCAAAGATGAAGTTTAACTTCAAAGACTTATTTTAAATTTGTTCCTTGCATATGTGAACTTCTCAAAACTCACGATCAGATCTCTGACACTATGCGATAAATCTGATCTTTGATCTCATCAGGTTAAATCTGTGAAGTGTTTTAAAACAGTTGTGAACAAATATGCTCCTTGAGTTGCGGAATGTTCGACGACAGGGCAAATAAGACAACTAAGCAAACGTCAAAAGGTTAAAAATTTTTGTTCGACAGGTTTTTAATTTTTTTCCACAGTTACTCATAAGTTTTTGAATTCGGTCACGAAATACGAACCCAAACACCTGACTTTCTCATAACAGGAAAATGTATTTCACCTCACTCAAGAGCAAATGTAAATTATATATAAGACCTAAAGATGCAAATAAATCGTGTAATTTGATAAATCAGGAAAAAATTGTGACTGAGGGCGTTTTTATTCAAACTTCCTGCGTATAGAATACAGTCACGTTCACAGCTACAAAATGTGGGTAAAGTTGCATAAATAGTTTACTTACTTTATTCAGTTTGTTTCGTTTTCATTTGGTTGCCTCTTATAGGATACGTGCGATGGGCAAAAAACCCTCAATTAAAAAAAAATTATAATCATCCGGATGCAAAAGAAAGCATGTACTGACAGGTTTCAGTATTTCCAAACAATGAGCTGGAAGCTAACCGTTGAATTCAAACTGCAACTTGAATATCCCACTAAAATTCTGAAACGTCAATGTAACTGATTTATAACCAATTTTCAGGCAAGACTACGCGATTACTAAATCGAACTCAATAGTATTCAGTGACAACGATTAAAGTCGCAAGCGCATCGTAAAATTTGTTCGTGTGTTTAAGAAGGAAACAGATTAGTTAATAGTATCAAAGGAGATTTGCAAAGCTAATAGACTCTTAGCGTAAAGAGTGCATATACCTTGATGCAGTCTGCGCGAGTCGTAGCCACAATGAAATCTGAATTACAGACCGAAAAAATTTAACCCTTAAATTCTATGGATACTTCGAGAAACTTATTAATAGAATTGATTTGAAAGTAGAACTGGCGGTGGAACTGTATTCATCAGCAAAGTGCGACACAAATAGTTACAGAAAGTAGAAACACTACGTAAATTAGGAGAACAATATATAGCACCGCGACGTGAGACCACTGTTTGTTAGTACATGGATTCACAATATGATCAGTGCAGGACATTAATAAGCATAGCTACGTGTTTCTAAGAGCAAGCAAAGTAAATTTCAACATATAAGCTCATAAATGGGGATTTTTTTGTGCAAAGGTAATCTAATGTTCACCATTTTAGATACAGAATAGGCTGCAATTAATAGGCGACTGCAACAAAATCACAAGCACTATCGGCCATGGTTTCTACAACATTTACAAAATTATATTTCCAAAGTAATTTTCTCACGTGTTGCTGATTGATTGAGCGATTGAATACCACGAACGCCCACAGAATTCTAAAATACGAATGGATATCATTATCCAAACAGGAATGTGATTTCAAACTGATCACAAGGAATACGTAGATAGTTACTTTCAGGTGGAACAAGGACGGGAATTTACCCCACCTAACCATGGTTTGGTAAAACAAACATGATCTACTGGAACGTAGCTGAACATGCGAGCAGGGCGTTGCGTAAGCCAAGAGCATTCAGCGACCTCACCCAATGTGAAGCAGCGTTACGAAACTGTAACCAGCGCCCATGTCCCAACAGTACGAGATTTAGCCCCAGAGCGCCTTCCGGCTCACACCACTATTCAGTCTGTACATGGAGCAAGCACTAAAAGAATATCAACAAGAAATGTGGAAAGGGAAGGAAAGTTCAGGGAGAAGAAATTGATATATTGAGGTTTACAGATGGTTCAAATGGCTCTGAGCACTATGGGACTTAACTGCTGAGGTCATCAGTCCCCTAGAACTTAGAACTACTTCAACCTAACTAACCTAAGGACATCACACACATCCATGCCCGAGGTATATTTACAGGCATGTTTACAGATAACAAAGACGTCAATGGACATCAGAAGTCAGTTTAACAGACTTCGCAGCGCCTTGGAAAGAGGTTATAATATGAGATTCAAGTAAAATAAAACAAGGATAATGTAACGTGATGAAATAAAATCAGGCTATGCTGAGGAATGTAGATGGGCACTAACAATAGCAGGTGACTTTGCTGTTTGGGTAGCAGAATAACTGGCGATGGCTGAAGTAAAGAGCTTTATGGTACAAATTGACTAAAAGAGGGGAAGATTGATATGAGAGATTCTGGGGAATAGTTAATTTTATAGCAGAGGAAAGTGTGATGGGTAAAAAATGTAGGTGGAGACCAAAGCTTGGCTATAGTAAGCAGGTTCAAATGAGTGTAAGTTAAAGTTCCGCCTTCTGACCCCAGACCAGCCAATCGGATCCAACCGACCACCGTGTCAACTTCCACCAGTGGCGTCACTAGATGCGGTACGGAGGGACATTGGGTCAGCACACCGCCCTCCTGATCGTAGTCGGGTTTCTTGACCTTACAACAGCTAATAATCTGTCGAGTAGCTCGTCTCGCATACGCAGTCAAAGATCCGAAGGTTTGTGTTTATATTAGACTAAATTAATGAAGAAGATAGTGTCTTTCTCACCAGGTGTTAAGCACGATACGAATGCTGTTTAGCCGTTGCGATACTGGTGAAGTGCGGCAAAATCAAATGTTATATTGACGGACTCCTTTGTAACAGCCCTGCAGTGCAGTCAACATCTGGCGCTAATTAGGCACAAAGTTAGAAGCAAGCGTTCTGCAGCTGCTAAGAAATTCGTACAGAGGCGCTAACCGTGTTCAGAAAGGGTAGATTAAATAAAGTATGTGGTGATGTGTTTGTGTTTGTTGGTAGTAGTTCATCTTGTAGTGAAGTTGAAATAGATACTTCCTGCGAATTACTATGGGTAGAGGTTATACTCAACAGCCGTACCAAAATAATAATTGCCTCCTTCTACCGACCCCCCCACTCAGATGATATGATAACTGAACCGTTCAAAGAAAACTTGAATCTCATTAAAAATAAGTACCCCACTCATACAGTTATACTTGGTGGAGACTTCAATGTATCCTCGATTTGTTGGCGAAACTACATGTTCAAAGCCGGTGCTTTCTCTGAGAATTACTTTGACGTGTGGTTCTAGGCGCTACAGTCTGGAGCCGAGCGACCGCTGCGGTCTCAGGTTCGAATCCTGCCTCGGGCATGGATGTGTGTGATGTCCTTAGGTTAGTTTGGTTTAATTAGTTCTAAGTTCTAGGCGACTGATGACGTCAGAAGTTAAGTCGCATAGTGCTCAGAGCCATTTGACCCAATTACTTTGAACAATTAGTTGTTGACCCCACACGAATTGTAAATGGTTGCGAAAACACACTTGACCTCTTAGCCACAAATAATCCTGATCTAAAAGAGAGCATCATGACGGATACAAGGATTAGTAAACACAAGGTCATAGTAGCAAGGCTTAAAACCATGTCAACCAAACCATAACCACTAAAATTAATCGCAAAATATATCTATTTAAAACAACAGATAAAAATTCGCTTGATTCCTTCCTAAGAGAGAGTCTCCATTCCTTCCAAGCTAATTACCTAAGTTTAAACCAGATATGGCTCAAATTCAAAGATATGGTATCGAAAGTAATGGATAGATTCATACCGCGTAAGCTAATAAGAGAAGGGACTGATCCACCATGGTACACAAAACATGTCAGAACACTGTTGCAGAAGCAAAGAAAAAAGCAAGCTAAATTCAGAAAAACGCAAAGTCCCCAACAATGGCTAAGTTTCACAGAAGCTCGAAATTTAGTGCGGACGTCAATGCGAGATGATTACCGCGTAAGCTAATAAGAGAAGGGACTGATCCACCATGGTACACAAAACATGTCAGAACACTGTTGCAGAAGCAAAGAAAAAAGCAAGCTAAATTCAGAAAAACGCAAAGTCCCCAACAATGGCTAAGTTTCACAGAAGCTCGAAATTTAGTGCGGACGTCAATGCGAGATGATTTTAATTGTTTCCACAATGAAACATTGCCTCAAAATATGGTAGAAAACCCAAAGAGGTTCTGGTGGTATGTAAAGTTCACCAATAGCAAAAAAAAAAAAAAACCAGTCAATACCGTCACTGCGCGTAAGCGATGAAAATGTTACCGATGATGGTGTCACAAAAGCGGAGTTACTAAGTACCGTTTTCCGTAATTCCTTCACGAAAGAAGACGAAGTGAATATTCCAGAATTCTAAATTAGAAGAACTGTTAGCACGAGTGACATAAAAGTAGGTATCTTAGGTGTTGCGAAACAACTCAAATCACTTAAGAAAGGCAAATCTTCTGGTCCAGATGGTATACCAATCAGGTTCCTTTCAGAGTATACAGACACAATAGCGCCTTTCTTAGCAATCATATACAACCGCTCCCTTGACGAAAGGTCTGTTCCTAAAGACTGGAAAGTAGCACAGGTCACGCCAATATTCAAGAAGGGAAATACTAGTAACCCATTGAATTACAGACCCATATCACTGACCTCAATTTGCAGTACGATTTTGGAGCATATGCTGTACTCGAACATTAGGAATCACCTTGAAGAAAATGACTTATTGACACATAACCAGCACGGATTCAGAAAATATCGTTCTTGTGCAACGCAGCTCTTTGTTCCCATGAAGAGTAGTGTCGACAAGGGGCCTCAGATCGATTCCATATTCCTAGATTTCCTGGAGGCTTTTGATACCGTTCCTCACAAGCGACTACTAATCAATCTGCGTGCATATGAAGTATCGTGTCCGTTGCGTGACTGTATTCGTGATTTCCTTTCAGAGAGGTTACAGTTCGTAGTAATAGACAGTACTTCATCGAGTAGAATAGAAGTGATAGCTGGCGTTCCGCAAGGTGTGTCATAGGCCCTCTGCTGTTACTGATGTACATAAATGATCTAATCTGAGCAGACCCCTTAGATTGTTTGTAGGTGACGCTGTAATTTACCGTCTAGTAAAATCATCAGGCGATCAATTCCAATTACAAAATGATCGAGAGAGAATTTCTGTATAATGCGAAAAGTGGTTCAAAAATGGTTCAAATGGCTATGAGCACTATGGGACTTAACATCTGTGGTCATCAGTCCCCTAGAACTTAGAACTACTTAAACCTAACTAACCTAAGGACATCACACACATCCCTGCCCGAGGCAGGATTCGAACCTGCGACCGTAGCGGTCACGCGTTTCCAGACTGAAGGGCCTAGAACCTCACGGACACACCGGCCGGCTGCGAAAAGTGGCAATTGGCACTAAACAATGAAAAGCGCGAGGTCATCCACATGGGTACTAAAAGAAATCCTATAAATTTTGGGTATACGATAAATCGCACAAATCTAAGGGCTGTCAGTTCGACTAAATACCTAGGAATTACAGTTGCGAGCAACTTAAATTGGAAAGACCACATAGATAATATTGTGGGCAAAATAAAGACTGCGCTTTGTTGGCAGAACACTTAGAAGATGCGACAAGCCCACTAAAGAGACAGCTTACATTACACTTGTCCGTCCTCTGCTGGAATATTGCTGCGCGGTGTGGGATCCTTACCAGGTAGGACTGACGGAGGACATCGAGAAAGTGCAAAGAAGGGGAGCTCGTTTCGCGTTATCGCGCAATAGGGGTGAAAGTGTCATTGATATGTTACGCGAGTTAGGGTGGCAGTCACTGAAACAAAGGCGGTTTTCTTTGCGGCGATATCTATTTACGATCTATTTACGAAATTTCAATCACTAACTTTCTCTTCCGAATGAGAAAATATTTTGTTGACACCCACCTATGTAGAGAGAAATAATCATCACAATAAAATAAGAGAAATCAGAGTTCGAACGGAAAGATTTATGTGCTCCTTTTTCCCACGCGCCATTCGAGAGTCGTGTGGTAGAGAAGTAGTATGAAAATGGTTAGATGAACCCTCTGCCGGGCCCTTAAGTGTGAATTGCAGAGTAACCATGTAGATGTAGATGCTGAACGAGCCCTTTTTGCATTTGTCTGAACGGAGCAGAAGGTACGTCGCCGCCAGTTGCCGTGTGGAAAAAAAAAGAAGATTGTTGCGAACATCGCCAAGAGTTGTGATGAGCCTTTCGCTGTTGAAAACTAGGGTTCGGAATTTTTCTTTCCTGGTATCAACATTCGAAAATAAATTCCAGATTTGAATGTAGTTTCCACTGGTAAAGAAGGTCGGTGTGTTCGCCTGCTATCACTGACACCGCACCGTTGTTGGCATTTAGCAGTTTTCAGCGCCACAATATCCGCGTCCCCAGGAACTTGAACTACCCGGAATCCAGCTTGTGTCAGGTGCCTCGACGACAGAGCGATGAAGTCCTCTTTGTTTTTAACACTAGGCAAAAACAATATTTGAGGAGATGTTGATGGTTCAAAATGGTTCAAATGGCTCTGAGCACTATGGGACTCAACATCTTAGGTCATAAGTCCCCTAGAGCTCAGAACTACTTAAACCTAACTAACCTAAGGACATCACACACACCCATGCCCGAGGCAGGATTGGAACCTGCGACCGTAGCGGTCCCGTGGCTCCGGACTGCAGCGCCAGAACCGCACGGCCACCGCGGCCGGCAGATGTTGATGGTGTAGCATCGTCAATTACGGACTCTGCCGCTGCTCCCCTCACGTTTCTTTTGGTGTGTTCTTCATTCTTGGTATTTGGAGAGTTGTAGCAGTCGAAGACCGCAGTGGCGTCCCGATTGAAGAGATTATTGACGTACTTCACAGAAGCTCTTCCGCGAAGAAGGTTCGCAGAAGAGTTTCTGTGGAGTCTGAACGGTAGGAGACGAGGCACTGGCAGGAAGCTGCAAGGAAGGGTCGTGGGAAGTGCTGGGGTAGCTCAGTCGTTTGAACACTTGCTCGCGAAAGATAAAGGTCCTGATTTCGAGTCTCGGTCCGGCGCACAGATTTAATCTGTCAGGAAGTTTCAGGACATTCCTAATGCTGCATCCGAGCATTAAGGGTTTGCTTTTCCCACTCATCCGAATTAACTTACGTTTTCCTCCATTTAGAGCTAGCTGCCATTCATCAAACGAATTACAGATTTTGTCTAAGTCATCTTGTATCCTCCAACAGTCCCTTCCACACCCTATTGTAGACCACATCTTTGGTAAATAACAGCAGACTGCTGCCCAACCTGCCGCCAAATCATTTATGTATAAAGAACAACAACAGCGGTTCTACCACGCTTCCCTGGGGCACTCCTGACGATACCCTTGTCTCTGATGAACTCTCGTCATCGAGGACAGCATGCTGGATTCTATAACTTAAAAAGTCTTCGAACCACTCACATATCCGTGAACCTATTACGTATGCTCGTACCTTCGCTAACAGCCTGCAGTGGGACACCGTATGAAACGCTTTCTGGAAATCTATAAATGTAGAATCTGTCTGTTGCTCTTCAACCGTAGTTCGCAATATGTCATATGAGAAAAGAGCAGGCTGAGTTTCACACGAGAGATGCATTCTAACCTATGCTGATCTTAGCTCAGCTTCTCGGTCTCAAGAAAATTTATTATATTCGAACGGAGGATATGTTCCAGGATTCTTCAGCAAACCGAGGATAGGGATATTGGTCTGTAATGTTGCGGGTCCGTTCTTTTATCCTTCTTATATCCAGGAGACAATGCGCTTTTTTCCATATATGCAAGCTAAGTAAGGGGCCAATTCCGTAAAGTACTCTTTTTAAAACTGAATGGGATACCATCCGGACTTCTATCGATTTTTGCCCCAAAGGGGCATTTTCCGTTGTTGTTTCCACCGTAGAATGTGTTCCATTTCTTTGATCTTTTTTTTTTTTGTTATACAAAAACCTTTGCTATATGACGCGGATAAAATTGTTATGGCAAATGTCATGCATTCATGTCACAGAAACTGTTAAATTAATTGGTATAGTGATTCAGCGAATGCATTTGAAATGAATGGGACACAGCCTTTTCTGCCTTTCAATTGGCATTTGTTAGCCACTAACGAGTGATCAGTACATTCGAAACTGGAGTGCATACAACCCTACTGTTCAGCAGCGTATATTCTGTTTTTATTCTGTTGACTGAGTCGTAAGGCTTAGCCGAACGTGTATCCCTATGTGCAAAAAATCTCCCCTAAATACACTGTAGCCACGACGGATATATATTTACCCGATGCGAAGAATATTCCTGTATTTCAAACTGCTCCGGTATACAATATTGCTGAATATTCTTTACAAATCCAAACGACGATTCACGAGCTAACAGTAGCATTTACTGATAAGCTCTGACAATGGTGAACCCACCAATATCATCCGAAGCACTGGTACAAAAAATCTGCAATTTGACAAGCAGTTCCGCTAGTGTGGGCAAGTACCATGTAGACCGCAGAAGCCCTCGCAAAATCTGAAGTCTCACTGTTGATGCTATATGTGTTGTCGCTGACTGTCCATGCGTGGCAAATCCACAATGAATTTTCACTCTGTAGCTGTGTGTGTGCTGAGTTGAAACTTCCTGACGATCAAATCAGCGCGGTGAATCGGGACTCGAACCTGGAACCTTCGAAAAGGCATGAATACCTGTCCGGAACACAGCTGCGATCTGCCAGGAAGTTTCAGATCTAAACTGTTTGCTCAATATGGTGTTGCTATAATAAAAAAGTCATGTATTCAGAGAGCAGACAAATCGGGCATTTCTACCTTATCACTGCTCATGCCCACTTGGAATGGAGGTGAGTAGGTAGGTGATTTCATCATCACGCACTAAATTTTTTTCCTCGTCTTGGTCATCGAACTGCCCAACACCTCTCCACGCGTGTTCAGTGCCAAGCCTGATTCCATGGCTGCAAGACTGGTTCGGGTACGTCCAGGATATGGCTGTAACCACATATAACTGGATATTTCAGGGAAAAAAGACACACTGTCTTGTAGGCTAAGTGATTAGCTTATTTTCTTTTATTTCTTCGTAGTTTTTAGAATACAATCACATGGAGTTTAGAACATTCAGTAGTCATTAACTTCGGACTGTCAATAGATAAAGAGACGAAACGAAGAATCATTCCTTAATCTATAAAAATTGTCACGTAATTATCTATGTAATGACAGTAAAGATAAAATCATGTCTAAAGACACATAATGCAAGCGGTTTCCATTGTGTTGTCAAAAATACTGAAGGCAAACAGTAGGTAGACGTTGACGTTTTGTAGACAGAGTAAATTCCTGTCTTTATTAGTGGTGGTTGTCTATGTTCGCGAAAAGAACATCTACTTCGACAGATTTTGTAATTATATTCATTACAATAATGTGATATGATTTTCCAAACATTTTTAAAAGCTTTAAACAATTTTAAAAACTTTAAGCAATTATTAAAAACTTCTTTTAATTTTGGCACTGATAACGAGGGTGATGAAGAAAATATGGTGGCGTGTGAGAACTGGTTCATAGCCACATGCAGATCCGTTAACTAAGGAAACAATGGGGTAAGAGAAACCATTAAGTATATTAAAGTAATGCAAGAAAAAAAGAAAAA
Source organism: Schistocerca americana (assembly GCF_021461395.2). Lineage (NCBI taxonomy): Eukaryota > Metazoa > Arthropoda > Insecta > Orthoptera > Acrididae > Schistocerca > Schistocerca americana. The sequence continues at coordinate 927,035,565 of NC_060119.1, read as the reverse complement.
TACTTAGATGGATTTATGTTCGCTACTAAAAATGAAAATGCGGTGCCAAGCTGACGTTTCGTGGCGCTGCATTTGTCATAGTACATAGCTGTTAAGGCACCATTTCTTCTCGACTATGCTGAGCCGGAGGAGGCGGCGCACGCTACGGACCAATGGAGTCCGAACAACTGTGCGTCATCATGAGAATAGACAAAGTCAGGTGTTAACTACACCTACAAAACTTCAACCTCTATCCAATGTTGCCCACAGTATGGTTGACAACACAATAAAAACCGCTTGAAGCCTTTAGATGTGCCTTTAGATATGATTTTATTCCATTCTGTCATCCCTCAGTTACTTGACAGATTTTTGTAAATCATGCAACGATTTTTTGCTACCAGTTTTTATCTATTGACAGTCTCAAGATTACCACAGGCTGGCGGAAACCTGCTACGGCATTCCTAACTGCTCGTGTGATAGTGTCGTAAAAAATATTAAAAAATAAACTAACGTAACTCATTCACTTAATTGGTAAGGCTATATATCACTTTTCCGAAATTTAGCTATTCATCGACACAGCCAGACGTTGGACGAACCTGATCTTGCATTGCAGTTATGGAATCATGCTTGCTAACGATACAAGCCTTCCATCTATTTATAGAAATAAAAGATTTAATTTCCGAATGGGACTTGAATTCTAAGAGGTGGAGTTTCCGCACACTGTGTGAAGGTTGCAAAGGTTCGCCGAGTGTGCATGACCAGCAAGATTTAAGTCGAAACTGTATGTCGAATTCGATGAAATTTGACACTTTCTGTTTTCTATTCCATGATGTTCTTCAGACTTTCTTGAACATTTTGGTGTATTATACACCAAAAACAGAAAATTTTAAGATCTTCATATAATTTTTTTTCAAATTTGACATATGACTGACAATTTTCACCATCTTGTATACAGTGCCAGAGATGAACAGCTCTATCTTGGAAACCACACATTATAGAAGGCCACTGTTACGTCTCAGAAGTTGGTATTACCAATAAACAATTCAGTCCTTCGTCTCCGTAACTAGTTTGAAAATAGTGTGTTAACGAGTGATTTCTGTAGTGTACTGCCTGTATTGTTCTTTTATAAAAAGGGTGTTGAAAAAGTTTTCACAGTCCTCTATAATTTTTTAATTTTTTGCAGGAGGAGAATGAAATGTTTTGTGAACATACTTGGTGTGTAAAAGTATTTTCTTGTATTTGCAAATGAGTCATAATGGGCCGTGAAGTAGATGTCAGGTTGCGACAACGGTCGGTGATGGAGTTCCTCTTCAAGACCGGCAACAACTCTGCCACATCGATTCACAGTAAGTTGCTCCCTGTTTATGGGGATCGCAGCAGTATCCAGCGGTCGTTGCAGAGGTTTAAAGAAGGTGATTTCTCTCTACTGGACATTCCACGATGCGGTAGACCATCGACGACAGTGAGTGATGTGAATAAGGAGACCATTGATCAAATCATCCAAGATGACAGATGTGTGATGACACGACAGCTTGCTGAAATGATTCGTTGTCATTGGGTAGTATGGTACCCCTGGTACAGTCACTAGGGTACAGAAAAATCTGTACACGTTGAGTGCCTAGATTATTGACACGAGAAATGAAATGGTTCAAATGGCTCTGAGCACTATGCGACTTAACATCTGAGATCATCAGTCCCCTAGAACTTAGAACTAATTAAACCTAACTAACCTAAGGACATCACACACATCCATGCCCGAGGCAGGATTCGAACCTGGGACCGTAGCGGTCGCTCGGCTCCAGACTGTAGCGCCTAGAACCGCACGGCCACTCCGGCCGGCAGAGAAATGAAAAAGATGGGGAAGAATGTGTGCCAGTGTCTCATGAAGACCTTTACTGAAGAGTGGAAACAGTGTTTTGACGGCGTCATTATCCAGGATGAAACATGGTTGTTTTTGTCCGAATCTGAGAGCAAAACCCAATTCATGGAAATTGGAAATTTGTGGAAAGGTCTCATGGGACCAAACTGCAGAGGTCATCGGTCCCTAAGTTTACGCACTTCTTGACCGAACTAAGACTAACTTACGCTAAGGACAACACACACACACCCATGCCCGAGGAAGGTCTCGAACCGCCGACGGGGGGAGCCGCGCGGGCTGTGACAAGGCTCCGCCGACCGCGCGGCTATCCCGCGCGGCCCCAATTCATGGAGTGACGTCATCCGGATTCCCCTTGGAAGACGAAAATAAGACTTTCACGAACGGCAGGCCGAAAGGTGACGGCCTCCTTCTTCTGAGATCAGTGTGGTGTCATTTTTTCTGACTTTTTGGAACCTGGCTCCACAATTAACTGGGACCGTCACTGTTTGTCGCTGGACAAGCTGCGACGTGCCATCAGGACCCACGGACCACAGCTTCAGGGTCAGCTCATCAGACTATACCACGAGCAAAACCCATACAGTCCTTATGACGAAGGAGAAAATCGGGAAAATGGGTTGGAATATTGTTCCTCATTCTCCCTACAGTCCGGATTTGACTCGTCTGATTTTTGCATCTTTGGTCGTCTGAAGGCCCACCTGCGCGGTAAAACATTTGTTAGTGAGAAAGACATTATTTCCTGTGCCAACCGATGGTGTAAAAGTCAATCCCCAGAATTTTACCAAAGTGCGTCTACATCATGAAAATAATGTTGGGCCAGATGCGTCACAGCTGATGGAGGCTACATTGAATGGGCTCAATGTATAGCTAAATGTTCCTAATATGTTCACAAAAAATTCCATGCTCCTCCTGCAAAGAATAAAAAAATTAGAGACGACTGTCCAAAACTTTTTGAACGCCGTTTGTACATACATAAAACGACTGTCCAAAACTTTTTGAACGCCGTTTGTACATACATAAAACGACTAAGCGTGAAAGTAACGCAAATTTTCGGGTAACGGATATATCAGATTTGGATTTATACCTGAAGTTGTAGAAAAACTTGTGATACCACTGAAGGAAGTGTAAATAACAAGAATAGCATAGGCAAGTTGAATTTTCTAGTAACATGCTTGCATTCATACGTACACATTCTTTTATTTTGGCAGTACGGGAGGCAAACAACGCTATATTCAAAGATTTGGTAACTCTAGAGGTACTAAAGAAATGTTTGCATGGGAAGACCCAGTACGTGAATGATTCCTTCAATAATGTTGGCGCCAGGTGCATAAAATGTTTTTGTTGGCCTCAGCACTCTGAAGTTAGAAGTGTCAGTCTCTGTAAAGGCTTTTAACCATGGGAATTATAAAAGACTCAAGGTTCTGGAGAAGTTAGGGGTGAGATCGGGGCAGAACACAGCTAGAGGACTGCGAGAGCTAGAGGACTGCGAGAACTGAATTTTCTTCGTGTTCGGTACGCCAAGCAGAGTTCGCTCCTCCGAAAATGGCAAAAGAAGCAAGAAAGGAAAGAAGAAGGCAAGCATTGGGTGATAGTGACACTGCAGAGGACACAAAATATGGAGTATTTTCTGTAAATGGCACTTTATCTTAAAAAGTACGCAAGGCAGAAATATGAAATTTTCACAGTATGTGAAAAATTAAATTCACCACACATGGAACTAGAATTTAAAAAAATCCTATGTTTTTTGGCTTTTATGTTCATTTATTTGCAAAATCGTGCCAGAAAAATTAAGTGTTTGAGAAAAGTATCGGAACACGCAGTGCAGATCCTGGTACCGACGCGTACTTCATCCTGCCACAGAAGAACAAAACCTAACCTAACCTAACGTTCCCCTCCTACTGACATTCCTGTTAAGTGTTTCAGGGAAACCAACAGAAGCGTAAATCTAGACGGCCAAACGAAGATTTGAGACCCGCTTCTCACCAATCTGAGTCCAGAGGCTCAGCGATTGTGCAATAGCAGTGGAGGGTATATAAGGCGTGTCACAAAGTATATAGGAAAGAGTGCAGTCGTTGTCATAAAGAGGGAACGGATCAATTTATGTGATGCATTCTTTTAGACGAAGGATGAAAGCATTTCCGAAATGGCTAAGTTCGTAAACCGTTTGCATGCTGCCGTGGTTAAAGTATACCGTGCTTACCAAAATGGCACTATACAAAACGGTCGCCGAGGTAACGGTGGTGCACCACAGACCATAGATGACAGGTAAATGAAATTCTCCAACAGCCGCGTAACGTAAGATGTTACTTTATTTTATTTTGAAAGCTACCCGTTTCAGCATTTCACTGTGCCATCTATGATCTCTCCAAAAACCCGAAAACGTCATACTGTGTCATAAATCCCTGGAAGTCGTGAATTCAAACGTTTTATTAGTGCTTGATAGCAAGTCTTCGAATGAAGCACTAGCAAAACGATTGAATTCACGTCATCCAGGGATTTATGACACTATGAGAAGTTCTCGATTATTTGGAGAGATCATATGAATGGCTTATTTCAATAGTGGTACAAGTCCATTTTTGTTCATTCTGAGATACAGAGTCATAAAGTTAAATGAGCGCTGAAAAATCTGCAAGTTGAGATACCAGAAATATTCAAGCATATGGTTTCTTGCTAGAGATGAACCTTTCTTTCTGTTTGTTTGGATCATTAATTGCAGAAGCATTATGGGCAGAAAAGTGGAGGTAATGGACTTGTACCACTATTGAAATAAGCCCTTCATATGGAGCCTAAGATGGCATAGTGAAATGCTGAAACTGATAACCTTCAAAATAAAATAAAATAACATTTTAAGTTACACGGCTGTTGGAGAATTTCATTGGCATTGACAATTACTTAGCCAGCCGATGTCCCCCGTCCATGATGGACCAACAGAGACAGATGACAGGGGTAAACGGCCGCTGTGGAGACGTGCGCGGGTGAACAGACGTGCAAGTGTTGAGCAACTGGCCACACAAGTGAACCAAGGGGCTACCGACAGTGTCTTCTAAACGACCGTTCAGTGAACGTTGAGCGTATGGCCCCTCCACACCAGGCGCCTGGTTCATGCATCCATGCTGACTGCTGTTCACCGGCACTGTAGGCTGGAATTTGCACGCCAGTACCGCACATGGACGTCCACTGACTGGCTACGGGTAGTCCTCTCAGATGAATCACGTTTTATGCTCCGTCGGACAGATAGCCACTGACATGGCTGACTGGACCTGATGGGATACCAATTCGATTCTACACAGAGTACGCGAAAGAACTTGCCCCCCTTCTAACAGCCGTGTATCGCAAGTCTCTAGAGGAACGGAAGGTTCCAAATGATTGGAAAAGAGCACAGGTAATTCCATTTTTCAAGAAGGGTCGTGGAGCAGATGCGGAAAACTATACGCCTATGTCTCAGACATCGATCTGTTGTAGAATTTTAGAACATGTTTGTTTGCTCACGTATCATGTCATTTCTGAAAACCCGGAATCTGCTCTGTAGGAATTAACATGGATTCCGGAAACAGTGAAATGAAATGTCGTGTGACGAGGGCCTCCCGTCGGGTAGACCGTTCGCCTGATGCAAGTCTTTCGATTTGACGCCACTTTGGCGACTTGCGCGTCGATGGGGATGAAATGATGATGATTAGGAGAACACAACACCCAGTCCCTGAGCGGAGAAAATCTCCGACCCAGCCGGGCCCTTTGGATTGACAGTCTGTCACACTGACCACTCAGCTACCGGGGGCGGACCCGGAAACAGTGATCGTGTGAGACCCAACTCGCTTTATTTGTTCTTGAGACTCAAAAAATATTAGATACAGGGTCCCAGGTAGATGCCATTTTCCTTGACTTCCGGAAGGCGTTCGATACAGTTCCGCACTGTCGCCTGACGCCTGATAAACAACGTAAGAGCCTACGGAATATCAGACCAGCTGTGTGGCTGGATTGAAGTGTTTTTAGCAAACAGAACACAGCATGTTGTTTTCAATGGAGAGACGTATACAGACGTTAAAGTAACCTCTGGCGTTTCACAGGGGAGTGTTATGGGACCATTGGTTTTCACAATATATATAAATGACCTAAAACTAATGAGGAGGTGTTGAATAGGATTGTGGAGAAGAGAAGTTTGTGGCACAACTTGACTAGAAGAAGGGATCGGTTGGTAGGACATGTTCTGAAGCATCAAGAGATCACCAATTTAGTATTGGAGGGCAGCGTGGAGGGTAAAAATTGTAGAGGGAGACCAAGAGATGAATACACCAAGCAGATTCAGAAGGATGTAGGTTGTAGTAGGTACTGAGAGATGAAGAAACTTGCACAGGATAGAGTAGCATGGAGAGCTGCATCAAACCAGTCTCAGGACTGAAGACCACAACAACAACAACATAAATGACGTAGTAGATAGTGTCGGAAGTTCCATGCGGCTTTTCGCGGATGATGCTATAGTATACAGAGAAGTTGCAGCATTAGGAAATTGCAGCGAAATGCAGGCAGATCTGCAGCGGATAGGCACTTGGTGCAGGGAGTGGCAACTGACTCTTAACACAGACAAATGTAATGTACTGTATTGTGAATATATAGAAAGAAGGATCCTTTATTGTATGATTATATGATAGCGGAACAAACACTGGTAGCAGTTACTTCCGTAAAATATCTGGGGGTATGCGTGCGGAACGATTCGAAGCGGAATGATCATATTAATTGTTGGTAAGGCGGGTGTCAGGTTGAGATTCATTGGAAGAGTCCTTAGAAAATGTAGTCAATCAACAACAGAGGTGGCTTACAAAGCACTCGTTCGACCTATACTTGAGTATTGCTCATCAATGTGGGATCCGTACCAGGTCGGGTTGACAGAGGACATAGAGAAGATCCAAAGAAGAGCGGCGCTATTCGTCAGAGGGTTATTTGGTAAGCATGATAGCGTTACGGATATGTTTAGCAAACTCAAGTGGTAGACTCTGCAAGAGAGCAAGAGAGGCACTCTGCATCGCGGCGTAGCTTGCTGTCCAGGTTTCGAGAGAGTGCGTTTCTGGATGATGTATCGAATATATTTATTTACTAAGATGGTATCTGTTCTTTCGGACATGTCCGAAAGAACAGATACCATCTTAGTAAATATATATAGTTAAGGCTCACCGGCCACTTGACCATCTTCTTCTTCTGTGCGAATGCACAAACAGTGCCCGAACTCTTACGGGAATCGGCAACGCGCCGCGAGTAATGAGTATAATGGGCGGGGGCACTACGACTGTAGTGCGGGACAATACGTTGAGAATGTGGGTTTCGCGGGAGGCGTGCCGGAGATAAATCCTTGCAGTCCCACTACCCTCTGTGTGCTCGGTGGCTCAGATGGATAGAGCGTCTGCCATGTAAGCAGGAGCACCGGGGTCAGAGTCCCAGTCGGGGCACACATTTTCGTCTGTCCCCGTTGACGTATGTTAACGCCTGCAAGCATCTAAGGGTGTTCATTTCATTGTAATCGAATATATTGTTTCCCCCTACTTATACCTCCCGAGGAGCTGACGAATGTAAAATTAGAGAGATTCGAGCGCGCACGGAGGGTTTCCGGCAGTCGTTCTTCCCGCGAACCATACGCGTCTGGAACAGGAAGGGGAGGTAATGACAGTGGCACGTAAAGTGCCCTCCGCCACACACCGCTGGGTGGCTTGCGGAGTATAAATGTAGATGTAGATGTGTGGGGCCATCTCGACTAGGCTATTCGTTCTACGTATCTTCAGCCGAGTAACCTAGTCCAGCTGACCAGACACTCGAGTCGGCAAGGCTTCACATCCCTGCCGGTGCCTTCCAGAACCCCAATAGCTCTCTTCCTGCACGTCCATGCCACAAAATGTGGTTATTCAGTCTTTAGTTGAGAGGTGGTCACATAATTGCGACTGGACAGTGTATAAGGGTTTGCTTACCAGCAGCTGACGGTAATATGTAGAAATGACTCTCTTTTAATTTACAAGCTATGGATCACCACCCGTAAAAAGAAAAAAAAAGAGAAGGAAACAAACTCTTAATTCACCTGTTACTTGTGTTCAACCGTCAGCTGATCAGGATGTCGGTTTTCAAACAGCGTCGCCGTGCACTGCTGTCTCATCTCTATTGTGCGGGCCGTAATGCTGAAGCGTGGGAGCGGGCGACAGCGGGACACGCCCTCGCCGTACTTAGCACGAGGGTCGCACGGGGCCCTCCCGTGCCCTGCCCTGGCCTAGCCGGCGGCCGTGACCCGCAGCGAAGCCGCGTGAGGCGCCGAACCGCAGACCACGGCACAGCCGCTGCCGCTGACTCACTCTCAGCCATCGACCAGCGCCACGACACGCTGGGGAGCGCCGCATCGATTGCTGGTCGCCGCTCCATCCGCTCTCCGGTGTCTCCCGCCGGACTCCATTGTCGCCGGCACCGTGGGCAGCCACTGAGGCTGTGCACCAACTGGCCGGCGGAGGGCCACTGCAGTTGTTGACCAGCTGGTTGAGGACGCAGTTTTCGGCGAGTGTCTCAAGCTGGGTGACTACAAGAAGCTGATTATTCGTCATGACTCCCTCTTCGCTGTATGGTGCTTAGCACTGTTGACGCGCAGGTCCCGTGTTCGATTCTTAGCGGTTACCTCACCTCTTACTGTTGTTTGAAAGTGTTTAGGGGAGAGGTGGTGGGGGCGGGGAAGGCCAGTTTGCTTACTGCTTCGTGAGGCCAAATTAGAAACTGCGAAATCAGGTAAGAGCCACCAAAAAGGCATCAAATCGGAAGTCTGTGAGCCCCACGCGTGCACTACGGTCATGCCACGAGATGGCTGCAGTCATACAGAGAAGACCTCAAGGGGGGAATGCTGACGATGACGACAGAGTTATTGGGTGTTTGGTGTAGAGGTATTCAGTGCTCGTACTAAAGTACACAGAGGACTGCGATTAAAATGGTTTTAAAAAATGGCTCTGATCCCTATGGGACTTAACTTCTGAGGTCATCAGTCCCCTAGAACTTGGAACTACTTAAACCTAACTAACCTAAGGTCAGCACACACATCCATGCTCGAGGCAGGATTCGAACCTGGGACCGTAGCGGCAGTGCGGTTCCAGACCGTAGCGCCTAGAACCGCTCGGCCACCCCGGCCGGCAAAATGGTTTAAAGTTTAAAAACTTTCCACAATGAGATTTTCACCCTGCAGCGGAGTGTGTGCTGATATGAAACTTCCTGGCAGATTAACACTCTGGCGGACCGAGACTCGAACTCGGGACCCTTGCCTTTTACGGGCAGGTGCTCTACCAACTGAGTTACCCAAGCACGACTCAGGACCCGTCCTCACAGGTTTAATTCCGCCCGTACCTCGTCTCCTACCTTCCAAACGTCAGAGAAGCTCTTCTGCGAACCTTGCAGAATTTCCACTCCTGGAAGAAAGGATCGTGAGTTGTGTTTGGGTAGCTCAGTTGGTAGAGCACTTGTCCACGAAAGGCAAAGGTCCCGAGTTGGAGTCTCGGTCCGGCACACAGTTTTAATCTGCCAGGAAGTTTCTTATCAGCACACACTCCGCTGCAGAGTGAAACTCTCACTGTGGAAACATCCCCCAGGCTGTGGCTAAGCCATGTCTCCGCAATATCCTTTCTTCCAGGAGTGCTAGTTCTGTAAGGTTCACAGAAGAGCTTCTGTGAAGTTTGGAAGGTGGGACACGAGGTACTGGCAGAATTAAAGCTGTGAGGACGGGACGTGAGTTGTGCTTGGGTAGCTCAGTTGGTAGAGCACTTGTCCACGAAAGGCAAAGGTCCTGAGTTCGAGTCTCGGTCCGGCACACAGTTTTAATCTGCCGGGAAGTTTGAAAACTTTACTCAGATAACGAAATAATACGGTTTCTGCAAAGTTTTACGAGCAGATTTACACACATAAACAAACAGACAGACACACACACACACGCGCGCGCGCTGCTAAGTGTCTTACTACGTCAATTCTTAAAAGATTAGCTAAACATTTAATCAGTGGTTGTCAAACGTTTTCGCTCTGTATCCAGTACAGCCATTGTGGGACAGCGTATCGGACTGCACTCGTGTCTTCTTATTAACTGGTAATGTACATAAATCAGTAAGTTATGAGCCACCGTAAGAATACCTATAGTAAGGGCACGGTAAGCTGTGGGCCGGCCGCGATGTGGAGGGTTTTCCAAAATATTCTTTACAAATTCGATCAGTTATATTTCAGAAATGGGGGCAGATTGAAAGGCGCGGTTTTGCAGAATAATATTCACACGACTTGAAGTGTGAGCAGTTGTTTAACAGAGTTTAATGTGTACGCCATCTGTAGCACGCAGGATGTCTAAGTGATATTCCAGTTCCCCTCATGTTCGGCCCAGCATCTTATCATTAATGTTGTCTGACGCCCTGTGCATCATGACTGCTCGAGCTCGGACGCTTAGAACTTACAACTCGCTCTCTTCATGACACTTCCGGATTCTTCGATCCTCTTGTACCACTGTTCGATGGTCGGACGTGATGGTGGTGCGCTTCTTTAACGTGTTCGGCTGTTCCGCTGGACATGGTTGTCAGAAGAGTTGGCCTCTCCCAACCGTTCCATAGACTGTGCCATCTGCTAGGGGTGGCCATTTTCTTCAATAACTAACTAGAAGAAAACTCTAGGTGTGTGTGAAAATTATGCAGCATATCGCACCTGTCTACCCATCCAGATTTCTGAAGTACGCGTGATCTAAGTTGCAAAAATCATTTTAGAACAGCCTGTACCGGTCGTTAAAAGCCAGAACCAGCGGAGCACTTTGTGTTGACCGTGGTCAGCCAACCCTAGCGATCTAACAGTAGACTTTGATAACAGTATAATTGTACTTATATTTAAATGGACTGTTGAATATGTGACAACACATAAATTCTATAAATGATTTAAATGTCAGTTTTCTTCTACTCATTGCATTTTATTACAACATCTGCAATTCATTTAATGTTCCTTACTACTCCTTTCACACCCTCTTAACCCCGCAGTTGCTGCGCTACTTACACGAGGGTAATCCCAAAAGTAAGGTCTCCTATTTTTTTTATAAGTACATTGACTATTTCTACAATGGTTTACATCAGTTTACAGCTTGAACATTTAGCTACTTTTCGACATAATCACCATTTCTGTCGATGCATTTTTGTAGACGCTGTGGCAGTTATTATATGCCCATGTCATACCAGCTCTCCGCCATGCTGTTTAGAAAGTTATGAACCTCTTCCTTCACCTCGTCGTCGGAGCTGAATAGCTGGGACCACAATTAACGCTCACAGGTACTGTGAGACTCTGAAAAAACTCAAACGGTCAAATCGGAACCGGAGAAGAGGAATGTTGAGCAAGGGCGCACACATTCTCCATGACAACGCTCGCCCACTGCCTGCACCAGTTTCAGTGGAACATAATCACCCACCCACCCTACAGTCCTGACTTGGCGCCCAGTGACTGTCACCTGTTCCCTAGGTTAAAAGAACATTTGGCCGGAAAGCGATTCAGCTCCAACGACGAGGTGAAAGAAGAGTTTCATAACTTTCTGAACAGCATGGCGGCGAGCTAGTATGACATGGGCATACAATAACTGCCACAGCGTCTACGAAATGGGTCGACAGAAATGGTGATTATGTGAAAAAATAGCTAAATGTTCAAGCTCTTAACTGATGTAAACCATTGTAGAAATAAACAGGTCTATGTACACTACTGCCCATTAAAATTGCTACACCAAGAAGAAATGCAGATGATAAACGGGTATTCATTGGACAAATATATTATACTAGAACTGACATGTGATTACATTTTCACGCAATTTGGGTGCATAGATCCTGAGAAATCAGTACCCAGAACAACCACCTCTGGCCGTAATAACGGCCTCGATACATCTGGGCATTGAGTCAAACAGAGCTTGGATGGCGTGTACAGGTACAGCTGCCCATGCAGTTTCAACATGATACCACAGAGTAGTGACTGGCGTATTTTGACGAGCCAGTTGCTCGGCCACCATTGACCAGACGTCTTCAATTGGTGAGAGATCTAGAGAATGTGGTGGCCAGGGAAGAGAAGGGATCGAGACGTGGTTGCACGATCCCTTACAGCCACGCGGATAAGATGCCTGTCATCTCGACTGCTAGTGATACGAGGCCATTGGGATCCAGCACGGCGTTCCATATTACCCCCCTGACCCCACCGATTCCATATTCTGCTAACAGTCATTGGATCTCGACCAACGCGAGCAGCAATGTCGCGATACGATAAACCGCAATCGCGATAGGCTACAGTCCGACCTTTATCAAAGTCGGATACGTGATGGTACGTATTCCTCCTCCTTACACGAGGCATCACAACAACGTTTCACCAGGCAACGCCAGCCAACTGCTGTTTGTGTATGAGAAATCGGCGGGAAACTTTCCTCATGTCAGTACGTTGTAAGTGTCGCCACCGGCACCAACCTTGTGTGAATGCTCTGAAAAGCTAATCATTTTCATATCACAGCATCTTGTTCCTGTAGGCTAAATTTCGCGTCTGTAGCATGTCATCTTCGTGGTGTAGCAATTTTAATGGCCAGTAGTGTACTTATAAAAAATAGGAGACCTTACTTTTGGGATTACCCTCGTACATTTGCCCCGAAGTAAGTGGCTAACACGACTTATCTAAGGGTCAAATTCACCATCGTCAACTAAAATTAAGCATATCTTGAAATATTACTGTATCTACATTTTTGTTGTTACTGAGTGGGAAAACTGTACTCTTAAGAAATGTTAGTTCACGTTTTTGGATTTGCCTGTTAGTTGCTAGATGTGGATGGGGCCAAGTCGGGACTGTAAGGAGGGTGACCGACGACAGTGAACCCAAGGCGTCCGATTGTTGCAGATACCGCAGCGCGGTATTGTCATGCTGAACGAGAGTGTGCTCCATGTCTAGACAAACTCTTCGAATTCGACGCTCGATTACAGCACGCTCTCACGTACAGGAATAGCTACATTACGCACGGGCATGTTACATGCTACAATTCGGAGTCCTCTAGCGGCACACAGTTGCAAATGTGTACACATTAGCACTGGCACCTAATGAATAAAATACCAGCTCCCAGAATATCTGACAAACTGTTAGACTGGATTGAAGAGTTTATAGCAAATGTTACACAGCATGCCATTCTGGACGGAAAGATGTCTCCAGACGTAAAAGTAATTCCAGTTGTGCCTCAACGGAGTGTTGTAGAACCATTACTTTTTCCGATGTATATAAATGACTTGGTAGATAACGTCTGAAGTTCTATGAGGCTTTCCGTGGATGCTGTTTATACAGAGAAGTCTCAAAGCTGGAAAAATACAGCGCAGAGGATGGTTGAAAAAATGGTTCAAATGGCTCTGACCACTATGGGACTTAACATCTTAGGTCATCAGTCCCCTAGAACTTAAACTACTTAAACCTACTAACCTACGGACATCACACACATCCATGCCCGAGGCAGCATTCGAAGCTGCAACCGTAGCGGTCGCGCGGTTCCAGACTGAAGCACCTAGAACCGCTCTGCCACACCGGCCGGCCTTGGTGCAGGGAGCGGCAGTTGATCTTCAATAAAAACAACTATGCCCTATTGCATGTAAACAGAAAGACCATTTATTGAATGAATACATGATTGCAGAAGAATCACTGGATGCAGTTTTTCCATAAAATTTCTAGAAGTATGCGTACGGACCGATTTGAAGCGGATCGTCAACATCAAGCTGGTAAGGCAGATGCAGGCCTGAGATTCCCTGCTAGAATCCTCAGAAATGTAGTCCATCAACAAAGGAAGTAGTTTGCAAAACACTCGTTTGACCAATACTTGAATACTGTTCGCCACTCTGGAATCCGTACAAGATAAGATATATAGAGGAAATGGAGAAGTTTCAAAGAAGAGCTGCATGTTTTGTTAGAGTTTCAGTTAGTAAGCGCGAAAGCGCCAGTGAGATGCTCAGCCAACGTCGATGGCTGACGCTGCAGGAGAGGTTTTCTGCATCACGGTGTTGTTTAGCGTTCAAGTTCCAAGAGCGCAATACATTACTTCCTCCTATGTATATGTAAGACTATGAAGATAAAAGCAGAGAGAGTCGAGCCGACACGGAGGCTTACCAGCAATCGTTCTTCCAGTGAACCACCCGCGACTGGAACAGGAAAAGGTAAATGTGGCGCTGGTACACGAAGTACCCTCTGCCACACACCGTAGGGTGACTTGCGGAGTACAGGCGTAGATGGAGAAGTATACAGTATAACAGAAAGAATACAGTATTAATTTGGTACAAAGAGCTGTCACCTGTGGCAGCGACATTGGCTCTGATAAGGCTAGGCACCGAGTTAAATGAAGGGATAACAGAAATGTGTCGCTTCATGCTGCTTCAGCTGTATGCCATAGTTCTTTAATGGTAGTGGTTGGCAAGAGGTGTCGTTCCAATCTCTCGGCAGCTAGTTAGTTAGTTGGTTGCGTGTTCCATTGATCAATGGCACGGTACGATAGCCGTTATGATGTGGAACGTGTCAAGTGCACAAGAAATGCACATATGAAACAAGATTATATATATATTTCCTTAAATGGCACAAAATGCATATATTATATTTATAGATTTATTTATTCCTATTCAAGAAGTCATCTATGATATAGAAAGAGTTGTCAAGGAGATATGACTTCAATTTATTTTTGAAGCTATTACTGCTGTCTGTCAGACATTTTATTTCATCTGGTAATTTGTCGAAAATTTTTATAGCAGCGTATTTTTTCCCTTTCTGTGCTAAAGATAGGTTGAGTAAAGGATAGTGTAAGACTTTCTTTTTTCTGGTATTATAATCATGAATATCACTATTGTTGAGAACAAATTTCATTAGTGAGTAAATGTACTGTGAGGCCATTGTAAGAATTCCCAATCTTTTAAAAAGATGCCTACAAGATGTGCGACTACGAACCCCACACATTATTGTAACCACTTTCTTTTGAGCAGTGAATACTTTTTGTCTAAATGGTGAGTTACCCCAAACTATAATTCCGTATGACATCAGAGATTGAAAGTATGCAAAGTATTCTAGAAATAAATTTTCACTCTACAGCGGAGTGTGCGCTGATATGAAACTTCCTGGCAGATCAAAACTGTGTGTCGGACCAAGACTCGAACTCAGGACCTGAGTTCGGGTCTCTCTCCCGCACACTGTTTTGATCTGCCAGGAAGTATGCAAAGTATGTTAGCTTACTAATTTCTATATCCTCAAAATTGGCAATTATTCTGATTGCAAAAGTTGCCAAACCTAGTCGCTTTAGAAGATCCAATATATGAATTTTCCAATTAAGATTCTCACATACGTGTACACCCAGAAACTTAGTATGCTCTACCCTGTCTACTGACTTCTGTTGATGTGTTATATTTATTGAAGGAACTGTGATTTTTGCAGCAGAAAATTGGATGTACTGTGTTTTTTAAAAGTTTAGAGCAAGTCCATTTGCAGAAAACCAATTAATGACTTTTCCAAAGACCTTATTTGTATCGTTTTCAATTGGAGTTTCTTTTACCGGATTAATAATGATGCTTGTATCATCAGCAAACAGTGTCAGTTCAGCTTCCTGTTTCAGATAGGAAGGGAGGTTGTTCACATATATCAAGAACAGAAGGAGACCCACGATTGAACCCTGTGGAACACCTAATGTAATTTCACCCCACGTGTTTTAAATGTGTAGGAAGTCTGGAGTACGTGCCGACCAAGGCAGCATTCGGACACCCTGAGTAAAGAGGTACGTGAAAACTCCACGGACGATGTTCGGTGTTGCGTTCTCCGACTGAAAAATAACATCACAGAGATCTAGGAAATAAGGTACAGTCAGTAGCCTCAACATGGCACAAAAACGTGATCCAGTCACGTTAATGTTACCACCACCTATGATCAATGTCAACGTTCAATAACCACTCTCAGACGGCAATTGGCAGCAGTAACCTTGAAGGCTATGTACATAAAACGTATCGGGAGAACGCGGAAAATAGTGCAGTCATTGTTGTGTTGCGGAAACGAAGCCATTTATTTGACGTCCAGGAGGATGTGATCATTGGGCTTCGGGCCAAGTGTGGAAGCATTTCCGAAACGGCCAAGTTTGTAAACTGTTCGCTTGCTGCCCTAATTAAAGTATACTAAAAATAGTTCAAATGGCTCTGAGCACTATGGGACTTAACTTCTGAGGTCATCAGTCCCCTAGATTTTAGAACTACCGGTCTTAAACCTAACTAAACCTAAGGACATCACACACATCCATACCCGAGGCAGGATTCGAAACTGCGACCGTAGCAGCAGAGCGGTTCTGGACTGCAGCGCCTAGAACCGCACGGCCACCCCGTCCGGCTAAAGTGTACTGTGCATGGCATAATGGCGCTATCCAAAAATGGCGCTGAAGGAACTGCGGTGCACCACAGGCCATAGATGATAGGCGTGAACGACTGCTGCAAAGATGTGTACGGGCGAAAAGACGTGCACCTGTTGAGCAATTGACCGCCCAGATGAACCAAGGGGCAACCAATATCCTCAACGACTGTTCAGCGAACGTTGCTGCGTATGGAATTCCGCAGCAGACGCTTGGTTGATGCACTCATACTAACTGCTCTTCCTCGGTAACGAAGGCTGGAATTTGCGCGCCAGTACCGAAACTGGACATCCACTGAGTGGCAACAGGTGACGAATCACGTTTTATGCCCCATCGGAGAGATGGTCGTTGGCATGTACGGCCCTGCAGCAATCGTCAGAAGGGTCCAGGCCGGAGTAGGGAGCGTTATGATAGGCGGAATGTTTTCGTGTCATCCCCTGGATGATAACATCATTCAATAAGGCACAACGGTCCAACCTAAGTATGCATCTATCCTTAGGGACCACGTCCACCCCCACATGCAGTCTGTTTCTCCTCATCATGGTAGCATCTACCATCAGGACAATGCAACGCGTCACACAGCCCGCAGTGTACGTACGTGGTTCGAAGAGCACCAGGATGAGGCTACGGTACTCCCCAGCCCACCGAACTCCCCGGATTTAAACTCAAACGAGAATCTCTGGGACTATCCAGATTGTGCTATTCGCACCGTGTATCTTCAACCGAGAAGCGTAGTCCAGCTGACCACGCCAGTGGAGTTAGTATGAGTCCACATCCCTGTCGGTACCTTCCAGAAACCTCGCTGATCTCGAATGAAATTTTCACTCTGCAGCGGAGTGTGCGCTGATATGAAACTTCCTGGCAGATTAAAACTGTGTGCCCGACCGCAGGAGAGCTTCTGTAAAGTTTGGAAGGTAGAAGACGAGATACTGGCAGAAGTAAAGCTGTGAGTACCGGGCATGAGTCGTGCTTCGGTAGCTCAGATGGTAGAGCACTTGCCCGCGAAAGACAAAGGTCCCGAGTTCGAGTCTCGGTCGGGCACACAGTTTTAATCTGCCAGGAAGTCTCGCTGATCTTCTTCCTGTACTTTTCGAAGTGTTCTGCGCAGCAAAACGTGGTTATTCAGGTTACTGACAGGTGGTAACATTAATGAGACTGGGCAGTGTATAACGGCTGTTGTTCGAGTTACTGGTCACGCGAATTAGAGGTGACTGTGTTGTGTACCCAACGACAGCGTATACCATGACGCTATCTGCAGAGTCTATACAGGGTGGTCCATTTATAGTGACAGGGCCAAACATCTCACAAAATTAGCATCAAACGAAGAAACTACAAATAACGAAACTCATCTAGCTTGAAGGGGGAAACCAGATGGCGCTATGGTTGGCCCGCTAGATGGCGCTGCCATAGGTCAAACGGATATCAACTGCGTTTTTTAAAATAGGAACCCCCATATTTATTACATATTCGTGTAGTACGTAAATAAATATGAATGTTATAGCAGGACCACTTCTTTCGCTTTGTGACAGATGGCGCTGTAATAGTCACAAACGTATAAGTACGTGGTATCATGTAACATTCCGCCAGTGCGGACGGTATTTGCTTCGTGATACATTACCCGTGTAAAAATGGACCGTTTACCAATTGAGGAAAAGGTCGATATCGTATTGATGTATGGCTATTGTGATCAAAATGCTCAACGGGCGTGTGCTATGTATACTGCTCGGTATCCTGGACGACATCATCCAAGTGACCGGATCGTTCGCCGGATAGTTACGATATTTAAGGAAACAGGAAGCGTCCAGCCACATGTGAAACGTCAACCACGACCTGCAACAAATGATGATGCCCAAGTAGGTCTTTTAGCTGCTGTCGCTGCTAATCCGCACATCAGTAGCAGACAAATTGCGCGAGAATCGGGAATCTAAAAAATGTCGGTGTTGAGAATACTACACGGCATCGATTGCACCCGTACCACATTTCTGTACACCAGGAATTGCATGGTGACTTCTTTGAACGTCGTGTACAGTTCTGCCACTGGGCACAACAGAAATTACGGGACGATGACAGATTGTTTGCACTCGTTTTATTTAGCGACGAAGCGTTATTCACCAACAGCGGTAACGTAAACCGGCATAATATGCACTATTGGGCAACGGAAAATCCACGATGGCTGCGATAAGTGGAACATCAGCGACCTTGGAGGGTTAATGTATGGTGCGGTATTATGGGAGGAAGGATAATTGGCCCCCATTTTTCGATGCCAATCTAAATGGTGCAATGTATGCTGATTTCCTACGTAATGTTCTACAGATGTTACTACAAGATGTTTCACTGCATGACAGAATGGCGATGTACTTCCAACATGATGGATGGCCGGCACATAGCTCGCGTGCGGTTGAAGCGGTATTGAATAGCATATTTCATGACAGGTGGACTGGTCGTCGAAGCACCATACCATGATCCGCACGTTCACCGGATCTGACGTCCCCGGATTTCGTTCTGTGGAGAAAATTGAAGAATATTTGCTATCGTGGTCCACCGACAACGTCTGACAACATGCGTCAGCGCATTGCCAATGCATGTCCGAACATTACAAAAGGCGAACTACTCGCTGTTGAGAGGAATGTCGTTACACGTATTGCCAAATGCATTGAGGTAGACGGACATCATTTTGAGCATTTATTGCATTAATGTGGTATTTACAGGTAATCACGCTGTAACAGCATGCGTTCTCAGAAATGATAAGTTCACAAAGGTACATGTATCACATTGGAACAACCGAAATAAAATGCTCAAACGTACCTACGATCTGTATTTTAATTTAAAAAACCTACCTGTTTGTTACGAACTGTTCGTCTAAAATTGTGAGCCATATGTTTGTGACTATTACAGCGCCATCTATCACAATGCGAAAAAAGTTATCCAACTACAACATTCATATTTCCTTACGTACTACACGAATATGTAAAAAAATGGGGGTTCTTATTTTAAAAAATGCAGTTGATATCCGTTCGACCTATGGCAGCGCCATCTAGCGGGCCAACCATAGCGCCATCTGGTTTTCCCCTTCAAGCTAGACAAGTTTCGTTGTTTGTAGTTTTTTCGTTTGACGCTTATTTCGTGAGATATTTGGCCAGGTCATGATCAATGGACCACCCTGTATACAGTTGTCGAATGCACTCTGGTAAGATTTGTTCTTATCCAAGCGTCCACAGATGAATACATTCATCGTGATGCTATTCGCTGATCGGAGACTCGGTGAAAAGTTGACGTGTTTCCACCCCTGTATACAGTTTTACAATTCTGTGCCCACTGTCAGCGAGCCTTACTCTACTGGTTTATCTAGAGAAACTGCAACAGTGGTTCCCATTCTGCCAGCCTGTGGTGATCCAGAGGTAGTCGCACTGTCCGTGTGCATATTTGTATTGCTGCAAGCAACCCCATTTCTTGACACGAGGCTATACGGAGGTTACCTTCTTGTACAGTTTTACAAGAACTCCAAGCTGTTCTTGGCAAACTGACACTACACTGCTTGACAATTGTTAAGAGACAGTGGCATATTCGTCAGGAATAATCACAGGCAACGATGAACAACATGAAACACTGTACATTCATAATGGAGATGGAGTGGTATATTTGTAATGTAAAATGGTACACATTTCACCACTTGAGAAAGCAAGATCACAGACATAAATAACGTCCATAATTGACGCAGTTCTGACTCCCAACATATACGTCGATATCGGACTTTCAGTAAGGAATATGCGCTCCGCGGGCGCTAAAGCACACTTTGCACCTGTTATTCACGCTGGCTACCAAACTGTTGAGGAGTACTCAGGGAGATATTGTCAAGGTGGTTTTCAGTTCATGCACATTTCTTGGAACGGGTGTTCTTTGAGAAAGACGTCGGTCAGAACGATATATAGTCCGGAGAGTCGCAAGCTATTCCATACGTTCAATACCTTCACCTTCCTGTGAGTCCTACAACATTGCAGGCGTGTGTGGCGGGCGGGCATTGTCGAAACCTGTTTAATTTTTTTTGTTTTTGTTTTTTTGAGTCATGAGTCTTCTCACTGGTTTGATGCGGCCCACCACGAATTCCTCTCCTGTGCCAACCTCTTCACCTCAGAACAGCACTTGCAACCTATGTCCTTAATTATTTTCCGGATCTATTCCAATATCTGTCTTCCTCTGTGGCTTTTACCCTCTATCGTTCTCACTAGAACCATGGAAGTTATTCTACGATGTTTTAATAAATCTCCCATCATCCTGTCCCTCCTTCTTGTCAATGTTTTGCATCTATCCCTTTCCTCACCGAGTCTCCGGGGAACCTCCTCATCCCTTACATTATTAATCGACCTAATTTTCAAAATTCTTCTGTAGCATCACATTTCAAACGCTTCGATTCTATTCTGTTCCGGTTTCCCTACAGTCCATGTTTCACTACCGTGCAACGCTGTGCTACAAACCGACTTTCTCAGAAATTTCTTCCTCCAAATTGAGGCCAATGTTTGACACTAATAGACTTCTCTTGACCAGGAATACGCTTTTTGCCAGTGCGAGCCTGCTTTCTGTATCCTTCTTGCTCCGTCCGTCATGGGTTATTTTGCTTCCTAGGTAACAGAATTCCTTGACTTCATCCTGATGATAGGTTCTCGTTGTTATCTTTTCTGCTACTTCTCATTACTTTCATATTCTTCGATTCCCCTTCAATCAGTATTCTCTACTCGTTAGACTGTTCATTCCATGCAGGAAATCCTGTAATTTATCTTCACTTTCACTCAGGATAGCAGTTATCAGCGAATCTTATGACTGATATCCTCTCACTCTGAGTTTCAATCCCACTCTTGAACCTTTCTTGTATTTCCGTCATTGCTTCTTCGATGTACAGATTGAACAGTAGAAGCCAAAGACTACATCCCTGTCTTACACCCTTTTTAATCCGAGTACTTCGTTTTGGTCATCTACTCTTATTGTTCCCTCTTGTTTGTAGTACATATTATATATTACCCGTTTTTCCCTATAGCTTAGCCATTTTTGTCAGAGTTTCAAACACCTTTCCCTGTTTGACATTGTCGAAAGCTTTCTCCAGGTGGACAAATCCTATGAACGTGTCTTGATTTTTCTTTAGCCTTCCCTCCATTATCAATCACAACGTCAGAACTACCTCTCTGATCCTTTACCTTTCCTAAAGCCAAACTAATCAGCTCTAACACGCCCTCAACTTTCTTTCCCGTTCTCCTGTATATTATTCTTGTCAGCAACTTGGATGCTTGAGCTATTAAGCTGATTGTGCGATAATTCTCGCACTTGTCGGTTCTCGCAATCTTCGGAATTGTGTGAATGATATTTTTCTGAAATTCAGATGGTATATCGCCAGACTCATACATTCTACACACGAACGTGAATAGACATCTTGTTGCCACTTCTCCAATGATTTCAGAAATTCTGATTCTGTCTCTTCCGCCGTATTTGATCTTAAGTCTTACAGATCTTTTTTAAATTCTGATTCAAATACTAGATTCCCTATCTCTTTTATATCGACACCTGTCTCTTCTTCTATCACCTCATCAGACAAGTGTTCCCGCCGATAGAGGTCTTGAATGTACTCTTTCCACCTACGCGCTCTCTCTTTTGCGTTTATCAGAGGAGTTCCAATTGCTCTCTGAATGTTGCCACCCTTACTTTTCATTTCACAGAAGGTTGTCTTCACTTTTCTATACACAGAGTGAGTTCTTTCGACAATCGTTTCTTTTTCGATTTCTTCAAATTTTTCTGCAGCCATTCCGCCTTCGCTTCCCTGCACTTCCTATTTATTTCATTCCTAAGTGCCTCGTATTTTTGTATTCCTGGATTTCCCTGAAGGTTTCTGTACTCCTTCCTCTCATCTGTCAGCTGAAGAATTTCTTCTGTTACCCATGATTTCTTCGCTGTTACCTTCTTTGTACCTATGATTCTCTTTCCAGCTTCTGTGGTTGCCTTTTTTAGAGATGTCCATTCTTGTTCCACTGAATTGACTACTGAGCTGTTTCTAACGCAATGTCTGCAGCTACAGAAAACTTCAAGTGTACCTCTTCATTCCTTGCTAATTCCGTATCCCACTTCTTTGGTCATTGATTTTGCCTGACTAGACCCTTACACTTCAGCCTATTGTTCATCATTACTAAATTGGAATATGAGTCTATATCTGCTCTTGGGGAACGCCTTACAATCCAGTATCTGATTCGGAATCTCTGCCTGCTCATGATGTAGTCTAACTAAAATCTTCCCGTATCTCCCGACCTTTTGAAGTATGCCTTCTCCTCCTCTTGTGTTACCTGAACAGAGTATTCGCTACTACTAGCTGAAATTTACTACCGAACTCAATTAGTTTCTCTCCTCTCTCATTCCTACTACCACGCCGATATGCTCCTCTAAGCCTTTCTTCTATTCCTAACCCTAAAACCGCATTCCAGTCCCCCTGACTACTGGCTTCTCATCTCCCTTAACGTACTAAATTACCTATTCAGCATCGTGATATGCTTCCATTATGTCTTCATCTAGCGACGTTGGCATGTATACCTGAACTATCGTTTTCGGCGTTGGTTCTTTGTCGATTCTGATGAGAACACCCTACCACTAAACTGTTCACAATAACTCACTCTCTGCCCTACCTTCGTATTCATAACGAATCCTACTCCCCTTATATCATTTTCTGCTGCTATTGATATTACTCTGTACTAATCTGATTAGGTATCTTTGTCTTCTTTCCTTTTTGCTTCATTGACCCCCACTACATTTACATTTCACCTTAGCATTACCCTTTTCAAATTTTCTAGCTCCTCTATCACGTTCAAACTTTCAACATTCCACACCGTAGAACGTTATCCTTTAGTTGATTATTCTTTTTTTTTCTCACGTTCACCTCCCCATTAGCAGTCCACTCCCGGAGATCCGAATGGAGTACTAGTCCGGCTGGCTGGCTCTGAGCACTATGGGACTCAACTGCTGAGGTCATTAGTCCCCTAGAACTTAGAACTAGTTAAACCTAACTAACCTAAGGACATCACAAACATCCATGCCCGAGGCAGGATTCGAACCTGCGACCGTAGCGGTCTTGCGGTTCCAGACTGCAGCGCCTTTAACCGCACGGCCACTTCGGCCGGCGTACTAGTCCGGAATCTTTTGCGAATGGATAGGTCAATATGACACTTTTACAACTACAGGCCACATGTCCTGTGGATACACATTACGCAACTTTAATGCAGTGGTTTCCATTGCCCTCTGCACCCTCATATTGTTGATAATTATCGATTCTTCCCCATTTATGGGCAATTTCCTACCCCAAGGGAACCTACCGCACTGCTAAACAGACGGACATGATTCAGCACATTCTCCCTGCGATATCGCTGTGCTGTAACGGTACCTCTCGCAATGATATGCAGCGGTTTTCGGCCATTGTGCGTAGTGCCTGCCCACAGGAGAACGCCTAGGCGAAGACATTCATGAACAGTCCGTGGTGTGTAACGGGCTCTCCTGTCCTCTCCGCACTAGCTGGTGGCCAGAATCACCTGTCGCAGTGAAGCGGAGTTCATCGGAGAATTCCACTTTGGACATCTATTGATGACCCCAACCAACACGTTCCCTGCAGCTACGATGGCGTGGTTAAAGTGGGCTGCATGTAACAGGCTTCCGAGTATACAAACTAACCTGATTCTATCGCTGCGAAATGGTTCTGGCAGAGACACGTGCACCGGTAGCGACTGCAGGGTCTACAGTGATCTGCCACGGAGTTAGATGTCTGTTCATTTTGGCCACTGGGGTTAGGTATCTACATCTGCATCTATATGGATACTCTGCAAGTCACATTTAAGTGCCTGGCAGAGGGTTCATCGAACCACCCTCACAATTGTCTATTATTCCAACCTCGTATAGCGCGCAGAAAGAATGAACACCTATGTCTTTCCGTGCGAGCTCTGATTTCCCTTATTTTATCGTGGCGATCGTTCCTCCCTACGTAGGTCGGTGTAAACAAAATATTTTCGCATTCGGAGGAGAAAGATTGTGATTGGAATTTCGTGAGAAGATTCCGTCGCAAAGAAAAACGCCTTTCTTTTAATGATTTCGAGCCCAAATCCTGTATCATTTCTGTAACACTCTCTCCCATATTTCACTATAGTACAAAACGTGCTGCCTTCCTTTGAACTTTTTCGATGTATTCCGTCAGTCCTATGTGGTAAGGATCCCACACCGTGCAGCAGTATTATAAAAGAGGGCGGACAAGCATAGTCTAGGCAGTCTCCTTAGTAGACCCTTAAATTTTCAAAGTGGCCTATCAATAAGACACAGTCTTTCGTTAGCCTTCCCCACATTTTCTGTGTTATTTCCAATTTAAGTTGTTCGTAATTGTAACACCTAGGTATTTAGTTGAATTTACGGCTTTTAGATTAGACTGATTTATCGTGTAACCGAAGTTTAACGAGTTCCTTTTAGCACTCATGTGGATGACCTCACACTTCTCGCTATTTAAGGTCAACTGCCACTTTTCGCACCATTCAGATATCTTTTCTAAATCGCTTTGCATTTTTTTTAATCTGCTGACTTTATTAGTCGATAAACGGCAGCGTCATCTGTAAACAACCGAAGACGGCTGCTCAGATTGTCTCCAAAATCGTTTATATAGATAAGGAACAGCAAAAGGCCTATAGCACTACCTTGGGGAACGCCATAAATCACTTCTGTTTTACTCGATGACTTTCCGTCAGTTACTACGAACTGTGACCTCTCTGACAAGAAATCGCAAATCCAGTCTCATAACTGAGGCGATATTCCATAAGCACCCAATTTCACTACGAGCCGCTTGTGTGGTACAGTGTCAAAAGTCTTCCGGAAATCCAGGAATACGGAATCGATCTGAAATCCCTTGTCAATAGCACTCAGCACTTCATGTGAATAAAGAGCTAGTTGTGTTTCACAGGAACGATGTTTTCTAAACCCATGTTGACTTCGAGGTAATTCATAATGTTCGAACACAATATGTGTTCTAAAATCCTGCTGCATATCGACGTTAACGATATGGACCTGTAATTTAGTGGATTACTCCTACTGCCTTCCTTGAATATTGGTGTGATCTGTGCAGCTTTCCAGTCTTTGGGTACAGATCTTTCGTCGAGCGAACGGTTGTATATGATTGTTAAGTATGGAGCTAATGCATCAGCATATTCGGAAAGGAACCTAATTGGCATTCAGTCTGGACCAGACCTTTTCGCATACCATTTACACCGTTAACAGTCATTTTGATCACGAGATGACACTCTTGGACACACCTATGGACACACCCATTGCTGTGGCCACAGAAGTACCGCTTCGACCGGTTTCGAGCCGTCCAACTGCTCGTCCACGATCGTCACCACTCAAATGCTGTCTTTCAGACATATTTCTGTACCACATTGAATGTTGGACTGATCGGTTCCACAACAACCTTCATAAAATACCGTACTGCATGAACTGTCGAATTCATACACAGCATTCGTGCACAGGCTTCGTTGCGGTTAACGTGTCGAGCCCTCTCCATTTCCTTTTCCTAACATTGTTCGGATATTCAGTTGTTCCATATCTTCTCTAACAATATTCAGTTGTTCCATAGCAGCTGTTAGTTGTTCCTGAGCAAATGTCTGTCGTTCCACAGCAGTTGTCGAGAAGAACACATCTAATTCATTCTGAACGCAGCGCAAATGGCCGATCCTTTCCATCACCTCTGGCGTAAAATGTTCGATTTAAATGGACGGGAGAATGTGAACAATATTTCCAGAAGGTGATACATTTATTGCTTAGTCGCTTATGTTTTACGCATTTCGACCCGCAAAAACCTGTGGTACTTTCAACTGACATATCATCACATTGAATGGGGGTAGTTTTATCTCATGAGCTTGGCAACGTGGAAGATCCCATAGCATTCGCATCTAAGATGCTGGAAAACGCCCAGGTCAACTACAGTCAGCTGGAAAAGAAGCTTTAGTCCTAATTTACAATGTCACAAAATCATTTAATATCTGCGTGGTAGACAATTTTTTCTTGTGACTGAGTGCAGAAAGTAAGGATAAGGATTGGAAATGAAATGTCAGAAGGAAGCAGCATTGGACGAAGTGTTAGACAAGGTTGTTGCCTTTCCCCACTGTTGTTTAACGTATATCTTGAAGAGATTATTGCGAAAAGCTTAGATGGGAAAAGAGGATTATGTATTGGTTGAAAGAGAATAGAATGTATAAGATTTGCTTATGACATGGTATTAGTGGCAGAAAGTGAGCGGACAGTGAATAACATGCTCAAAGATCTGAATGAAGCTTGTGTGGAATATGGGATGCAAATAAACACATCAAAAAGAAAGAGTATGGTCATCAGTACAAGACGCAGACTGTCCAATATTAAAATAGGACAATCTACCATTACCCAAGTAAGTGAATTTAAATATCTCGGAAGCACAATAACTGAAGACTTGAGATGTTACCAGGAGGTGAAAACTCGAATTGCCATAGCGAACAGAAAGAGGAGACTCTTATGTGGCAAATTAGATAAAGACTAAGGAAAAGGCTTGGCAAATGTTTTGTCTGGAGTGTGGCACTATATGGGGCAGAAACATGGACGCTGAGACGAGAGGATGAAAAAAGTTTACAAGCATTTGAGATGTGGATGTGGAGAAGAATGGAGAGAATAAGCTGGATGGAAAGAGTGAGTAATGAAAGAGTATTGGAAAGGGTTGGTGAGAGAAGATGTCTGCTGAAGGTTGTAAGAGAAAGGAAAAAGAACTGGTTGGAACATTCACTGAGAAGGGAGTGCTTGCTAGTAGATGCTTTGGAAGGATTGGTTTGTGGGAGAAGACTGAGAGGAAGAAGGAGATACAAGATGATAGACGGCATGAAGGGAAGAGGAAATTATGCAGACCTGAAGAGGATGGCAGAAGACCGGACAGCCTGGAGAACTACCACGTGGAAACCTGCCTTTAGCCAGAACACTGGTGATGATGAGTGCTCTTTCTCATCCGTTGATAGATGTACCTGATAGTACAGCACAGAAGCTGCAACGTTGCTCACTACTTCTTTCCAATAATAATATGAAATTCTTTATCGCCCTATGGAATAGCAGGCAAACACAGACACTCTGTTTTGTTTGCTTGTGGGAAAGGATCCCGATTGCGAAGCATTAGAAGTTACATGTCTTTCTCTTGATCATTCTGAATCGCTAGCACTGCAAGCTTTTCTCATTCACTATTGCTAGATCGCTCTTGCTACTGAACATGATCGATCACTACGGCTGCTCAAGTGATACATTCGGATGGGCTAGTCTGTACCCCAAAATCAATCTCAGATGCAATTGTTCACAAATACAGGGTATCCAGGCTGGATGTATACAAAAACATTAGGTTTCAGTACCTATTAAGATTTATAGCTTTGTTTGTCCAGCATTTTGTACAGGGGCTCAAACATTTTTATGCATGTTGGTTCCACAGATATCTACACGGTACTCCACTTCTCGTCACATGTTCACAAGCATGACAAGTGTTACGGTCTCTACTGCGGCGTAGATCCGTTGTCTCAAATCTACCAGATCTCGAACCCGTGTTCAGTAAACAACATCCTTGATAAACCCCCACGCACGGAAATGCAGCGGAGTCCGATCGTGAGACCGAGGGGGCGAGGCAATGGAACTCCCCTCCTCACTACAGATCCAGCACTCAGGAAATGGTTTATGGAGAAATGTGCTAACATCCCCATGATGGTAGGATGTGGGGTACCATCTTGCTGGAAAATGATGACGGGAAGCATCTGTGGAACAGCATAGTTCGCCAACATGTGTGCTGTTTCACTGGAGGATACTTCCGGGCCGGACACTCTGTTCAATGCACAACGCAATAACATTTCTCTTGAGAATGGTGTTATTTTAGAGCGTTTTCCTTAAGAACAAATGCGAGTCCCTATTCCCAGGTCTTTGCAGCAACATGTGTTGAAACACGTTGTGGAATCCTTAAAACTAAGAAGTTAACACCAGCATTGTTTGCCGGCCGCGGTGGTCTAGCGGTTCTAGGCGCTCAGTCCGGAACCGCGCGAATGCTACGGTCGCAGGTTCGAATCCTGCCTCGGGCATGGATGTGTGTGATGTCCTTAGGTTAGTTAGGTTTAAGTAGTTCTAAGTTCTAGGGGACTGATGACCATAGATGTTAAGTCCCATAGTGCTCAGAGCCATTTGAATCATTTTGAACCAGCATTGTTTGTAGCTCGTGGTTGATAAACAGGGTTAAGTTATGACTACCCGTAGCGGCACCAAGAATTTTTCACTTACCCTCGAGCAGACGTTCCTTGGAAAAGTATTCTTATTGATTTCTCTGGTCATCATCTTTCATACATGTGGCAACTGATTTTTATTTATATAAATATCTTATTTATGTTGAGGCGTAGCGCCATATAACGATCCTGCCTTGGAGGCGGTTAAGTGGGAGATGTGTCTCAGAGCTGGAGAGTGACAGATGGTGACGAGAAACTGGATGTGCACGTAGTTTATGTATCAGCCGATAGAGAACAGTATTGGATAGGGGACTGATTTAGTTTCGATTGAGCCCAGTAGAGTACACTAAAGTAATAGAATGTTTTTGTTATTGTATTTTCATAAAATGTTATTTTTTTTTTGTGTATGTAAAATGTTATAAATGTCTTTTAGCAGTATGAATGATGCGTGAGTGTGGATTAATGTTAATATGAAGATAATTGTTTAACGAGTTACGTAGTAGGATTTAGTGTGGGAACATTTCGAAGAATATGGATATGAACAAAGTGGATTTTTGTAGAATAGATTTGTAAAGTCATTTTATGGTAAAGGGAAAATTAATTCAGGTATAAATAACAATAGTAAATAACTTTATGCATAAACAAAACTTCAGCATATTAGATAATTACGTCGGTAAAAGGTGCAGTCGTTAGGTTTACTATTTTACGATTGGTTATTGATGAAAAGCGCGGACTGACGCGGGAGAATGTTGTTTTGCTATTGGCTGTTGAGTAAACTGACCAATGGTAAAGCAATATTCTTCACGCGCCTTTTCTCTGCTGGTAGAGAAGACTTAGAGTATTCAAAAGAGAAGAGTCGAAGCTTAGCCATAAAAGAGATCGGACGTTTTCAGTAGTAGTAGTAATTTCGATGGAAATGATAAGTTGCCGGATCTTTCAGTGTTTCATACATCAAAAGTGTTGGAAAGTGGCGGCATAATTATTCCGATGTGTGTGTAGAAATTTCGGAATTTTTAAGTGAATTTTGTGACGACAAAATCCATATATTCCGCGTGGCGCACTGAGCAGGTCGGTGGCTGGAAACTGTGACTGCATTTGGTACTGACAGACTTAATATTTGGCGAGCGTTCTCAATCAAAAACAATTAGTATTTTTGTAGCTATTGCGTTTTCGGGAAATGCAACACCATAAACTTGCCATAAACTTGCTAATGTGAGTGAAAGGGATTGTGAGTGACTGTGTTAAGACTAGCACGGGCTTGGCAGTGATACTTGTTCACCTAAGTTTCAGTATATATTAATTGAGGACAAAATTTCCAACCTTTCATTTCGTGTTTCTCCCGAAACGTAGATTAGTGATTTTAATTGCAGCCTGGTTCACGTCGAAGTACAGTAGGTTTCACTCGGCTTTCCTACTGATGATCTGTTGAGACAATGTTCACAGGTAGGTGCAGGCCCGTCGTAAAGGGACGGAAAGAACCGCGCTGCCGCAATGTCACTGCAGGTATCAATGGCTGAGGATGGCGCAACATCTAACCTAGCACGAACGGGCTCAGCTGTCATCCGGATACGAAATATGCCGATCCGTGGTACAAGTAGAGAGATGGTGGCTAAGTCCGAAAGGACTTTGTGTCTCGTTAGATGTCAAGGCCATAAAGAATTGCCACTCCAAGTTAATAGACACTGGTTATGTATCAGATGTTAGGAGAAGCGGTCGACCCTCAACATCTAGACGGAGGAAAATGTGCATGTGGTTCAGGAAATGTTTACTCGAAGTTCAAAATGGTTCAAATAGCTCTGAGCTCTATGAGACTTAACTTGTGAGGTCATCAGTCCCCTAGAACTTAGAACTACTTAAACCTAACTAACCTAAGGATATCACACACATCCATGCCCGAGGCAGGATTCGAACCTGCGATCGTAGCGGATCCAGACTGTAGCTTCTAGAGCCGATCGGCCACCCCAGCCGGCTACTCGAAGTTCTCAGTAATCACAAAGACAGGCATCTCGCGAAAGTGGTTTAACCTGACGGTCAACCTGAAGTGTTCTGCGGTAAGTGTTGAATTTTTGTCCATGGAAACCACATTACTGCCAGGAATTATTGCACGAAGGCTGTTATCATCGGCTGGAATATGGGGAGACGATATTTACTTGGTATGGAAACTCGTCCGATATTGTTCGTAATATCCTGTGGTCAAATGTCGCGTGGTTTGTTAACCGGCGTAATTGTTATTATTGTGCGACAGAGGATCCGAAGGTAGTTGCTGAACAAGGCCGGCATCGCCCAAAGGTCATTCATTGTTGGGGCGGCGTGGCATCCACAAAAATTGCCAGTCCATATTTCATTCGGGAAACAATGAGTGCAGAACGGTTACCTTGATATGCTTGAAAATTAGGTTACACGGTACTGTATCCACGTGGGACAATTACAGTGGCCTAATCTTTATGAAAGATAGGGCCGAGCCTCACTTTGCATATCCTGTTCTCGTGTCCTATTGCAGAATCGCTGAAGCTCCTGAACAAGCCTGTGTTCGCAGTGAGAATGATGTCAGATGTAGGAGATACAGATATAAAAAAAACTTGCATACTTTGCTTTCTTTCATTCTATTATGTCATACGGGATCATATTATGGGGTAACTCGTCAAACTGAGCAAAACCTTTTAGCGTGCAAAAGCCTACAATAATAATCATTTGTGGTGTAAATTCAAGACCCTCATGTAGAAACCTGTTTAAGGAACTTTACTATCTAACCACTACTTCTCAGTATATTTACTTCTCAAAGAAATTTGTTGCAAGTAATATATCTCTTTATATGAGCATGTGGCGTCTGTTCTTTCGGACATGTCCGAAACAACATACACCACATGTTCATATATTTTGATAGGCCTAGCTGGGCAATGGATCCACCTTCTTCAGTACGAATGCACAAATACGTCCCACCTCCTGTGGGAATCTCGGAAGAGCGAATAGGGAGGTAATGGTCAGGGCCTGTGGTCGACGGAAGTGTGGCTCGGCCGTGCGGCCCGCCGAGACAGTCCTTGCAGTTGCGACAATACTGTGTCCCGGATGGCGCAGTGGTTACCGCACATGCCTAGTAAGCAGGAGATCCCGGATTCGAATTCCGATCCGATACACATTTTCACTCGTCACCGCCGATTCCGCGCAATGTCTCAATGCAGCTGACACCAGAAATCGCTTCCCTTTCTTCCCCTCTCCACCTTCAATTTACATATATCTCTATTTCCAAACAACAGCTCAGTAGGTACTATCAATATTAGGAATAAGAACAATCTACATAACGACCTAAAATCACTTTCCTTGGTCCAAAAATGGGTCCGATATTCAGGAACACACGTTTTCAATGAATTGCCAGCAACCATTAATAACTGGGTTTCAGACTCTGACTAAACAGACTCTGAGAGACTTTTTGATAGGCAGGTCTTACTCTATAGATGAATATCTTATCAGGGACTTTTAGACCAGCTTAAGTAAAACTGTCTGTTAGATTTCAGTTTTGACAGCACTTGGTCACAACGGTGAAGATTGGTTGGTTTGGGGAAGGAGACCAGACAGCGTGGTCATCGGTCTCATCGGATAGGGAAGGATTGGGAAGGAAGTCGGCCGTGCCCTTTCAGAGGAACCATCCCGGCAGCAACGGTGAAGATTAGGTATTTTGTGTATCATAAATTAATTAAAAGTGCAAACATTGTTTCATTCTGTCACCATTAGGAGTTACAGTTTTCTGGAATCTATTCATCTATTTACCTATTTCGAAAATCTCCTGACATATGGAAATGGAAATGCCGTGTGGCAAGGGCCTCCCGGCGGGTAGACCGTTTGGCTGGTGCAAGTCTTTCGAGTTGACGCCACTTCGGCGACTTGCGTGTCGATGGGGATGAAATGATGATGATCAGGACAACACAACACCCAGTTCCTTAGCGGAGAAAATCTCCGACCCAGCCGGGAATCGAACCTGGGCCATTAGGTACGACATTCCGTCACGCTGGCCACTCTGCTACCAGGGGCGGACTAGTGACAAATGATCAGGGTAGTAAGTATTATACTCAAATGTTTTATGTTTTTTTATGTTATACTTTCTGACATGTTCCACACCCACGAGAATCATCTCATTTTTGGCTGTATGGAACGAAAACTGAATCTAATCTAAACTAATCTAGTCTGTGGCTCGACACTCATTTTCGAGGACGCTGGTTGGGACGTCGTGGCCACTTTAGTGACCAGCAAGGGGTCCTGACCTAACGCCCCCCGTTTACAGAATCTGGTAAATAATGGTGGTGTTTATGTTGAACTTTGGCTGTGTGTAACAGTTCTACCATTGTAAGGAATAAAAGGTTTTTTTTCATGAAAACTGAGTAAGTATTAAAAAAGTTATAAACGATTTTTAATAGGGAGTTAATTTTTGTTACCTCGTACAACTCAGCACCACAGAAGGACCCACAGCTCTTCAAAGTTATGTGTAGGTGGTGGTTGTTGGGATGTTTAAGGGGAACTAAAAAAGTTATGTGTATTTCATTATTATATGCACTACTGTAAATTAACTTACTAATGTGTTGTCTTTTTGTGGGGAAACCTGGCTGTCGTTATTGGTCACCTCAACTAGTAACACATCAGTCACTCGTTACATCATGGTGTGCGGGACCATCGGTATGACTTCAGGTCACGGCTGGTAGTGAACGGGGGGAATTCTTATGGCGCGAACCACGCCACAGGCAACCTGCGCTTTCATGTGTTACCTTTCTTGCGACAGTACCGTGGTGACATTTCTCAATAGGACAATGGTCGTTCATAAATGGCCCGTGTCTCTATGAACTGTTTGTGTGATGTTGAGGTACGCCCGTGGCCAGCAAGATCCTCAACTGTGCTCCCGACAGAACATGCATGGGATGCTCAGACGTCGACTCCGTGCTCGTCCAGTATCCAGCACATCAAGGACCAGCTTGCCCAAGCAGACGGTACAACGGTTTTATAACACCCCTCCCAACCGAATCACTGTGTGCGTCTAGGCCAGAGCAGGTCCTACGTCATACTGATAAGTGGGACCATACTGACAAGTTCTTTGCGAATTTGAATCGATTTTCCAGTCACTGAAAAAACATCACATACCCGCTCAGCCCGTGAAGCTTCATTTCGTTTCCTTCTCCTCTTCTTCAATTTTTTTGTCAGGTGGTTTACATTTATGCCGGATCTCTCTCCTAAGAGTCGTCAAGCCCGTTTTGTCTGGTGTGTCTTAGATATTTCCAATTTCATTCTTTCAGTGTGTAGCACGAGTCAGCTCGATCAAATAATGCTCATCACGTCTTTCTCTCAACGCACAGTGTCAATGGAAGGCATCCGTTTGTTTCCTATTACAAACAAAACGACGGAATTTTCTGTGCGCTTTCGATAGAGCGTTCGCAAGTTGGTGCAGTGCGGTATTCGGTTTAGTGTTATACAGGGTGGTCCAATGATCGTGACCGGGCCAAATATCTCACGAAATAAGCGTCAAACGAAAAAACTACAAAGAACGAAACTTGTCTAGCTTGAAGTGGGAAACCAGATGGCGCTATGGTTGGCTCGCTAGATGGCGCTGCCATAGGTCAAACGGATATCAACTGCGTTTTTTAAAATAGGAACCCCCATTTTTATTACATATTTGTGTAGTACGTAAAGAAATATGAATGTTTTAGTTAGACCACTTTTTTCGCTTTGTGATAGATGGCGCTGTAATAGTTACAAACATATGGCTTACAATTTTAGACGAACAGTTCGTAACAAACAGGTAGGGTTTTTAAATTAAAATACAGAACGTAGGTACGTTTGAACATTTTATTTCGGTTGTTCCAAAGTGATAAATGTACCTTTGTGAACTTATTATTTCTGAGAACGCATGCTGTTACAGCGTGATTACCTGTAAATACCACATTAATGTAATGAATGCTCAAAATGATGTCCGTCAACCTCAAAGTATCTGGCAGTACGTGTAACGACATTCCTCCCAACAGCGAGTAGTTCGCCTTCCGTAATATTCGCACATGTATTGACAATGCGCTGACGCATGTTGTCAGATGTTGTCGGTGGATCACGATAGCAAATATCCTTCAACTTTGCCCAAAGAAAGGAAACCGGGGACGTCAGATCCGGTGAACGTGCGGGCCATGGTGTGGTGCTTCCACGATCAATCCACCTGTCATGAAATATGCTATTCAATACCGCTTCAACCGCACGCGAGCTATGTGCCGGACATCCATCATGTTGGAAGTACATCGCCATTCTGTCATGGAGTGAAACATCTTGTAGTAACATCGGTAGAACATTACGTAGGAAATCAGCATACATTGCACTGTTTAGACTGCCATCGATAAAATGGAGGCCAATTATTCTTCCTCCCATAATGGTTCAAATGGTTCAAATGGCTCTGAGCACTATGGGACTCAACATCTTAGGTCATAAGTCCCCTAGAACTTAGAACTACTTAAACCTAACTAACCTAAGGACATCACACACACCCATGCCCGAAGCAGGATTCGAACCTGCGACCGTAGTAGTCCCGCGGTTCCGGACTGCAGCGCCAGAACCGAACGGCCACCGCGGCCAGCCCTCCCATAATGCCGCACCATACATTAACCCTCCAAGGTCGCTAATGTTCCACCTGTCGCAGCCATCGTGGATTTTCCGTTGCCCAAAAGTGCGTATTATGCCGGTTTATGTTGCCGCTGTTGGTGAATGACGGTTCGTCGCTAAATAGAAAGCGTGCAAAAAATCTGTCATCGTCCCGTAATTTCTCTTGTGCCAAGTTGCAGAACTGTACACGACGTTCAAAGTCGTCGACATGCAATTACTGGTGCATAAAAATATGATACGGGTGCAATCGATGTTGATGTAGCATTCTCAACACCGACGTTTTTGAGATTCCCGATTCTCTCGCAATTTGTCTGCTACTGATGAGCGGATTAGACGCGACAGCAGCTAAAACACCTACTTGGGCATCATCACTTGTTGCAGGTCGTGGTTGACGTTTCACATGTGGCTGAACACTTCCTGTTTCTTAAATAGTTTAACTATCAGGCGAACGGTCCGGGCACTTGGATGATGTCGTCCAGGATACCGAGGAGCATACATAGCACACACCCGTCGGGCATTTTGATCACAATAGCCATGCATCAACAAGTTATCGACCTTTTCCTCAAATGGTAAACGGTCCATTTTTAACACGGGTAGTGTATCACGAAGCAAATATTGTCCGCACTGGCGGAATGTTACGTGATACCACATACTAATACGTTTGTGACTATTACAGCGCCATCTATCACAAAGCGAAAAAAGTGGTCCTACTAAAACATTCATATTTCTTTACGTACTACACGAATATATAATAAAAAATTGGGGTTCCTATTTAAAAAACGCAATTGATATCCGTTTGACCTATGGCAGCGCCATCTAGCGGGCCAACTATAGCGCAATCTGGTTTCCCCGTTTAAGCTAGACAAGTTTCGTTCTTTGTAGTTTTTTCGTTTGATGCTTATTTCGTGAGATATTTGGCCTGGTCACTGTCAATGGACCACCTTGTATATTAACAGGGACAGTGAAACCTTTGTTGGCCACGTCTTTAGTGCCCGACTTATGCCTGTCTCGCTTGCCGCCCGAGCTTGCACTGTCTTCTACCGCTATGCAACGCCGCTAGTCATTCGTTGCTGGCGTACTGCTTATTCTTGGTATTTTACTGTCCATGTTAATACATATCGATAAACCCAACACCGCACTAGATTGATGTGGAGCCGCTCTGCCGAATGGACATGTAAATTTCCGCTTTAAAAATCAATTTGTTTGAAACTGCAAAGAAAAGGGCGCTTTCCGTTGACTGAGCGCGCATGAAACAAATCTTGAGAAGTTTTTGTTTCGGCTGTCTCCATGTGTACACTACAAAGACGAAACTGAAAATATTTGCCAAAACAACAGAGAACATCGCATGACGACCCTTGGGAGATACACCGATGAGCCAAAATTGTTATGACCACCTGTTTAATAGCGAGTTGTCCCGCTTTTCAAACACAGTACAACAGAGATTCTGGTTGGCATGGATTCTGCAAGTTCTTGACAGGATTCCAGAAGTATGTCGCACCAGACGTCCACGCGCAGGTCGAGCAATTCCCGCAAATGACGGGATGGTGGTTTACGGGACGCAGCTGGCGCCCGGTATGGCCAGTGCGTACAGATCAGGCACATTTGCTGACCAAGACATCGACGTCAGTTCACTACAATACCACTCAAAGTACTGTAGTACTCTCCTGGCTTTGCAACACGGACTGTCATGCTGCTGGAAGATGTCATCGCTGTAGGGAGACACTTCAAGCATGAAGCGATGCAGGTGGTCCGCAGTAATGTTCACGTAGTTCACTGGTGCCATGATGCCTTCGATTACCACCACAGATCCCATGGAAGCATAACTTATTGTACTCCATAGCATAATTATGTCGTTGCCGACCTGCGTCTGTGGTGCCGTGCACGTTTCGTGCAGCCAACCATCGACCTGCTGTAACAGGAGATGCTATATATTCGACAGACTACACGTTCCTTTTAATCCATGATGAAAACTCAGTGATGGCGTGCCCTCTGCAATCATAACTGACGATGTCGCTGGGTCAACATAGGAACACGCAGGGGTCGTGTGATGTGGAGCTCCAGGTTCAACAACGACCTTTGACCGGTGTACTCGGAAACAGTCGTGCCTGCACCAGCATTGTACTTTGTCGTCAGATCTGCCTCAAATCGCTACCTATCCTGAATTACACAGTGGTGGATCCCTCCCACCTCTACCACCTCTGCGGTGTCCGCCCCGGTAGCTGAGTGGTCAGCGTGACAGACTGTCAATCCTAATGGCCTGGGTTCGATTCCCGACTGGGTCGGAAATTTTCTCCGCTCAGGGACTGGGTGTTGTGTTGTCCCAATCATCATCATTTCATCCCCATCGACACGCAGGTCGCCGAAGTGGCGTCAAATCGAAAGACCTGGACCAGGCGAACGGTCTACCCGACGGGAGGCCCTAGTTACACGACATTTCCATTTTTACCTCTACGCTTCGTGGTGAGGCTCGGTCGCCGTTTCAGAGATTTTGGATTCCAGCCGCAGCGCCACAACATTGTGCCGTTTGTCAAAACCGCTTATGTCAGTGGAATTCCGCATTTGCTACCCTTATCGTCACTAAAATGAGTGCGCATTCGTCTCTCTTCCGCTTACATTCTTTGCTTACTGTGTCACGTGCCCGCAACACCACCATGAGGTATTCAAGCTAGCAGTGGGCGGTGGTCATAATGTTTTGGCTCATCAGTGTGCATACAGCATGTCTCAGGACAAATGATCAGTATTCAGGGATGTGACAGGAATGGTTATTCGAAACAAAATAGTCCAATTAACATGGCCTCTAAACAGCGTACTGTAAAAGCTGTGTGCACTTCATCACCACCGAGCGAGGTGGTGCAATGGCTATCACACTGGGCTCGCATTCGGGAGGACGACGGTTCAATCCCGTGGCTGGCCATCCTGATTTAGGTTTTCCGTGATTTCCCTAAATCGCTCCAGGCAAATACCGGGATGGTTCCTTTGAAAGGACACGGCCGACTTCCTTCCCCATCCTTCCCTAATCCAATGAGACCGATGACCTCAGTGTCTGGTCTCCTGCCCCGAAACAACCCAACCCAACTTAATCATCTGTGATAATGTGAAATAAATCTCTTCTAGTGCTGGCTCTTTGCTTCCCATATTTTGGGAAGAGGTGGTATGGACCAAAACAAGAAAAATATTTTCTAGTAAACGTTGTCTCTAAAATGTATACCTTAACGACTATGAGTACTTGTTCAGTAGTGACGATGAACAAGTTTTGATAGCTCTTCAGATATGCAATTTAGAGCTCATGTTCACCGGCCATTTTTTCTTGTTGGGTCCATATTACCACCTCTCAAAATATGGAAAGCAAAGAGCTTTCAGTAACAGTGATTTGCTTCACAGT
Organism: Schistocerca americana; assembly: GCF_021461395.2. NCBI lineage: Eukaryota > Metazoa > Arthropoda > Insecta > Orthoptera > Acrididae > Schistocerca > Schistocerca americana. Next base: position 926,997,064 of record NC_060119.1, on the reverse strand, counting down.
ATCGAAGATGAAGAAGTGCTCGTAGCCCTTAAGGTAGCCATTTAGAGACCACCTTTACTTGACTTTTTTGTTTCGAATGGTCGTTTCTGTCATATCCGTAATTATTGATCATTCCTCCTGGGACAACATGAATATTATTGCATATCTGAAAATACACTCCTGGAAATGGAAAAAAGAACACATTGACACCGGTGTGTCAGACCCACCATACTTGCTCCGGACACTGCGAGAGGGCTGTACAAGCAATGATCACACGCACGGCACAGCGGACACACCAGGAACCGCGGTGTTGGCCGTCGAATGGCGCTAGCTGCGCAGCATTTGTGCACCGCCGCCGTCAGTGTCAGCCAGTTTGCCGTGGCATACGGAGCTCCATCGCAGTCTTTAACACTGGTAGCATGCCGCGACAGCGTGGACGTGAACCGTATGTGCAGTTGACGGACTTTGAGCGAGGGCGTATAGTGGGCATGCGGGAGGCCGGGTGGACGTACCGCCGAATTGCTCAACACGTGGGGCGTGAGGTCTCCACAGTACATCGATGTTGTCGCCAGTGGTTGGCGGAAGGTGCATGTGCCCGTCGACCTGGGACCGGACCACAGCGACGCACGGATGCACGCCAAGACCGTAGGATCCTACACAGTGCCGTAGGGGACCGCACCGCCACTTCCCAGCAAATTAGGGACACTGTTGCTCCTGGGGTATCGGCGAGGACCATTCGCAACCGTCTCCATGAAGCTGGGCTACGGTCCCGCACACCGTTAGGCCGTCTTCCGCTCACGCCCCAACATCGTGCAGCCCGCCTCCAGTGGTGTCGCGACAGGCGTGAATGGAGGGACGAATGGAGACGTGTCGTCTTCAGCGATGAGAGTCGCTTCTGCCTTGGTGCCAATGATGGTCGTATGCGTGTTTGGCGCCGTGCAGGTGAGCGCCACAATCAGGACTGCATACGACCGAGGCACACAGGGCCAACACCCGGCATCATGGTGTGGGGAGCGATCTCCTACACTGGCCGTACACCACTGGTGATCGTCGAGGGGACACTGAATAGTGCACGGTACATCCAAACCGTCATCGAACCCATCGTTCTACCATTCCTAGACCGGCAAGGGAACTTGCTGTTCCAACAGGACAATGCACGTCCGCATGTATCCCGTGCCACCCAACGTGCTCTAGAAGGTGTAAGTCAACTACCCTGGCCAGCAAGATCTCCGGAACTGTCCCCCATTGAGCATGTTTGGGACTGGATGAAGCGTCGTCTCACGCGGTCTGCACGTCCAGCACGAACGCTGGTCCAACTGAGGCGCCAGGTGGAAATGGCATGGCAAGCCGTTCCACAGGACTACATCCAGCATCTCTACGATCGTCTCCATGGGAGAATAGCAGCCTGCATTGCTGCGAAAGGTGGATATACACTGTACTAGTGCCGACATTGTTGCCTGTGTCTATGTGCCTGTGGTTCTGTCAGTGTGATCATGTGATGTATCTGACCCCAGGAATGTGTCAATAAAGTTTCCCCTTCCTGGGACAATGAATTCACGGTGTTCTTATTTCAATTTCCAGGAGTGTACAACAACCTCCAGAATTTCCGGGTGCATATTATACAGTTTGTGAATTCTCTCTGCATTTTTGGAAATAAAAAAATGAAAAGCGGAGCCTGAAGAATTCTGTTATAATTAATAGGAATATTTTCGTTTAGAATGCGTAGTTATGATAGTGACTTCTGTTTTACCGCTATAAGATGACGCTGCCCCCAATGTTACTGCCAGACACCGCCGAAATATTTTTCTGTTGCTCTCTTTCATCTTCAGATGAATGCGGAGATTTTACCCTTGTAACATGGCCGCTGCCGATTTCCTATATATATATATATATATATATATATATATATATATATATATATATAGCCTAGCTCCTTCCGCGACAGGTAATCGTCGATAATTCCCGACCCGTTGTTTAAGGCGAGTGCGCTTTCCAATGTGACGTGCAGCATGTTTTGTAAATACAGGTTTTAGCATTTCTCACAGGAATTTGCTGCACCGAGCAATAGTGCTGAGAATCCAGGAACCGCTTAAAGAGGCCAACGGTGCAGACAGCAGTTCGAGTAGTGAGTAGCAGCGACCTCGCTGCATGACGCTGTGCTCGCACGTGCCACGCACGCGCGTAGCGCCCCCTGCCCCCACGCGGCTGCAACTCGATTACCGGGACAGCTGCAGTCATGCCGGAGGCTGTAGCCGCTCCAACACTAGTCCTTCGAACGAGCGCTTTGATTCTGCAGACCAGCGCTTATAGTGTTAGTATTGGTTAAAAACAGTCTTGGTTGCAATTTTGGTTTTTTATTTTTCAACGACGCGTTTCGACTTATTTAGGCATCTTCAGGTTATGTTTTCAAGATGGACGCGAGAGACACCGAGATTTGCACAACGCGTTCGCGTTCACAGCGTTACTCTTTCAGGACCAGCTGTGCTTCGACTGATTAGACGCCAGCCTCTATGTCTTTCGTACGAGCATCAATCTCTTCACATTTGCCAATGTCCTAATTCAGTGTCTTACGTAATCTGCACAAGCGCGGATCCAGGATTCGGTTCTGATGGAGTGCGGCGAGTATAGTTTTTACTGTCTCCATGTCTTTCTCCCCCCTCTCCCCCCCCCCCCCCCCAAGTCTCAAATGAAATTTGCCATGGCCCTACTTTCAACGCCCCACAGATGTGTAAAGTGGCATTCGTACATCCTCGAAGGATGATGGTATAGCATACTTGGTTGATATTCTGCAAGTCTGCTGTGGCTCAAAAGTCTCACTCGAGACCGGTAGTCTTTTTTACACTTTGGGCATGTGAAACTTGTGGGACATCGAACAGAAGCCGTCTTATCCTCTTCCTGGTTTGTTCTTGTGTGTGTTCACCCTCTGCAAGCTTGACCCATTTCGCACAGTTATTCTCCACTTGACACGGTCACCAGCAGTACTTTCCCATTGACTTGGATTAGTACAGCAGTTTTTTCGGCATTCGCTCACGATCCGTGCCCCTGACATGTCCCAGCCACCGTAGACGTCAGTGGCTCACGAGTGCATTAAAGTAGGTTGCGCTTGCGAGCAGTAAGATTTCGGTGTTGAGTATTCTAGCTCTCCAAGAGATATGAAAGATCCTCCGGAGTCAGCAGAGATGAAAACTGTTCAGTCGTGATTCGTGGTTAGCAAGAGCTTCCGTGTGTCACAGCTGTAGAGAGGGTGCTTTTAACACAAGCATTGTATACTTGATAATGTAGTCTTTATTGTTTACATTACATTTATTGATTTATCGTTTTCCATGGATACTTTGTAGAGGAGTCTCTGGGATGTGGAAAGAGTCAAAGTCTTTTTTCTTTCTTTTTACCCAGGTACACAGATGTTGTCAAAGTCTAATGAGGTTCTTTAATTCACTCTGAAGCCGAACTTTATCTCTTACAAGACCTTTGATATGCTCTGGTAAATTATTGAATATATGAGTACCCATGTATTTGACTCTTTTTTGTACTAATGTTAAGCTTTTATAGTCCTTATACAGATTGTTTTTGGTTCTGGTATTATAATCATGATATGCACTATTTTGTGTAAAAACTTTAAATGCTTATCACAAAAGATTATGAATGTTTCCAAGGATATGGAAGGAAATCGTCAGAGTCCTCTCAAAAGAACAATTCCGGAATACGTCCGGAGCGATTTAGGAAATCTCAGGTAACCTAAATCTGGATGGCCGGACGCGGATCTGAACTATCGTCCTCCCGAATGCGAGTCCAGTGTCCGACACACTGCGACACCTCGCTCTTTGTCCGTAAAGGCAATGGCTTCCATTTTGCCTAACTGGAGTCACACTAATATCGATATTTTGAAGTACACCGTGTTTCCACCAGACTGTGTCACGTCGTAACCACACTCAAGTCCAAACCCGAAAGTAGGACCGTTAATGAAACATATCATAAGCGTTCAGAGCACGTTACCGAGAGACGTAGCGCAGTGATTAACATACTGGACTCGCAATCGGGATAACGGCGGTATAAAACCGCGTCTAACCATCCACATTTAAGTTTTTCATGATTTCCCTAAATTGCTCCAGGCAAGTGGTTCAAATGGCTCTGAGCACTATGCGACTTAACTTCCGAGGTCATCAGTCACCTAGAACTTAGAACTAATTAAACCTAACTAACCTAAGGACATCACACACAACCATGCCCGAGGCAGGATTCGAACCTGCGACCGTAGCAGTCGCTCGGTTCCAGACTGTAGCGCCCAGAACCGCACGGCCACTCCGGCCGGCTCCAGGCAAATGGCGGGATGGTTTCATTGAAAGGGCACAAGTGGTTTCCCTTCCCATTGTTGACACAATCTGAGCTTCTTCTCCGTCTCTTATGACCTCGTTGTCGACGGTGTGTTAAACCCCAATCTCCCTTCCTTCCTTCCTTCCTTCCTTCCTCCAAAGCACGTTTATTACAAACACCAACGTACTGGTGGTAGAAGAGAACTGAAGTCCTGTATGGAGTGTGCTACTATTTATACAGAATTGAATATTGCATAATGTACAAACATTACAACACAAATAGTTTCGAAAACCTTCCAAAAATAATAATTATACAATGAAAACGAATTGCTAGTGGTGGGATTTGAAATGGTGAGCAGCTGTACGCCAGCTAACGATGGTACCCACTACGCCACGTTGTTTGCAGCGCAACCTCTTACAGTATAATAATTTGTTACTTAACATAAAATGTATCAAACGATTTATTGTAATAATAATAAATTCTCTAAACCACTCGGGTAGCTGTGCGCGTTAAAGCGCTTTTTCCGGGACGGGGAGGTGCGCCGCAGCGAATCGAATCTACCTAGCGAATATCTGAACTCTGAACAAAGCGTTTCGTCAATGACGAAGTTGACATGGGAGCGGCAGAACTGAAGGCGAGCTGCAAGATTTTGTGTCAAGTGGAGTGCTCGAACAGGAAGTCTGCGTCGTAAGTCCTTTCTCGTAGCCTGTTTGTCACAGTCTGATCGGACACAGCAGCTTCAGTGGCCCTTCTGAGGTCGTCCTACAGTGCTCTGGCGGTATACGTACGACGCAGCAACGCAAAGATGGCCAGATACATGTCTTCACACGCGGTTGTAACGGTTCGTCAACCTTCTTCAATTCGCCTTGTGTGGTGACCAGTCTCGCTGTCGCGTGTCCACAATCTATGGATGACGCACGGAGATGCATTGGCATCTGCAGCAACGCGACTCGAAATCCATCATTTCTGGATGTTGTATTGTCCTGGTGGGAGATGCCACAATGATAAGGAAAAACAAACTGCATGTAGGGGTGGACATGGTCCCCAGTGATACATGCAGACTTTTGTTGATCCATTGTAGCTTCCAGAATGAGGAGATCACCCAGCGAAAGCCACGAAAACATTCTCGAGGTATTAACGCTCCCTCCACCGGCCTGGACCCTTCCGACGATTGTTACAGGGTGTTTTCTTTCTGTCCGATACAGCATAAAACGCGATTAATATGAAAAGGCCTCCTACCGCCTCTCAGTGGACGTCTAGTCGCGCTATTGGCGTGCGAATCCCAGCCTTCGACGCAGATGACAAGCAGTGAACATGGATGCATGTACCAGGCCCTGCTGCGGAGGCCCATACGCAGCTAAGTTTGCCGTACGGTCTTTGAGGAGGCCCCTTGGTTCATTTGGATGGTCAGTTGCTCAAGAGCTGTACATCTACTATCTACTATCCCGTACACATCTCCGCAGCTGTCGTGCATCCCTGCACCCATGGCCCGTGGTGCATCGCGCGTTGCCTCGCCGCTGGTTTTGGATACTGCCGTTTTGCCATGCACTGTATAGTTTAACCAAGGCGGCACGCGAACAGTTTACAGACTTAGCCGTTTCAGAAATGCTGCCATCCTGGGCTCGAAAGGCAGTGATCATGCCATTTTGGACGTCAGGTAAATCGTTCCATGTCCGCATTACGACAACGACTGCACTGTTTTCGCGTCCACCCCACACGCTTTATATACCTTCGACTACAAGCGCTGCCACCTACCATCTGTGAATGGTTAGTGGACATTGACGTCGAACACAGGTTTGGGTCACATTAATGTGACAGGACCGTGTACAAACACATTGTCGTAAGAGCATATGTTCAACGATTTTAATATTCTTTCACCCCTTCGCATTTTGGTGGTTTAAATCTTTGAAGGATTGTGCCGAACATAAAATTCTACACTACTGCCCATTGAAATTGCTACACCACGAAGATGAAATGCTACATACGCGAAATTTAACCGACAGGAAGAATATGCTGTGATATGCAAATGATTAGCTTTTCAGAGCATTCACACAAGGTTGGCGCCGGTGGCGACACCTACTACGAGATGACATGAGGAAAGTTTCCAACCGATTTCTCATACACAAACAGCAGTTGACCGGCGTTGCCTGGTGAAACGTTGTTGTGATGCCTCATGTAAGGAGGAGAAATGCGTACCATCACGTTTCCGACTTCGATAAAGCTCGGATTGTAGCCTATAGCGATTGCGGTTTATCGCATCGCGACATTGCTGCTCGCGTTGGTCGAGACCCAATGACTGTTAGCAGAATATGGAATCGGTGGGTTCAGGGGGGTAATACGGAACGCCGTGCTGCATCCCAACCGCCTCGTATCACTAGCAGTCGAGATAACAGGCATCTTATCCGCACGGCTGTACCGGATCGTGCAGCCACGTCTCGATCCCCAAGTCAACAGATGGGGACGTTTGCAAGACAACAACCATCTGCACGAACAGTTCGACGACGTTTGCAGCAGCATGGACTATCAGCTCGGGGACCATGGCTGCGGTTACCCTGGACGCTGCATTACAGACAGGAGCGCCTGCGATGGTGTACTCAACGACGAACCTGGGTGCACGAATGGAAAATCGTCATTTTTTCGGATGAATCCAGGTTCTGTTTACAGCATCATGATGGTCACATCCATGTTTGGCGACATCGCGGTGAACGCACATTGGAAGCATGTATTCATCATCGCCATACTGGCATATCACCCGGCGTGATGGTATGGGGTGCCATTGGTTACACGTCTCGCTCACCTCTTGTTCGCATTGACGGCACTTTGAACAGTGGACGTTACATTTCAGATGTGTTACGACCCGTGGATCTACCCTTCATTCGATCCCTGCGAAACACTACATTTCAGCAGGATAATGCACGACCGCATGTTGCGGGTCCTGTGCGGGCCTTTCTGGATACGGAAAATATTCGACTACTGCCCTGGTCAGCACGTTCGCCAGCAGAAAATATTCGACTACTGCCCTGGTCAGCACGTTCGCCAGATCTCTCACCAACTGAAAACGTCTGGTCAATGGTGGCCGAGCAACTGGCTCGTCACAATACGCCAGTCACTACCCTTGATGAACTGTGGTATCGTGTTGAAGCTGCATGGGCAGTTGTACCTGTACACGCCATCCAAGCTCTGTTTGACTCAATGCCCGGGCGTATCAAGGCCGTTATTACGGCCAGAGGTGGTTGTTCTGGGTACTGGTTTCTCAGGATCTATACACCCAAATTGCGTGAAAATGTTATCACATGTCAGTTCTAGTATAATATATTTGTCCAATGAATACCCGTTTATCATCTGCATTTCTTCTTGGTGTAGCAATTTTAATGGCCAGTAGTGCAATATGCACAAAAAATAATTTTATTTGCAAAAAAGTATTAATTCAATCTTAAATGATTAAAAAAGTGAACTTGTCCGTCTGGTCATCCAGTTCGTCAGAGAAAACATGTCGGCCTCTTCCTTGCTGAAACCTCCTGGTCGCCGCAACCTCGTGGATTCATGTTTAGTCGTCACATCTCTTCATAAAATCATAGCAAAAACTCTTTACCTGCCTCATCCTTCCCTTACTGAACCAAACCTTTACTTTCATTTACTCTGCATATTTTTACGCTATATTTAGTTTATTGTTTTCGTAAAATGGGTCTCATGCTCACCTCCTTGTTTTCTCGTAAAGCTTCAAGTCTATCACCTACTTACTTCTTGGGACAGAATATTTCCCATTCTCTTTCCTCATTGTCATTTCGAGACGTCAAACATTTTTCACGAATTCCTTCATGTTAGTTTCATCCCATCCATGTCCCGACTTATCTCTCTCTTTGCTAAGTAGAGAAAAATAGTAAAAACTTTTGTTGTTGTGCTATGTGTTTTATCGAGTATAACCCGAAGTTGTTTTGTCCTAGGCCGCGCGGGGTAGCCGAGCGGTCGGAAGCGCCTTGTCACGGCCCGAGCGGATCCCCACGTCGGAGGTTCGAGTCCTCCCTCGGGCATGGGTGTGTGTGTTGTCCTTAGAGTAAGGTAGTTTAAGTTATATTAAGTAGTGCGTAAGCTTAGGGACCGATGACCTCAACAGTTTGGTAGCATAAGACCTTACCACAAAGTTCCAAAAAATTGGCCTATAAAACCCGACCGCTGTGGTAGTTGTCCCGTTGTTACTGATTGTGATAAACACAGCCTACACTACAGAGAATAGTATGAGTTGTATCTAAACATACAATAAAAACCAGTCGGCCACAGAGGCCGGGTAAGGCGCCTTGTCACGGCCCGTGCGGCATAATATTTGCTACTTGAAAAAAAGAGTGACACTCCAAATTTAATAAATGTAACTACACCGGGAGCGTGGGACAGCGGCTGGTCGATGAAATGTAATAATACTGTACCATCAGCCGTTATTCTAATATTGTTTTATTAGGCAACCACTTTCGACGTCTCAGTTACGTCAACTTCAGGCTTGTCGCATGAATGACGCCAAGTAACACCTGTGCGTGTATAAGACAAGGTGTCAATATTCGTTTCTAGTTCCTTAGATATCCGAATTTCATGAACATGTGTGCTCTTCTCACATGTGACAACAAGTCGTCTTCAGGCCTGTCACGTGAATCACACCAAGTATCACTCGTGCATGTATAAGACAAGATACCAACATCAACTCCAACTTGCTTTTACGTGTGTGAAAATCACACACATTCATGATTTTCGGATACCCTACGAACCAGATACGGATATTGTTGCCTTTCTTTTACATGCACGAGTGGTGCTTGATGTGATTCATCCCACAGGCCTGATAATGACATGATTGGAAAGTCGAAACGGGTTGCTTAATTAAACAACATCAAAATAATGGTTGTTGGTACAGTATTATTACACTCCAAATTTAACTTCGTGCACTGCAGAGCTCACTATGAATAGATAACTTGGTGCCACTCTGAAACGCTCTGTTTCTTTGATTCATAACTGTGTGATTGGTCTTGTTCCTGCATCGTTCTCATTGCAGTGACGCGAACGCTCACTATCGCTAGAGTTTGGAAACAGGTCTTGTCCGATACTATCCGCTGTCCTATAGAGCCATACTTCCCTTTAATTACTGGTGCGCTATCAAGCACCGCTCTCCCACAGGAATTGGGCTACGAAACTACACAGTACAGACGATGGCCCTTGTTCTCATCGTACTTAGTGAACATTCTGTAACAAATTAAAATTTATGGGGATTCGAATCTGGATCTCCTACTGACTTGTACAGATGTCTCAGGTTTAGGTATCTGAGTACGTCTCCACTTTCAGAGTGGGAATAAATTCACCAGATAATCACTCACTGCAGCCCAATTGTCAGTATGTCTGGCTCCTATGTGTAGGGCCAGGGTTCGATTCCCGCTACTACCAGCGATTTTTGCTTGGAGGAAGGACTGGAACGGGCCGCACTCAGCGTTATGATGACAGTTGAGGAGCAGCTCCGAGGTCAAGAAAGCCGACAGCGGCCGGGAGAGCCGTGTGCTGGTTCTGTGCCCCATCCAGCGATGCCACTGGCCGTTGATGACACGGGGATCAGTCGGTGCACATTGGCCCCTCAGGTCCAGGATGCGGAGCTTTGCTACGCTTCACTTAAAACAGTGGATAATTGTGTTGAAGTGGTACCGGACGGTAATTTGACCCTAGACAACTGATGTAAGCCATGGTAGAGAAGTGGTGTGCGTGTCCATGGACTGTACAGAGTAAATGCAGCTGGAGAGAAAGAGCCTATCGTGTCTGGACTCTGTTAGATTTCTTGGTGTATCAACGTGGAACGTCCAAAGGGGCTTCAAGGAATGGCTGGCTCTAAGCACTATGGGACTTAACATCTGAGGTCATCATTCCCTTCACTTAGAACTACTTACCCCTAACTAACCTAAGGACAGCACACACATCCATGCCCGAGGCAGGATTCGAACCTGCGACCGTAGCAGCAGCGCAGTTCCGGACTGAAGCACCTAGAACCGCTCGGCCACAACGGCCGACAGGCTTCAAGGAATGTTGTTTCACTGGCAGTCATACAACAGGGGGAAGAAGAGTCGGCGTAAAAGCATCATGACTGACACGGACCCGAGAGGACTGTCACCACTTTTCAATGACACTCCGACAAGAAGTGCTTTTGGACCGTTTCAGTTGATAAAAGGTGCTGAGAGCACTAAAGACCCAAAGAAGTCATTAGCCATTAGTGAGTGAAGGCGTAATTCGGGCCCCAGGTGGTTTTCTGATTTTTTTTTTTTTTTATGTGTGGGTCTTGGGAGGGGTTGGTACAATGACTGGGGCCACTTATTCATGTTAAACTGAACATGAATCAGGATGTTTATTCCAACATTATTGGTGACCAAATGTTACTCTTTCTTCTACATCTTCACGATGACTGAGCTGTAAACAGTGTCATCTTCGAAGATGACAGTTGCCGTGTTCACAGAGCTGCAGGATGCAAAAAAATTCCCCTTACAGACTCTGAGGACTTCAGTGGGGATCAAGACGGTTATGTATAGCGTAGGAACTTATGTCCAGAAGCGTACCGTTTTCCCTCTACACGCTAAATATCACAGCACACGCAGCACACGTTGCTTATCGTCTGGATCCATTTACGAGTAGGGTTCCATGTGACGACCACCGACATCAACACAGGTACAGTTCCTCTGTGCCATGTTCTGGTACACACGGTAGCACCAGGCCCTGGTTCTTTCGCATCCACTGCAGTCGTAACCCGATCCAGACGGTCTTCCTCAGATGCCTCAGTGATGTAAATCAAGGCTATCATGGGACCTCACAGGTAGTAGTCTAGCGGGTTCAAGTCGGAAGAACGTGCAGACCAAGCAATAGATCCACGTCGACCTACCCATTGTTGCCCATATCGTTGGTCTAGATGAGCTCAGCCCGCACGGGGAAAATGAGGTGGCGCGTTGTCGTACTGGAATCACATATTTTGACGCACATAAAGTGGGACATCTTCCAAAAGGCCATAGGGTACGCCATCAGGGAATCACAACTACGTGGCACTTATGGGATGTGGTGGAAGCAGGTATGGCCAAGTCCCACTTCCATCCAGGATCCCTGTCCAAATGCATAGACAGTATCGTTCTTGAAACTCATGAGGGAGTTGGGGAATGAGAGCACCTTCCCTAGTGAACTTGGCTTCATCCACGAAAAAGAATCCTCCATGGGAAGTCGAGAGCGTCGACCCAACGTGTAAAAGCCACCTGCAGGATTGGGTTCGCGTCCCAAAATCCTTTTGCTGCATTGTCTGTACCTTCTGCGGATGGTGCTGGTGTAGCTGTTGATCGTGCAGAACACGCCCGACAGTTTGGTGACTCACATTCAGTTTACCTGCTATGTTTCTGGCACTCACGTCGCGCCCTCTTCCACTGCGTGGCGCACAGGCTCTCGATGTGCGGCATTGCCGTCTAACACCACAGTCGGTCCAGCTGGAGGTGAGTGGCCTGCTGCTACACCGTAGCAAAGAGGGATTGCGAAGATATTAGGCGTTATGGAATACGTTCCACATATAACTGACGAACAGACCTCCCATCGCACCGAACGTCGCTGTACGATAACGTCATGCTGCTGTATTCCGCAAACGTGTAGTTCACCATGCTCAACGGCAGCACACTAAAAATGAAATGTGCGTACAGCTTGCAGTCTGTACTTCACTGAATAATTACTACTGTACAGTAGTACAGTAGGAACAAAGACCACAAGCACAACAGCAGGTACAGACCTCTCTGGACAGATCCCAAACGCAAGTGAATGTCATGTAAACAAACTTGTAGTGGGCGTGGGACATCAAGTCGTCGATGAATGACGTACATAATACCCTAGTCAGAGGCGCCGAAAATGGTAGAGAAATGAACATGCGTTATGATATTTTGCGTATAGCACGAAAACTGTACATTTTCGGACATGAGTTCTAACGCTAAACTTAATGGTCTTGGGGCCCACTACAAATCATCAACGTCTGTAAATGGGATTTAGTTACACAATATGTGGCTTGTTGAGTGCTGAGGTACCCTATGTCACAGCGACTAGCCCCCTGAATCACCCGAAAAATGTCTGACACTAGATGCACATCAGTGCGTTGGGGGTGAGTAATATTTTTGTCTCGGTGCTTACCACCACTGGGAGAACAGATTTAATGAGGGAGTGTTGTTTACCGTACCATAGAGATATAAACCAGTTAAATTAAACTTACTGTTCACGTTAAGCAAGAGATCCCAATTCGAATCCTATTGTGGAATAAATGTTAATTTGCTCACAGCATCAACAATCTAGGACAGTATCCAGGAGCGTAACGCTTGTGCAGCTCTTCGACATAGTACAGTTGCATAAAACGACTAAGCTAGTCCATGTCGTGGTATCTGTCTGCTGGGATGCGGCAGATGTATGCCCTGCTGCACTGCAGCATGTAACTAAGCAGCAACGCTTTGTGCGACGTGTGTTCACTGGAACGGTTTGTCTTGTTTTAATTCCATACGACATAACCCGGCGCTTGTTATAAATGTCCTTGTAGACTCGAATTTTAGTGGGATCGATAGTTCAGACTTAGGAATATATGCCTCACACTGAAAATATGTGGAAGGAGTTTACTCATTCATATTTGAGGCACAAGTATAGCAGTAGAATATAGCAAAATACTTCGCCAAAACAATCACCACTTTCAGATTTTTAAGCTCATATATTAAATCAAACTCATATTTCTGTCGGTGAATGCCAGAATATGATAGCAACCAAAAAGAAATATTTTTTCTCGTGCGATGTTGCAAAACTAGAAATGTTTCTTTTTTGTTCTTCTTACATTTGCGTCAGATTATATCAGTAAAAACAAAAATACCCAGCAGAAGCAATATCATTATTTCTGTGTCATTTCATGTGGCTTCATTGCTTCGCTTACAAACTATCTGTCAAAAAAAAAAAAAAAAAAATGGAACTGAGTATATCGGCAACTCTGTCGAAATAACAAATCAGAAATGCACGGCGTTCACATATACGCCGTCCGTCCAAAAATTTTCGAGCCTGACTTGATTCCTGACGTACTGCATAAGCGACCTCAGCCCAGTTACCACTGTGTCAGCTTGAACTAACAACTGTAAACAGATGTGCATCTGACAAATCAGCTGTGAGCAGGCAGTGTTAAATAGTGGACGTGCGACCGTACTGTGTCAGCGTAGATGTGCCATAAAATCGCTATGGGACATCTCTAAACAATTACACAGGCCATTTTCCAAAATTTTTTAAACAAGAAGAAATCATGTGCAAAGTTTTTCCTGAACAGCTTGACTCTCGAAAACAAAAACAACGACGCGTGGACGTCTGTCGCTACTTAAGTGAAATGCAAAACGCGGACAGTTCTTTTCTGGTAAAAATCATCATATCTAATCAGATTTTGTGCTATCGGTACGAACGTACCACAAAACAACGAAGGCAGAATGGTTCTCTGGTGGTTCGCCAAGAGCGAAGAAGGTACGAAGGTGACGCATGGGTTGAACAACATCCCAAAGAAAGATTTCCACGTGAATACATGAACATCTCTCAAGGGAGGAGAGACTGTGTAGAGCATCTGAAGCATTAAAACCAACTTCTTAACTTTTTTCTAATTTAACTGATTAAACTGTTAGTACTTGGTGAGACACTATAATATATTTTATTAAATAATAGAAACACTTTTTTAGCCTTGTTTCACAAATATTCTTATTACTCTCGAAACTTTTTGGACTGACGTATTACGTAATATGTTTTGGTTCTACTGCTGGACAGTGTCCTGCTGTTGTTGTTGTGGTCTTCAGTCCTGAGACTGGTTTGATGCAGCTCTCCATGCTGCTCTATCCTGTGTAAGCTTCTTCATCTCCCAGTACCTACTGCTGCCTACTTCCTTCTGAATCTGCTTAGTGTATTCATCTCTTGGTCTCCCTCTACGATTTTTACCCTCCACGCTGCCCTCCAACGCTAAATTTGTGATCTCTTGATGCCTGTCCTACCAACCGATCCCTCCTTCTAGTCAAGTTGTGCCACAAACTCCTCTTTTCCCCAATTCTATTCAATACCTCCTCATTAGTTATGTGATCCACCCATCTAATCTTCAGCATTCTTCTGTAGCACCATATTTCGAAAGCTTCTATTCTCTTCTTGTCTAAGCTAGTTATCGTCCACGTTTCACTTCCATACATGGCTACACTCCATACAAATACTTTCAGAAACGACTTCCTGGCATTTAAATCTATACTCCATGTTAACAAATTTTTCTTCTTCAGAAACGCTTTCCTTGCCATTGCCAGTCTACATTATATATCCTCTCTACTTCGACCATCATCAGTTATTTTGCTCCCCAAATAGCAAACCTCCTACTCTAATTCCCTCAGCATCACCCTACTTAATTCGACTACATTCCATTATCCTCGTTTTGCTTTTGTTGATGTTCATCTTATACGCTCATTTCACGACACTGTCCATTCCGTTCAACTGCTCTTCCAAGTTCTTTGCTGTCTCTCACAGAATTACAATGTCATCGGCAAACCTTAAAGTTTTTATTTCTTCTCCATGGATTTTAATACCTACTCCGAACTTTTCTTTTGTTTCCTTTGCTGCTTGCTCAATATACAGATTGAATAGCATCGGGGAGAGGCTACAACCCTGTCTCACTCCCTTCCCAATCACTGCTTCCCTTTCATGTCCCCCAACTCTTACAACTGCCATCTGCTTTCTGTACAAATTGTAAATAGCCTTTCGCTCCCTGTATTTTACCCCTGCCACTTTCAGAATTTGAAAGAGAGTATTCCAGTCAACATTGTCAAAAGCTTTCTCTAAGTCTACAAATGCTAGAAACGTAGGTTTGCCTTTCCTTAATCTTTCTTCTGTGGTAAGTCGTAGGGTCAGTATTGCCTCACGTGTTCCAACATTTCTACGGAATCCAAACTGATCTTCCCCGAGGTCGGCTTCTACCAGTTTTTCCATTCGTCTGTAAAGAATTCGCGTTAGTATTTTGCAGGTGTGACTTATTAAACTGATAGTTCGGTAATTTTCACATCTGTCAACACCTGCTTTCTTTGGGATTGGAATTATTATATTCTTCTTGAAGTCTGAGGGTATTTCGCCTGTATCATACATCTTGCTCACCAGATGGTAGAATTTTGTCAGGACTGGCTCTCCCAAGGCTGTCAGTAGTTCTAATGGAATGTTGTCTACTCCCGGGGCCTTGTTTCGACTTAGGTCTTTTAGTGCTCTGTCAAACTCTTCACGCGGTATCGTATCTCCCATTTCATCTTCAGCTACCTCCTCTTCCATTTCTATAATATTGTCCTCAAGAACATCGCCCCTATATAGACCCTCTATATACTCCTTCCACCTTTCTTCTTTCCCTTCTTTGCTTAAAACTGGGTTTCCATCTGAGCTCTTGATTTTCATGCAAGTGGTTCTCTTTTCTCCAAAGGTCTCTTTAATTTTCCTGTAGGCAGTATCTATCTTACCCTCTACATCCTGCTAATGAACGTAATTATGAACTGATTATATACGATTACCATGTGTTTCATAAACACCTTCCGTAAGGTAAATAAGTAATTCCAAAAAAGTTACAAAACGTGAACTCATTGCGTGATAAGTGTTTACTCAGGGAAAGTAGTAAAGCGAGTGAGGTGATATTTCAGTAATTAAGGCATTTTGTTCCGTTCTAAGAAGCTATTACTTTGTTGTAAGTACTTGGTTTGGTGATCCTAAATTGGACTCTAATAGGAAAGTTATCAGGTAAAATCACCCCATTTTGGAAAATAATTAACAAGAAAAAAAGAAAGTCTGGAAATGTTTGATACTATTTGAATGACAGTGACAGGTATTAGTTTATTTGACTCGATATGAAAGAATACTATTTTTGTGTACAATCGAATTACGTATATTATTTAAATGACTTTGAAACGCAAGTCATTTTAATTGCTGGTTTATATGGAAGAGATAAATAGCTATTTCAACATCGACAATACAAAATAAAACAAACAATAGCCCTGATAATATTGCTATTGACATCGTACAAGTAATGTCAGAAAACACATTGATGGATAAGAGACACCAGGTAGAACAGAGGACTAAAGAAATAAGGTATGTGCACAGCTTTTAGCTAGGGAAAGGGTGAAACTGTGATAAATCAAGCAGGCTTATGCCACCAGCAGTTGAAGAGTGCTGTAAAAGTGAAGAAATATACTAGTGGACACTATCTGAGCACTTCAGCGAGAATCTTTCGCCCCGCACCAGAATATACACTGCCGTGAAAACTCCAGAGAGATTGTATGCTGAAGCAGTATTCGAATCTGAAACCATGTCTCACGACCGCATGCTGCTGCTAACCTTCTTACTGAGCTAAAATTAAGTGCAGCAGACCCAAAAATATTTGCTCATACACATATATAAATCATCTAGCGCCTACTATAAACCTGTGATACAATATGCTATCTATAACCCAAAGAGCGTAGTATAATTGAAAAATATGTTACCGTGGCCTTCAGTCTGACTGTTTTGATGCAGCCCTCCGCACCAGCCTATCCTTTACAAGCTTCTTCGTAACTTCTGGATCCTACATCCATTTGAAGGTGATTACTGTAATCGAGCAATCAAGCCTTGATCTCTCTCTACAGTTTTTACCGTGAGTGTTCTCCTCCCCCCTGCCACCTAACACCACCACCACCACCACCACCACCACACTACCACTCCGCCACCGCCACCACCACACGCTTCCATCCAAATCAGCCAATCCCTGACGTCTTTGGATGTGTCCTATCAATCGGCCCCTCCATGTAGTCAATTTGTACTACAAATATTGTTTATCTCTA
Organism: Schistocerca americana; assembly: GCF_021461395.2. Classification (NCBI taxonomy): domain Eukaryota; kingdom Metazoa; phylum Arthropoda; class Insecta; order Orthoptera; family Acrididae; genus Schistocerca; species Schistocerca americana. Next base: position 926,979,914 of record NC_060119.1, on the reverse strand, counting down.
ATTCTGATCAGTAGCTCCTCATTGGTAACGTGAACTACCCATCTAATCTTCAGCATTCTTCTGTAGCACCTTATTTCAAAAACTTCAGTTCTATTTTTGTCCGTGCTGCTTACTGTTCACGTTTCACTACTGTACAACAGTACACTATAGACAAATAATATCACAAGATTTTTTCAACACTTTAATTTACATTCAGTGCCAATAAATTTTTTTTCCAGAAATGCGTTTCTTGCTATTGCCGCTTTGCATTTGATATCCTCTCTAATTCAATCATCATCATCTACTTTGCTGTCCAAATAGCGAAACTCAGCGCTACTGCTGGTGTCTCAATTCCTAATTAATTTCCTCAGCATCGTCTGATTAAATTCGAGAACATCGATTACACTTATTTGTATTCATCATGTAATCTCTTTTTAAAGTAATATCCATTCCGTTCAATTGTCGTTGCAAATTCTATGTTTTATCTCTGCTACCTTGAGATTTTGAATGATTGCTGAATAATAGGTGAAATGTTTAAGAACAATATTATTACATTATTTTGAAAAATGACGCATGCGCTCGTTTCCCTGGCCCGCATTTTAGCCAGACACATCACGCATCGGATATATCCGCGATGTGCCTGGTAGGCAACTTCTTCATCATGATTATCCAGCAAACAATGGGAGAGAGATTCGCCAGACTCGTATCAAGATCGCGTGAGAGAAGAAATATCCCTGCAATGAGCATAATCTACTCCACAAGAAGTCATTATGAAGCTGGGACCGTCATGTGACCATGTTATAGCGCTCATTGTTCGCACTTCATGCAAAAGGTCAAAACTTAGGTATTATACGCGTTTGTTCCAATTTTATGCGCATATTTTTTTGTGACTGTATTCATGAATCTGTTGCTAATATGTATGCAACAAGAAATTCTTGAAAGGAAGACCAATTACTAAGTAAGTACTACCAATAAGAAAAGCCTTTTCAGAGACCTCTACCATCTACAAATTTTTGTTGCTTTACTTAAATTATACGAGTGTTTAATAAAGCAACACACTTTGAGATACAAACCTTATCTTCAGGTTACACTATCAATACAAAAGACTTTAACAATAGTACACTTGGATACTGAAGTTGTTCCTTACGGTCTTAGCATTAATGTGGCCATCTTTGCTCATGTGAAATGGTTGTCTTCTTGTGATACGTTCAGTTGCATCCATTTCTACGGCTGCTTGAATCTTCTTAACCACTGTTAATAAACTTGCAAAGGAGACTAATAACACGTCATTGCAATCGACTCTGCTCTGCAGTAGGCACAATATGGCGTTTAAAACAAAGCTTGTTTCGATGTGACTATCGACGTGTCGATCTTGGCGTTACTTGTCACTAGCATTGTCTCTTGCACACCTTGCTGACGCACCTCTGATGTTGGTCGGCGACATACAGGGTGTTACAAAAAGGTACGGCCAAACTTTCAGGAAACATTCCTCATACACAAAGAAAGAAAACATGTTATGTGGACATGTGTCCGGAAACGCTTACTTTCCATGTTAGATCTCATTTTATTACTTCTCTTTAAATCACATTAATCATGGAATGGAAACACACAGCAACAGAGCGTACCAGCGTGACTTCAAACACTTTGTTACAATGGTGGTTCTGAGCACTATGGGTGGTCATCAGCCCCCTAGAACTTAGAACTACTTAAACCTAACTAACCTAAGGACATCACACACATCCATGCCCGAGGCAGGATTCGAACCTGCGACCGTAGCAGTCCCGCGGTTCCGGACTGAGCGCCTAGAACCGCTAGACCACCGCGGCCGGCACTTTGTTACAGGAAATGTTTAAAATGTCCTCCGTTAGCGAGGATACATGCATCCACCCTCCGTCGCCTGGAATCCCTGATGCACTGATGCAGCCCTGGAGAATGGCGTATTGTATCACAGCCGTCCACAATACGAGCACGAAGAGTCTCTACATTTGGTACCGGGGTTGCGTAGACAAGAGCTTTCAAATGCCCCCATAAATGAAAGTCAAGAGGGTTGAGGTCAGGAGAGCGTGGAGGCCATGGAATTGGTCCGCCTCTACCAATCCATCAGTCACCGAATCTGTTGTTGAGAAGCGTACGAACACTTCGACTGAAATGTGAAGGAGCTCCATCGTGCATGAACCACATGTTGTGTCGTATTTGTAAAGGCACATGTTCTAGCAGCACAGGTAGAGTATCCCATATGAAATCATGGCGGTGAATCGAGGAAGTACAGTACATACTGACGAAACTAAAATGAGCTCTAACATGGAAATTAAGCGTTTCCGGACACATGTCCACATAACATCTTTTCTTTATTTGTGTGTGAGGAATGTTTACTGAAAGTTTGGCCGTACCTTTTTGTAACACCCTGTATATTACCATACGAGAGGATGTGACAACAGAAGTAAGTGATGTTCCTGTTCTACTGCAGATTGATCTTTAATCTAGGTAGAGGAGGTAAATGATCGGCATATCTTTGAGCCAAGATGACTTTGAAAACAATCTTTAATTATTTTAACACACCAAATGATTTGTCTGGGCTAATTTACTGCTTTTCCTTCCCATTTTTTCGTATTGTTTTGAATTCTAAAGGCACCTCATCCTCTGGAGCATTGCCGCGGTCGTTCCAGCTTTTTATCGCTAGATAGTTCCCATAACTGTGCGGTGATAATTTTCCGCATATCCTCTTGGAGTAAAACAACACAGAGCGATGTGACGCAGTTCTCAACAATACGGGGGTCCCTGCGACGAGCCACGCCGTTGCTTAGCATCAGCTCCAGACGAGGCTTCTGGCAAGCAACATGAATGTGTCCCTCCCCAGTGAGCAAGATCTGAAGAAGTCCGAGGAATGCAGTAAGAGCACGGAACAACGTTAGCAGCGAGAAAGTAAGGCATCGACACACATCTCAGTTGCGACCATCCGTGGCATCCGAAACACATGCAAAATCTATTGCACCTTTTTGAAGACGCGAAACATAAATTCTCGCAGGCATGTATATTAATGAATATGGAGATTTTCAAGACTATAGTTATATTCAGAACAGTTCGACTTTGCGGACAGTTTATCAAGGTTAGTCGAAGGCACTTTCTGTTGAATCTTGTAATTACAGGAAAATCGGAATAACGTAAATGATACTTTCTCATGATTTGCATGTCAAGTGACTTATTTAGTCGCTCGTATAGATACTGTTCGAGAAGTCTAGTTTACCACCGTGCTGTCATGCACGAGTCGTAAGAAATAATGTATTTTTATGTTTTTTGAACGAATTTCAAACATTATCTGTACTTTTGTGAAAAAACTTTATTACCTTTTAAATCATAGGCAACTTATAAACAGATTGAAATACAATTTTCTTTTCTTTTTCAGTATAACTAAACAAGGTGGGTCATTTTACATGTTTCTACGAGCGCAGTTTCTACTGTCTATATCAGTCCAGTGCACCTACTTTCCCTTGAATAGTCGTCTCCTAAGTACAGAATTGGTTGAGAGGACTTGGATTTGAGGTGCCAACTTTGCGCAATAGACCTGCCACTGTAGCCGTTATTGATTAATGCTAAGTCTCGTTTCGGTGATAAATAGTTTTAGCAGTGAGTATCATTTGTACATGACCTCTTATGCCTTGTGTGCTCCCTGAGTAGGCAGAACGAGTACTGATCGTTCACCCTGGGAAGACTCTCGGAGCAGTGACCGACGGGAGTAAGTGTTCAGATTCAGATAGAAGTCGAAAGACTGTGTATCACTTGCGACTGGTACTCTTACGTTTCGGGTCGCTACCCATCTTAACTTTCAATGTTGTGTGCAAAGAGTATCTTCATTCATAAACCTTTCCAAATTACTTACAAATAACATTCCTGTGATCTTCAACTCAGCATGTAACGCCTGCTACGAGGATGTTGCCCCGGTTTCCACTAGTATCATTCCTGGCCCGTCATTTCTCAGTCTGCCTTATTGAGCGCACAGGAGCCTTTTCTGCATCGTAATACAAGTTTCTAAATCAACCATCTTTATTACACATTTGTAACTGTGAATTATTGCTCATCTTAGTCAACTCAACAGTAAGCCAGTGCATCATACACATGAAATTAATTAGCAGTTGCAAGTCCGAGGGAACACTGCATTGTACTTCTGAATAATAAAGGCACTGCTATATTGCAATGCATTATATGTTTTGACGAAAGTACACTCCTGGAAATTGAAATAAGAACACCGTGAATTCATTGTCCCAGGAAGGGGAAACTTTATTGACACATTCCTGGGGTCAGATACATCACATGATCACACTGACAGAACCACAGGCACATAGACACAGGCAACAGAGCATGCACAATGTCGGCACTAGTACAGTGTATATCCTCCTTTCGCAGCAATGCAGGCTGCTATTCTCCCATGGAGACGATCGTAGAGATGCTGGATGTAGTCCTGTGGAACGGCTTGCCATGCCATTTCCACCTGGCGCCTCAGTTGGACCAGCGTTCGTGCTGGACGTGCAGACCGCGTGAGACGACGCTTCATCCAGTCCCAAACATGCTCAATGGGGGACAGTTCCGGAGATCTTGCTGGCCAGGGTAGTTGACTTACACCTTCTAGAGCACGTTGGGTGGCACGGGATACATGCGGACGTGCATTGTCCTGTTGGAACAGCAAGTTCCCTTGCCGGTCTAGGAATGGTAGAACGATGGGTTCGATGACGGTTTGGATGTACCGTGCACTATTCAGTGTCCCCTCGACGATCACCAGTGGTGTACGGCCAGTGTAGGAGATCGCTTCCCACACCATGATGCCGGGTGTTGGCCCTGTGTGCCTCGGATGTATGCAGTCCTGATTGTGGCGCTCACCTGCACGGCGCCAAACACGCATACGACCATCATTGGCACCAAGGCAAAAGCGACTCTCATCGCTGAAGACGACACGTCTCCATTCGTCCCTCCATTCACGCCTGTCGCGACGCCACTGGAGGCGGGCTGCACGATGTTGGGGCGTGAGCGGAAGACGGCCTAACGGAGCGGGACCGTAGCCCAGCTTCATGGAGACGGTTGCGAATGGTCCTCGCCGATACCCCAGGAGCAACAGTGTCCCTAATTTGCTGGGAAGTGGCGGTGCGGTCCCCTACGGTACTGCGTAGGATGCTACGGTCTTGGCGTGCATCCGTGCGTCGCTGCGGTCCGGTCCCAGGTCGACGGGCACGTGTACCTTCCGCCGACCACTGGCGACAACATCGATGTACTGTGAAGACCTCACGCCCCACGTGTTGAGCAATTCGGCAGTACGTCCACCCGGCCTCCCGCATGCCCACCATACGCCTTCGCTCAAAGTCCGTCAACTGCACATACGGTTCACGTCCACGCTGTCGCGGCATGCTACCAGTGTTAAAGACTGCGATGGAGCTCCGTATGCCACGGCAAACTCGCTGACACTGACGGCGGCGGTGCACAAATGCTGCGCAGCTAGCGCCATTCGACGGCCAACACCGCGGTTCCTGGTGTGTCTGCTGTGCCGTGCGTGTGATCATTGCTTGTACAGCCCTCTCGCAGTGTCCGGAGCAAGTATGGTGGGTCTGACACACCGGTGTCAATGTGTTCTTTTTTCCATTTCCAGGAGTGTATAAGAGCCGTCTGATAATTGTATGAAATCGAAACCGGTAAAGGTATTTTTTTAATAAAGTAACCTGGTTGCCGTACACCATCAACAATTACTTAAGTAACATTAAGGCTGATTTCACGAACGCAGGGAGAAATTACTGAAAGAAACATACACCCGATTTACACGCTCGTATCGCCACAGTTTACAGGACTATGGTTAGAACCTTTCGGATTAGTGAAATACCGATAGCTGTGATGGCAAACATCGATTTTACATTGCGTCAATTATGACTTCATGAAAAAAGAGAAACACTTGCATGAATATCAAGAGCTCAGATGGAAACCCAGTTCTAAGCAAAGAAGAGAAAGCAGAAAGGCGGAAGAAGTATACAGAGGGTCTATACGAGGGCGACGTTCTTGAGGACAATATTATGGAAATGTAGATGTAGAGGATGTAGATGAAGATGAAATGGGAGATATGATACTGCTTGAAGAGTTTGAGAGAGCACTGAAAGATCTAAGTCGAAACAAGGTCCCTGGAGTAGACAACATTCCATTAGAACTACTGATAGCCTTGGGAGAGCTAGCCATGACAAAAGTACCATCTGGCGAGCAAAATGTATGAGACAGACTTCAAGAAGAATATAATATTACAATCCCAAAGAAAGCAGCTGTTGACAGATGTGAAAATTACCGAACTATTAGTCTAATAAGCCACGGCTGCAAAATACTAACACTAATTCTTTACACACGATTGGAAAAACTGGTAGAAGCCGACCTCGGGGAAGACCAGTTTGGATTCCATAGAAATGTTGTAACAATTGAGGCAATACTGACACTACGACTTAATCTTAGAAACTAGATTTAGGAAAGGCAAACCTACGTTTCTAACATTTGTCGACTTTCTATAATGTTGACTGGAATACTCTCTTTCAAATTCTGAATGTGGCAGGGGTAAAACACAGGGAACGAAAGGCTATTTAAAATTGTACAGAAACCAGATGGCAGTTATAAGAATCGAGAGGCACGAATGACGAAGAAATTGATGAAATGTATGATGAGATAAAAGAAATTATTCAGGTAGTGAAGGGAGACGAAAATTTAATAGTCATGGGTGACTGGAATTCCAGAGTAGGAAAAGGGAGAGAAGGAAACATAGTAGGTGAATATTGATTGGGGCTAAGAAATGAAACAGGAAGCCGCCTGGTAGAATTATGCGCAGAGCATAACTTAATCATAGCTAACACTTGGTTGAAGAATCATGAAAGAAGGTTGTATACATGGAAGAACCCTGGAGATACTAAAAGGTATCAGATAGATTATATAATGGTAAGACAGAGAATTAGCGACCAGGTTTTAAATTGTAAGACATTTCCAGGGGCAGATGTGGACTCTGACCACAATCTATTGGTTATGATCTGTAGATTAAAACTGAAGAAACTGCAAAAAGGTGGGAGTTTAAGGAGATGGGACCGGGATAAACTGGAAGAACCAGAGGTTGTACAGAGTTTCAGGGAACGCATAAGGGAACAATTGACAGGAATGGGGGAAAGAAATACAGTAGAAGGAGAATGGTTAGCTTTGATGGATGAAATAGTGAAGGCAGCAGAGGATCAAATAGTTAAAAAGACGAGGGCAAGTAGAAACCTTTGGGAAACAGAAGAAATATTGAATTTAATTGATGAAAGGAGAAAATATAAAAATGCAGTACATGAAGCAGGCAAAAAGGAATACAAACGTCTCAAAAATGAGATCGACAGGAAGTGCAAAATGGCTAAGCAGGGATGGCTAGAGGACAAATGCAAGGATGTAGAGGCTTATCACACTAGGGGTAAGATAGATACTGCCTACAAGAAAATTAAAGAGACCTTTGGAGAAAGGAGAACTACTTGCATGAATATCAAGAGCTTTGATGGAAACCCAGTTCTAAGCAAAGAAGGGAAAAATGGCTCTGAGCACTATGGGACTCAACTGCTGAGGTCATTAGTCCCCTAGAACTTAGAACTAGTTAAACCTAACTAACCTAAGGACATCACACACATCCATGCCCGAGGCAGGATTCGAACCTGCGACCGTAGCGGTCTCGCGGTTCCAGACTGCAGCGCCAGAACCGCGCGGCCACTTCGGCCGGCAAAGAAGGGAAAGCAGAAAGGTGTAAGGAGTATATAGAGGGTCTATACAAGGGCGATGTACTTGAGGACAATATTATGGAAATGGAATAGGGTGTAGATGAAGATGAAATGGGAGATATGATATTGCGTGAAGAGTTTCACATAGCACTGAAAGACCTGAGTCGAAACAAGGCCCCCGGAGTAGACAACATTTCATTAGAACTACTGACAGCCTTGGGAGAGCCAGTCCTGACAAAACTCTACCATCTGGTGAGCAAGATGTATGAACAGGCGAAATACCCTCAGACTTCAAGAAGAATATAATAATCCCACTCCCAAAGAAGCCAAGTATTGACAGATGTGAAAATTACCGAACTATCAGTTTAATAAGTCACAGCTACAAAATACTAACGCGAATTCTTTACAGACGAATGGAAAAACTGGTAGAAGCCGACCTCGGGGATGATCAGTTTGGATTCCGTAGAAATGTTGGAACTCGTGAGGCAGTACTGACCCTACGACTTATCTTAGAAGAAAAATTAAGGAAAGGCAAACCTACGTTTCTAGCATTTGTAGACGTAGAGTAAGCTTTTTACAATGTTGATTGGAATGCTCTCCTTTTAATTCTGAAAGTGGCAGGGGTAAAATACAGAAAGCGAAAGGTTATTTACAATTTGTACAGAAACCAAATGGCAGTTATAAGTGTCGAAGAACATGAAAGGGAAACAGTGGTTGGGAAGGGAGTGAGATAGGGTTGTAGCCTATCCTCGATGTTATTCAGTCTGTATATTGAGCAAGCAGTAAAGGAAACAAAAGAAAAATTCGGAGTAGGTATTAAAATCCATGCAGAAGAAATAAAAGCTTTAAGGTTCGCCGATGACATTGTAATTCTGTCAGAGACATCCAAGGACTTGGAAGAGCAGTTGAACGGAATGGACAGTGTCTTAAAAGGAGGGTATAAGTTGAACATCAACAAAAGCAAAACGAGAATAATGGAATGTAGCCGAATGCTGAGGGAATTAGATTAGGAAATGAGACACTTAAAGTAGTAAAAGGAGTTTTGCTATTAGGGGGGCAAAATAACTGATGATGGTCGAAGTAGAGAGGATATTAAATGTCGACTGGCAATGGCAAGGATAGCGTTTCTGAAGAAGATAAATTTGTTAACATCGAGTATAGATTTAAATGCCAGGAAGTCGTTTCTGAAAGTATTTGTATGGAGTGTAGCCATGTATGGAAGTGAAACGTGGACGATAACTAGCTTAGACAAGAAGAGAATAGAAGCTTTCGAAATGTGGTGCTACAGAAGAATGCTGAAGATTAGATGGGTAGATCACATAACTAATGAGGAGGTATTGAATAGAATTGGGGAGAAGAGGAGCTTCTGGCACAACTTGACTAGAAGAAGGGATCGGTTGGTAGGACTTGTTCTGAGACATCGAGGGATCACCAATTTAGTATTGGAGGGCAGCGTGGAGGGTAAGAATCGTAGAGGGAGACCAAGAGATGAACACACTAAGCAGATTCAGAAGGATGTAGGTTGCAGTAGGTACTGGGAGATGAAGAAGCTTGCAGAAGATAGAGTAGAATGGAGAACTGCATCAAACCAGTCTCAGGACTGAAGCCAACAACAACTACAACAACATACTGCAAACATAGCACCATTCTTATTCATCATCTATCAGAGATCATTGGAACAGCGAAAAGTCCCACGGGACTGGAAGAAGGCCCAGGTCATAGCAATCTATAAAAAGGGTAGAAAATCAGATGCACGTAATTACCGGCCAATTTTACTGACGTCGGTTTGTTGTAGAATCATGGAACGTATTTTATGTTCAGAAATAATGAGATTTCTAGACTCTAAGAAGCTCATCTGCAGAAACCAGCAAGGTGTTAGGAATGCGAGATACAGCTGGCCCTCTTTGTGCGTGATATACAACAAGCTCTAGATACCGGCTCCCAGGTTGATGCCATATTCCTCAACTTTCGAAAGGCGCTCGACTCAGTTCCGCACTGTTGGTTGCTCCAAAAAGTGCGCTCTTACGGTCTATCCGATGACATATGCACCTGGATAGAACGTTTTCTAACAGACATCTAGCAGTATAGCGTCCTGAATGGGGAGACTTCAACAGAAACAAGCGTAACATCAGGTGTGCCCCAGGGCAGCGTAATAGGTCCGCTGCTTTTTACGATTTACATAAACGATCTGGTCGATGTTATTGACAGCGGCATTAAACTGTTTGCCGATGATGTTGTAGACTACAGGAAATTATTATCACACGAAAGTTGTGAACAAATCAATGGGGATTTGCAGAAAATAATGGTTAATGACTGGCAGTTATCTCTCAATATTAGTAAGTGTAACGTACTGCGTATAACAAAGCGAAAATCCCCATTAATGTACGAGTACAAAATAAATGCTTAATCTTTGGAAGCGGTTACATCCGTCAAGTATCTGGGTGTGACTATTCGAAATGATCTCAAATCGAACAATCAGATTACACAAGTAACGGGTAAGGAGAACTCTAGATTGCGGTTTATTGGTAGAATTATGAAGCGATGTAGTCCTTCAACAAAGGAAATTGCTTACACTACTTTAGTTTGTCCAGTCCTAGAGTACTGTTCGTCTTTAAGGGACGCTTACCAGTTTGGTCTGATTCAAGAGATTGAGAAGGTCGAAGGAAGAGCGGAAAGATTCGTCACTGGTACTTTTAGCCATCTCGAGAGCGTTACAAATCTCATAGAATGTTTGAAGTGGGACACACTTGCAGATAGACGACGCGCTAAACGGGAGGGGCTAATCACTAAATTCCAAAAACCGATTTTCGCCGAGGATGCAGACCACATATTATTACCACCAACTTTCAAATCGCGCAATGATCACCATTCAAAGATAAGGGAAATAAGAGCTCGTACTGAGGCGTTCAGACAGTCGTATTTCCCTCGCGCGATAGGAACAGATGGGGGTAAATACGACTTTGGCGCGAATAGTGCCCATCACACCACTTGGTGGCTAGCGGAATATCTTTTTTGCAAATAAAATTATTTTTTTGCATATTACACTACTGGCCATTAAAATTGCTACACCAAGAAGAAATGCAGATGATAAACGGGTATTCATTGGACAAATATATTATACTAGAACTGACATGTGATAACATTTTCACGCAATTTGGGTGTATAGAGCCTGAGAAACCAGTACCCAGAACAACCACCTCTGGCCGTAATAACGGCCTTGATACGCCTGGGCATTGAGTCAAACAGAGCTTGGATGGCGTGTACAGGTACAACTGCCCATGCAGCTTCAACACGATACCACAGTTCATCAAGGGTAGTGACTGGCGTATTGTGACGAGCCAGTTGCTCGGCCACCATTGACCAGACGTTTTCAGTTGGTGAGAGGTCTGGCGAACGTGCTGACCAGGGCAGCAGTCGAATATTTTCTGTATCCAGAAAGGCCCGTACAGGACCTGCAACATGCGGTCGTGCATTATCCTGCTGAAATGTAGTGTTTCGCAGGGATCGAATGAAGGGTAGATCCACGGGTCGTAACAAATCTGAAATGTAACGTCCACTGTTCAAAGTGCCGTCAATGTGAACAAGAGGTGACCGAGACGTGTAACCAATGGCACCCCATCCCATCACGCCGGGTGATATGCCAGTATGGCGATGATGAATACACGCTTCCAATGTGCGTTCACCGCGATGTCGCCAAACATGGATGTGACCATCATGATGCTGTAAACAGAACCTGGATTCATCCGAAAAAATGACGTTTTGCCATTCGTGCACCCAGGTTCGTCGTTGAGTACACCATCGCAGGCGCTCCTGCCTGTAATGCAGCGTCCAGGGTAACCGCAGCCATGGTCCACGAGCTGATAGTCCATGCTGCTGCAAACGTCGTCGAACTGTTCGTGAAGATGGTTGTTGTCTTGCAAACGTCCCCATCTGTTGACTTGGGGATCGAGACGTGGCTGCACGCTCCGTTACAGCCGTGCGGATAAGATGCCTGTTATCTCGACTGCTAGTGGTACGAGGCGGTTGGGATGCAGCACGGCGTTCCGTATTACCCCCCTGAACCCACCGATTCCATATTCTGCTAACAGTCATTGGGTCTCGACCAACGCGAGCAGCAATGTCGCGATACGATAAGCCGCAATCGCTATAGGCTACAATCCGAGCTTTATCAAAGTCGGAAACGTGATGGTACGCATTTCTCCTCCTTACATGAGGCATCACAACAACGTTTCACCAGGCAACGCCGGTCACTGCTGTTTGTGTGTGAGAAATCGGTTGGCAACTTTCCTCATGTCATCACGTTGTAGGTGTCGCCACCGGCGCCAACCTTGTGTGAATGCTCTGAAAAGCTAATCATTTGCATATCACAGCATATTCTTCCTGTCGGTTAAATTTCGCGTCTGTAGCATTTCATCTTCGTGGTGTAGCAATTTTAATGGGCAGTAGTGTAGAATTTTATGTTCGGCACAATCCTTCAAAGATTTAAACCACCAAAATGCGAAGGGGTGAAAGAATATTAAAATCGTTGAACATATGCTCTTACGACAATGTGTTTGTACACGGTCCTGTCACATTAATGTGGCCCAAACCTGTGTTCGACGTCAATGTCCACTAACCATTCACAGATGGTAGGTGGCAGCGCTTGTAGTCGAAGGTATATAAAGCATGTAGGGTGGACGCGAAAACAGTGCAGTCGTTGTCGTAATGCGGACATGGCACGATTTACCTGACGTCCAAAATGGCATGATCACTGCCTTTTGAGCCGAGGATGGCAGCATTTCTGAAACGGCTAAGTCTGTAAACTGTTCGCGTGCCGCCTTGGTTAAACTATACAGTGCATGGCAAAACGGCAGTATCCGAAACCAGCGGCGAGGCAACGCGCGATGCTCCACGGGCCATGGGTGCAGGGGTGCACGACGGCTGCGGAGATGTGTACGGGATAGTAGATAGTAGATGTGCAGCTGTTGAGCAACTGACCATCCAAATGAACCAAGGGGCCTCCTCAAAGACCGTACGGCAAACGTAGCTGCGTATGGACCTCCGCAGCAGGCGCCTGGTACATGCATCCATGTTCACTGCTTGTCATCTGCGTCGAAGGCTGGGATTCGCACGCCAGTAGCGCGACTAGACGTCCACTGAGAGGCGGTAGGAGGCCTTTTCATATTAATCGCGTTTTATGCTGTATCGGACAGAAAGAAAACACCCCATAACAATCGTCGGAAGGGTCCAGGCCGGTGGAGGGAGCGTTAATACCTCGAGAATGTTTTCGTGGCTTTCGCTGGGTGATCTCCTCATTCTGGAAGCTACAATGGATCAAGAAAAGTCTGCATCTATCACTGGGGACCATGTCCACCCCTACATGCAGTTTGTTTTTCCTTATCATTGTGGCATCTACCACCAGGACTATACAACATCCAGAAATGATGGATTTGGAGTCGCGTTGCTGCAGATGCCAATGCATCTCCGTGCGTCATCCATAGATTGTGGACACGCGACAGCGAGACTGGTCACCACACAAGGCGAATTGAAGAAGGTTGACGAACCGTTACAACCGCGTGTGAAGACATGTATCTGGCCATCTTTGCGTTGCTGCGTCGTACGTATACCGCCAGAGCACTGTAGGACGACCTCAGAAGGGCCACTGAAGCTGCTGTGTCCGATCAGACTGTGACAAACAGGTTACGAGAAAGGACTTACGACGCAGACTTCCTGTTCGAGCACTCCACTTGACACAAAATCTTGCAGCTCGCCTTCAGTTCTGCTGCTCCCATGTCAACTTCGTCATTGACGAAACGCTTTGTTCAGAGTTCAGATATCCTCTGACGCTAAGTGATGACCTTGTTCGTGTGTCAAGCCCCGTGTTGAGCGGTACCTGCCAAATGTTGTCCAGAAAATAGACAGATTTCCAAGGTTCTGTGATGTTATGGGAAGGCTTCATTGTTGAGATCCTTACGGATCTTGTCACTGTCCATGGTCGCCTTACCGCCAGACACTACATCGAACAGATCCTGTTGTACCACGTGGTGGCTGCTGCATTCGGTGGTGGCCCTGAATCCCTTATAATACTAGGTCCTAAGTCGCGGGTGTCAGCGGGGATGTCTTGTGAAGCCTGGACATTGAATTGATGGAATAGCCGGCAGTGAGTCCTGACCTAAATCCCATCGTGGACGTGTGGGGCATGCCCGACTGACGTATCTGCGTTAGTCCTGTTCCACCACCGACTCTCCAAAAACTCTAATCGGCACTCATTGAAGAATGAGAAAGGTCATTCTGTAGACTTGCAAGTAGCTTGCAACGTAGTTTCCAGGCAGTGATGAACACTCACCGAGGGCATACACGTTATTGAACTCCCAAAGTCCAATGAAAAACAGGCAAGATGACGGAAGTAATGATTGTTTCCATTTTGTTTTCGACAGCTGTCGGACATTTCAGGTCTTTTTATGTAAACGATTCAGGATGTTTCGTTGTGTAGCTAATTTGAGAGAGATAAAGGTATAATTTGGTAACATAACCAGTCCTCAATTATTGCTCGGCGGAGTATCGCAAGCGCTCAAAGTCATGTTGCCCTAATTCTCTTTAGCACTGTAGTATTGTTTAATATCAAGAATGTTTGAATGCGATATTCGGAAATCGTACCAGTCTGTGTTCCCCTATGCAACAGCAGACAGCAGCGAACTGCGTCGGTAGTACAGAAAAGACAACATCAGCATCGTCAGCACAGTGATGCTGGCTGCGGAGCGTGGGTGACGCGCTTTTGTGCAGTTGCAGCCGAGCAGTTGTCGCTGCGGGGTGTCCGCCCGGCCAGGCGTAGGAGGTGATTCGTGGCGTCGGCGTCGCGACGCAGTGGCCGTACCGGAAGGGTGGCGGCGGCGGGGGGGGAGGGGTGAGTAGGGGGAGGGGGGGGGACTGGCTGGCGGAGGCCGCGCCGCGCCGCGCCGCAGCGCCTGCCACCGGGTCGTCGACCGTAGCTGCAGCCGCCGCCGCCTCTGCCGCAGCGCCGCCAAGGCCTCCAGCACAGCCGGCCCTGGCCCAGTGGCAGGGCTCCAGGGCCCAGCTGCCTCACACGGTTACGGGCATTGCGACCTCACTGCGTGGGCGCCGGGTCGTTGGCTGATTGTACAGAGGTGCATTTGGCCTTTCGCTGCTGGGGCCGTGTATGCATGTCCTCCTAAGCTGTTCTCCAGGCGTTGTGGACATATATAAGCACGCCGGTTGTGATTTCCTACATGGCTATGGACGTCTGAATGCATCCTGAGCCGTCGATATCACTACCGCAGTTGGTTTACTTCCATTTCTCGCCGAATGAAAAAGTTTCGAGTGTTTATCATACGACAAAATGGTTCAAATGGCTCTGAACACTATGGGACGTAACTTCTAAGGTTATCAGTCCCTTGAAACTTACTACTTAAACCTAACTAACCTAAGGACATCACACACATCCATGCTCGAGGCAGGATTCGAACCTGCGACCGTAGCGGTCGCGCGGTTCCAGACTGTAGCGCCTAGAACCGCTCGGCCACCCAGGTCGGCGTTATCACACGACATATATGTCTCATTGCGCGCTATCGTTTGCAAAAAATCTTGTTCGATATCTCGAATCGTTTGTGAGATATGACAATTGTTATGACCACATGATTGGCGATGTGCAAGAACGTGAATGGAGATGTTGTGCGCAACTGCCCTTCAGAAAAACCCAATAACTCGAGAACGAGAGGCGACATCCTTGTGCTCTCAATTTTAAATAAAGTTTCTATACTGAGCCGTGTGTCGGCTCTCAACATATATCGCGCTGTTAAGATTCTTCTGAGTCCTTCAATTCCATCGTTAATTAATTCTTTCATATGTATCGTTATGCTGCGTGCGATTCTGTTGAGATTCCCCTCTGGCGGCGTGTCTGGTCTTATCGATCTTCGAGTCGTTGCTTCCTGTTAGCCTTGTGTAAGGGAATAAGATCTTTGGGGGGATGGCCGGTTGGTTGCCTAGCGGTGACGGGTCGGTCGGTCGGTTTTTAAAATCGGGAATTAGAGAATCTCGTACGCTGAGACCGCGGCGTGGCGCGGCGGTGGAGAGTTGACTGTTGTTCCGAGAAGCCGCGTGGTCTATCCTGGCAGTGCGAGACGTGTGGGACGAGTTGACGGGGACAAGGCTGTAAGCTCTTGCTGTGAACACCCGGTGGACACGGCTGTGGTTCCGAGTCACTACTTGGTGGGAGCGGCAACGGATGTCTTTAAATTGTCCGTCTGGAGGCGGGAATGACGGACTAGTAACTCGCCTAACGTGAGGAGTGGTATTTCGCCGCCGTGGTTGCTGAGAAGACGAGGGCTCCGGTGACAGAGCGCGTGGCTGCGTGACTGTGCCCAGTTGGGTGCGCTGGCGACGTGGACACGGTCGGGTGTGAGAAACCTTTGCATCGCAGTTCACCTGCTGTTTCTCTGATAAACTGCAAGCCAAGTTGATTAAAGGTTTAGATGTTAATTGAAGAATTTTGGTTTGTGCAACCAGCGTCTTTTCTGCCTTGTGGCCTCCTGCATTTCGGGTTTCGTGTCCCAGTCGCCGGTGTATTTATAGACGGTGATCTTTTATTAGTACTGCCCAGTAGGAAGTGTATTTTTGGGCAGGGATTATTGTTTTAGGTTACATTTTTTTCTGCCTTGTGGCCTCCTGCCTTCGGATTTCCTGTCCCTGACGCCGGTGTAGTTATAGACAGTGATCTTTTGACTTACTACTGCCTGGGAGGAAGTGTATTTTTGGGCAGGTATTACGGTTCCTGATTTGATTCCTCCTCCTCCCCTGGCCTCGCGTGAGGTCGCTGTGATTGCTGAATGTGAGGCGTTGTGGGTCTGTTAGTCCGTTTCTAGCCTGAGCATCCTTCGGGAGACAACTGTGGCCGCCCTTACACCCGGTCGGTTAATTATTTCTATCCCATGACATTTTGGTGGCAGACCATGGTATTAAAGTTGTTAGTTGTTGTAAAATGTTAAATGGTTTATTTTACTCTGATTAATTTTGGCCACTGTTTAAAAAGGTTAAGTTTGCCTTTCACTGGTGGGTTTTTTAAAATTACGTGGCTTTAAATTGTTAGTTGTTGTGAAAGGTGAATGACTGTATATTTACTTTGATTGTTTTAATCTACTTGGCATCCTTTGAAAATGCTAGTTCTGCCTCCCTGTTAGCGAGCCCTTGTAATTTAATATCTTGTTGTGCCAAAATTTAAAAGAAGTGGCTCCCTGCATGTTCGGTAGCCAAATTGTGTGCAAGTTGGTGTTTTTGTTTCATTACTTGGAAAGTTTTAATTTTGTCATTGAATGCTTTATTAAAGTATGTTTTAAGAAAAATGGCTTGGCTATTAACGGTAAAGTAAAGTTTTTAATTTCATTACTTGGAAAATTTTGATTTGTTATCAAATGTTTTATCAGAGCCGGTTTTAAGTAAAATGGCTTGGCCGTAAACTGTAAATTGTTTTGAAAAGGCACTCATGGCTGCTAGCTTTTTTGGATCTGTTCCTGGTCAAGTGGTAAATAAATGACTTTTAATGACTGAAGGAATCAATAAAGAAATTGTAAATTGCAACTCGACAGTAACCAACTAATTTTGGCCCCGTTTCCCAACTGGGGGTTTTCCTTGATTAATCGTAACACCCGTGTCATATACCTGATCTATAATCAATTCATTGTAATGTATGTGCTAAAATCAAGCATACGCAAAGCTCACGCAACGTGTTTTTACCTCTGCAAAATCTTTAAAATTATCCACAGTGTTTTACTTAATTTGAAGCAGCAGAATAATTATGGCATATAATTCAGTCCTTTGTCGAGTGAACATATCAGACTGTGAGATGTGTAAAAATCATTCAGCCATTCGTTTTCGAAAAATTGGATGATAAGTATTTCATATTGGTCGGAATGCCGTCTTTTAGCACAGGCATTTGGCGAGCAGTACAGCCATAACAAAAGCCACATCAGCACGGAAAGCTAAGAGCACGTCTGTAGCAGCGAAGGGGTTGTTAACTGTGTGGGGGATATAGCAGTACCTGGCAGACATGTTTGTGATATTGCTATATTTTGTGTCCGTTCTCGCTTGCTTCTAAATTCTTACTAGCGAACCTGGCAGTGCTTCACAATTGTTAAATATGTATGGGAACTGGATGTACAACCAAATGTTCTTCCCAATCTTCCCTCCGCCCATCTCCTCCTCACCGCTTTCTTTCTCAACCTCCTCCTTCTTTCCCCCTTCTCAGTGCCTCACGTCCTTCACCCTCTCTCTCCGTCCATCTCCTCCTTCAACCCTCCTTATGTCCATTTTCTCCCCTACCCCCCCCCTCCCCCGCCACCCCTGCCCCTCATCCTGTCCTCTTACCCTTTCTCTGACCTTGAGCCTTGTTACTGCAAGCGAAACCTTGACAGCAAGTTGAAGTCGCTTACAATGAATGGGTAATGTTATACATTACAAAAATAGAAGAAATTATGGGAGCACTTGTTAGGGATAAGGGAGAGATAAGGAGGAGGGGAGAAGATTTATGGCAGGAGTTATGGGAGACGGACGAAACTGGCAGAAGGACTTTTCAGTTCCTACCAAATGTAAGGGAAAGAATGGGAGTGAAATATTTTGAGCCGACTCGGGGTTGGTTCAAACGGCTCTGAGCACTATGGGACCTAACATCTGTGGTAATTAGTCCCCTAGACTTAGAACTACTTAAAACTAACTAACCTAAGGACATCACACACATCCATGCCCGATGCAGGATTCGAACCTGCGACCGTAGCAGTCGCGCGGTTCCGGAATGCGCGCCTAGAACCGCTAGACCACCGTGGCCGGCAGCCGACTCGGCTGATTGTCCGTCTTCCTCACTGGTCATGGCCCCTATGCGACATATCTATGTCGGTTTGGGAAGAGGGCGACGCCCGTGTGTGACTGTGGCGCATCGGAGGGTACTCCTGACTATGTGGTTTACGAGTGCCCCCTTTTCGATGATGTAGCAGCCGCACTACAACAGCAACTTCCGAGTAACAATACTTACGACCTACTGAGACAAGAAGAGACCTTTCAGACACTGAATACATTAGCTAACGAGGTATCACGAAAAGCATTGACAATATTCTTGAGAGACTTTCGTGACTAGTTGCTATTCACCAGTCGCGTCCAGCACCCCGATCCCGTACCGCCTGCTCGTGGATCGGTCGACTTAACAGTTGGAATCCGCCACGTGCAGGACTAGGTGGACTGGGGTGATCTATTTCACGGACTTGACATATGCACCGATTATGACGTAGATTAGTTAGTAATTTTAGTAGAATAGAATAGGATAGTAGATTAGGAACCTGCAGCGACAATAAACTCGTGCCTGCCTTGTGCCACGCTCATTAGGGTTTAGCTCTATGAGCCAGGGACTCAAGTAGGTTTATACTAACACTGGCACACATGTTAAGCTGCAGGCAGCTAACACAAATCACCAATAGTTATTAGAAAGTAATGCCAACAGTAGAAATAGTCTGCCCATTAACCCAAGTAATACTGTCTGTAGTCTTGCAAATTTTAATATTTAGTAGCTGCAATTATAAATAACATTGTAAAATATTAAGACCCACTAATCACTAAGGTGGTGGGTATTTCTTGTATAAATATTATGAATGGAAATAAAGAATTAAAAAAAATGAATGGGTAAATTCGCTGGGATCATTGGCGTATAGGGTGTGAGAGGCTCCTGCCTAGCTGCTGGATCTGTGCGGGTAGTCCTGTAATAACTTCAGTTGTGAATGGGTGGGATTGCAAAGTTTCGGACGATTCAAATTCCATAGTAGTACTCTAATCAGAGGCCGATAAGTCATAAATTCAACTTGACTGTTTTCTATTAACCGACAGCCAGGAGGAAAAGAGAACGGCGCACAGTTGTTTATACAATTTTTGTTTGAACATATGTACAAGGAAAAAAATTGTCAAGTGGTTAAAATGCCCTACTATTGTAGTTGAAACTGGCTGTGAGCAAGAACTTCAAACCGCACATTTTCACAGAAGAGCACAGCGTTCTCTTTTTCACAGCCGTCTTTGGCAGAAAAACTGTACATCATCGTTTAAAAAATATGTAGGCTATGTCCGACTAAATATTTATTACAGTACCGTGTAAAAGTTTGAAGGCAATCGGTCAAAAACTTATCGAGAATTTCGCCTTTATATGTTACGTTCAAGTTTATATATCATACATATAAAAAAATAAATACAGCCTTCGTCCAAACGAAAAATCATTACAGATGCGTGCAAAAATTTGATAAACCCGTCAAGATCTTCTGGGCATTTTTAGTAATAACTTTTCCTCTTAATATATTACATATGTACACTCCTGGAAATGGAAAAAAGAACACATTGACACCGGTGTGTCAGACCCACCATACTTGCTCCGGACACTGCGAGAGGGCTGTACAAGCAGTGATCACACGCACGGCACAGCGGACACACCAGGAACCGCGGTGTTGGCCGTCGAATGGCGCTAGCTGCGCAGCATTTGTGCACCGCCGCCGTCAGTGTCAGCCAGTTTGCCGTGGCATACGGAGCTCCATCGCAGTCTTTAACACTGGTAGCATGCCGCGACAGCGTGGACGTGAACCGTATGTGCAGTTGACGGACTTTGAGCGAGGGCGTATAGTGGGCATGCGGGAGGCCGGGTGGACGTACCGCCGAATTGCTCAACACGTGGGGCGTGAGGTCTCCACAGTACATCGATGTTGTCGCCAGTGGTCGGCGGAAGGTGCACGTGCCCGTCGACCTGGGACCGGACCGCAGCGACGCACGGATGCACGCCAAGACCGTAGGATCCTACGCAGTGCCGTAGGGGACCGCACCGCCACTTCCCAGCAAATTAGGGACACTGTTGCTCCTGGGGTATCGGCGAGGACCATTCGCAACCGTCTCCATGAAGCTGGGCTACGGTCCCGCACACCGTTAGGCCGTCTTCCGCTCACGCCCCAACATCATGCAGCCCGCCTCCAGTGGTGTCGCGACAGGCGTGAATGGAGGGACGAATGGAGACGTGTCGTCTTCAGCGATGAGAGTCGCTTCTGCCTTGGTGCCAATGATGGTCGTATGCGTGTTTGGCGCCGTGCAGGTGAGCGCCACAATCAGGACTGCATACGACCGAGGCACACAGGGCCAACACCCGGCATCATGGTGTGGGGAGCGATCTCCTACACAGGCCGTACACCACTGGTGATCGTCGAGGGGACACTGAATAGTGCACGGTACATCCAAACCGTCATCGAACCCATCGTTCTACCATTCCTAGACCGGCAAGGGAACTTGCTGTTCCAACAGGACAATGCACGTCCGCATGTATCCCGTGCCACCCAACGTGCTCTAGAAGGTGTAAGTCAACTACCCTGGCCAGCAAGATCTCCGGATCTGCCCCCAATTAAGCATGTTTGGGACTGGATGAAGCGTCGTCTCACGCGGTCTGCACGTCGAGCACGAACGCTGGTCCAACTGAGGCGCCAGGTGGAAATGGCATGGCAAGCCGTTCCACAGGACTACATCCAGCATCTCTACGATCGTCTCCATGGGAAAATAGCAGCCTGCATTGCTGCGAAAGGTGGATATACACTGTACTAGTGCCGACATTGTGCATACTCTGTTGCCTGTGTCTATGTGCCTGTGGTTCTGTCAGTGTGATCATGTGATGTATCTGACCCCAGGAATGTGTCAATAAAGTTTCCCCTTCCTGGGACAATTAATTCACGGTGTTCTTATTTCAATTTCCAGGAGTGGATATGATACATTATTAAGATATACAGCCAAAAACTTTCCAAATGTTCATTAGAATACCGTTTAAAAATTTGAAATACATAGGTGATGAACTTTCTGTGATTTATGGGAACAACGTTTCCCCTTTATATGTTACATATAGATTTATACATTACATACAGTAAATATATGGCATACATCTGTCCGAATTTTCATTAGAGCATCGTGTAATAATGTGAAGTAAATCGGACATGTAGTTTTCGAGATTTTTGATGATAACGTTAAACAAGGACTTGTCTTTATGTATTACTATAGGTGATTATTATTATTATCATCTTCGGCCACGTAACTAAATAAAAGGCTGTTTGTTTTAATGGTATATGCGTCTCGCTTCTTTTTATTTGCGAAGCTCTTTGTATGCGAAATTTTTCTTGTAATGTAAGAAGTTTTCTATTGAGACTTTTCATTCTGATAACGAAACTTATGATAATAAGCATAGATCTGGTAATGAGTCAAATGCTTTTAGAAAATTGAGAAAAACTGCATCTACCTGATTGCTCTGATCCAAGGCTTTCAGTATGTCACGTGAAAAAGTGCGAGTTGAGCTACATACGATCGATGTTTTCTGAATGCGTGTTGGTTAGCACGGGTGAGATCGTTCTGTTCAAGGTACTTCATTATGTTTGAGCTTAGAATACGTCCTAAGAGTCTAGATAAATCCATGTCCAGGATACTGGGCGATGGATTTGTGGATCACTTCTCCTATCCACCTTGTAGACAAGTGTAGCCTGTGCGTTCTTCCAACTATTGGGCACAGTTCCTTTTAGTTCAAGGGATCTACAATAAATTATTGTTAACAATCGGGCTAACACAGCTGCAAATTCAGTGTAGAATCTGATTTACGCCCATCCCTAATACTGAGTCTTGCTCAAACAATCTTGGATGCGGTTTCAATTTCTACCTCTGTAGATTTGAGTTTCTTGCCTGTTGTAGCAATTACACCACCTCCATTTCCCATTAGCCTATCGTTTCGATATAAGCTTACATTTTCCCCAAAAATCTCACTGCTGTCAGCTTCAAGTTGTAACTAGCTTTCCGTATCTGGTATTATGTCAGCTTCACTGCACTTTGTTGCGAATGCTTCGGCAGTTAACCCCTACGATTTTAATATTTTATCTGTGGGGGTCATCTCTTTGGATCTCACACTCGTCCGTCTGGGTCTCCTACAGCTGTCGTTATATGGAATGGATGAAAAGTCGCCAAATTAAAAAAAAAAAAAATGTTGTGTGCACTCCGCACACAGTCAGCTACATGGGTAGCAGCCTGTGATGAACAGTGCACACCAGACGCATTTATGGGGATCTCATAGTTCACAACCCTATGGTGCAAATCTAGCCGATCGCGACTGCTACGGTCGCAGGTTCGAATCCTGCCTTGGGCATGGGTGTGTGTGATGTCCTTAGGTTAGTTAGGTTTACGTAGTTCTAGTTTCTAGGGGACTGATGACCTCAGATGTTAAGTCCCATTGTGCTCAGAGCCATTTGAACCATTTTTTGCAAATCTAGGAAATAACAGTCTAGCTTGTCGCAGAACCTTCGCAGTCTCTGGTTCAAACCTTCCACTCGATTCCGAACCAGGGGGCCACGATCTGTCCTGAGGACAATGCTGCAGACTGTGAGCTGTGTTGAAACCCTGTGTGCAAGGCTGGTCTTCTCAACCCTTCTCTGTTAGTCGCTGGAATTATCCAAGTATGACACTGGAGCCCAAGCGACAGGAATCGTTCCTCCCAACTTGTGACATAATCTGCAGTTGGTCACACTGTTCCCTCAGTGTTTGTTGGAACAATCTCTTCAATATGTTGAATGAGGCGTCCAGGCACACACTGAGTGCGCATGGTGTTCCTGCCTATTCCTTGCTGTCATATCCCGAAGGGGTACCATTATTTGCCGTACTTCTGAGCTGCTGATTATTGATAGACCCCTAACCTTTTGTGTTTGCCTCCCACTGACGACGGACTCAGCACGTTTCCGAACAGGTGAACTGTGTCTCACTACCCTAGTTGCAGTTTCAGTGGAAGACAGCACCTCGAACTTTCACAGGTTAGGAGGGTGAGTATAATATCCTGTGTTTTCCCTGGCCCCTGGTCTTCCCTGTACAGGACACCTAGACCTACCACTGACACGCCATTCACATTCTAGTGGAGGAGCAGTGATAGATCTTGTGTCTCCTGCAGAGGAGACGATATCTACAGTAGAGGATAGACCTGAAGTACTTTCGGTACCTCTGGTACATGACTGGTGGATGCCCTCTCAACACATCCATTCGCTACAGTTTCCAACTCCTTGACTCTACTCAGGCGGTTTCCAGCTGCTTACGAACACCAGCTAACTCATCCTGTGGTCGAGAGCAGCACAGACGGCGAGGATTCACTGTGTCTGGAACAATATTTTACATAACGGTAAACAAATAACTTTAAACTATGACTGCCGATTATGTTTTAATTTATGGGTTGATCTGCTACAGGTATTAGCAGCAGCAATTTAAAACTTGTGGTATCGACGGTATCTGTTCCGACTGCACACAGCGCTCTGCGCACCACCCACGTCTCAGCAGAAGATGCAACTCATAGGTGGGTCGGCAGCAGCGCCACTATGAGTCACGCTAGCCACAGGGCTCGCCGTATTCCTATAGGTGGCACTGTAGACGCCTCCAGAGGACGCCGCTTTCGGTTCCAGTCAGCGTGCCAGGGTACCGTGAGAAATATCTGTTGTGTCCAAGTTGGTACAGGGTGAAACATCAGTTTTTCAAAATAACTCCAAAAACTTATGGTCGTACGTAAAGTCTATGAACGCTACAAATAATTCAATACTTTCTCTTGTTGACAGTAGGGGTAATGTAACGGATGATGATCAACTGAAGGCCGAACTTCTAAGACTAGCTTTCAAAGACTCGTTTACGATAGAGGACTGCAGCACCATTCCCCCTTTCAATTATCGAACAAACGCAAGGATGGCTGGCATAGTGTTTAGTTAAACAGTTAAGATCCTTAGACGCCACGAATGCATCTGGCCCAGACGGTATCTCCGTGAGATTTTATGTTGACTCCGAGGGCACGCAGCTTTACTGTATGATTAAATGATGATGGCGTCCTCTTGGGTAAAATATTCTGGAGGTAAAACAGTTCCCCATTCGGATCTCCGGGCGGAGACTACTCAAGAGGACGTTGTTATCGGGAGAAAGAAAACTGGCGTTCTAAGGATCGGAGGGTGGAAAGTCAGATCCCTTAATCGGGCAGGTTGGTTAGAAAATTTAAAAAGGAAAATGGATAGGTTAAAGTTAGATATAGTGGGAATTAGTGAAGTTCGGTGGCAGGAGGAACAAGACTTCTGGTCAGGTGTATACAGGGTTATAAATACAAAATCAGATAGGGGTAATGCAGGAGTAGGTTTGATAATGAATAAAAAATTGGGAGTACGGGTAAGCTACTACAAACAACATAGTGAACGCGTTATTGTGGCCAAGATAGACACGAAGCCCACGCTCACTACAGTAGTACAAGTTTATATGCCAACTAGCTCTGCAGATGACGAAGAAATTGATGAAATGTATGATGAGATAAAAGAAATTATTCAGGTAGTGAAGGGAGACGAAAATTTAATAGTCATGGGTGACTGGAATTCCAGAGTAGGAAAAGGGAGAGAAGGAAACATAGTAGGTGAATATGGATTGGGGCTAAGAAATGAAACAGGAAGCCGCCTGGTAGAATTATGGGCAGAGCATAACTTAATCATAGCTAACGCTTGGTTGAAGAATCATGAAAGAAGGTTGTATACATGGAAGAACCCTGGAGATACTAAAAGGTATCAGATAGATTATATAATGGTAAGACAGAGATTTAGAGACCAGGTTTTAAATTGTAAGACATTTCCAGGGGCAGATGTGGACTCTGACCACAATCTATTGGTTATGAACTGTAGATTAAAACTGAAGAAACTGCAAAAAGGTGGGAATTTAAGGAGATGGTACCGGGATAAACTGAAAGAACCAGAGGTTGTACAGAGTTTCAGGGAGCGCATAAGGGAACAATTGACAGGAATGGGGGAAAGAAATGCAGTAGAAGGAGAATGGTTAGCTTTGATGGATGAAAGAGTGAAGGCACCAGAGGATCAAATAGTTAAAAAGACGAGGGCCAGTAGAAACCCTTGGCTAACAGAAGAAATATTGAATTTAATTGATGAAAGGAGAAAATATAAAAATGCAGTACATGAAGCAGGCAAAAAGGAATACAAACGTCTCAAAAATGAGATCGACAGGAAGTGCAAAATGGCTAAGCAGGGATGGCTAGAGGACAAATGTAAGGATGTAGAGGCTTATCTCACTAGGGGTAAGATAGATACTGCCTACAAGAAAATTAAAGAGACCTTTGGAGAAAGGAGAACTACTTGCATGAATATCAAGAGCTTTGATGGAAACCCAGTTCTAAGCAAAGAAGGGAAAGCAGAAAGGTGTAAGGAGTATATAGAGGGTCTATACAAGGGCGATGTACTTGAGGACAATATTATGGAAATGGAATAGGATGTAGATGAAGATGAAATGGGAGATATGATATTGCGTGAAGAGTTTCACATAGCACTGAAAGACCTGAGTCGAAACAAGGCCCCCGGAGTAGACAACATTCCATTAGAACTACTGACAGCCTTGGGAGAGCCAGTCCTGACAAAACTCTACCATCTGGTGAGCAAGATGTATGAACAGGCGAAATACCCTCAGACTTCAAGAAGAATATAATAATCCCAATCCCAAAGAAAGCAAGTGTTGAGAGATGTGAAAATTACCGAACTATCAGTTTAATAAGTCACAGCTACAAAATACTAACGCGAGTTCTTTACAGACGAATGGAAAAACTGCTAGAAGCCGACCTCGGGGATGATCAGTTTGGATTCCGTAGAAATGTTGGAACACGTGAGGCAATACTGACCCTACGACTTACCGTAGAAGAAAGATTAAGGAAAGGCAAACCTACGTTTTTAGCATTTGTAGACTTAGAGTAAGCTTTTTACAATGTTGAGTGGAATGCTCTCCTTTTAATTCTGAAAGTGGCAAGGATAAAATACAGAAAGCGAAAGGCTATTTACAATTTGTACAGAAACCAGATGGCAGTTATAAGTGTCGAAGGACATGAAATGGAAACAGTGGTTGGGAAGGGAGTGAGACAGGGTTGTATCCTATCCCCGATGTTATTCAATCTGTATATTGAGCAAGCAATAAAGGAAACAAAAGAAAAGTTCGGAGTAGGTATTAAAATCCATGCAGAAGAAATAAAAGCTTTGAGGTTCGCCGATGACATTGTAATTCTGTCAGAGACAGCCAAGGACTTGGAAGAGCAGTTGAACGGAATGGACAGTGTCTTAAAAGGAGAGTATAAGATGAACATCAAGAAAAGCAAAACGAGGATAATGGAATGTAGCCGAATTAAGTCGGAATTAGATTAGGAAATGAGACACTTAAAGTAGTAAAGGAGTTTTGCTATTTGGGGAGCAAAATAACTGATGATGGTCGAAGTAGAGAGGATATAAAATGTCGACTGGCAATAGGAAGGATAGCGTTTCTGAAGAAGAAAAATTTGTTAACATCGAGTATAGATTTAAATGCCAGGAAGTCGTTTCTGAAAGTATTTGTATGGAGTGTAGCCATGTATGGAAGTGAAACGTGGACGATAACTAGCTTAGACAAGAAGAGAATAGAAGCTTTCGAAATGTGGTGCTACAGAAGAATGCTGAAGATTAGATGGGTGGATCACATAACTAATGAGGAGGTATTGAACAGAATTGGGGAGAAGAGGAGCTTCTGGCACAACTTGACTAGAAGAAGGGATCGGTTAATAGGACGTGTTCTGAGACATCGAGGGATCACCAATTTAGTATTGGAGGGCAGCGTGGAGGGTAAAAATCGTAGAGGGAGACCAAGAGATGAACACACTAAGCAGATTCAGAAGGATGTAGGTTGCAGTAGGTACTAGGAGATGAAGAAGCTTGCAGAAGATAGAGTAGAATGGAGAACTGCATCAAACCAGTCTCAGGACTGAAGCCAACAACAACTACAACAACATGCTACAAACATAGCACCATTCTTATCCATCATCTGTCAGAGATCATTGGAACAGCGAAAAGTCCCAAGGGACTGGAAGAAGGCCCAGGTCATAGCAATCTATAAAAAGGGTAGAAAATCAGATGCACCTAATTACCGGCCAATTTTACTGACGTCGATTTGTTGTAGAATCATGGAACGCATTTTATGTTCAGACAAAATGAGATTTCTAGACTCTAAGAAGCTCATCTGCAGAAACCAGCAAGGTGTTAGGAATGCGAGATACAGCTGGCCCTCCTTGTGCGTGATATACAATAGCCTCTAGATACCGGCTCCCAGGTTGATGCCATATTCCTCAACTTTCGAAAGGCGCTCGACTCAGTTCCGCACTGTCGGTTGCTCCAAAAAGTGGGCTCTTACGGTCTATGGGCAGCGTAATAGGTCCGCTGCTTTTTACGATTTACATAAACGATCTGGTCGATGTTATTGACAGCGGCATTAAACTGTTTGCCGATGATGTTGTAGACTACAGGAAATTATTATCACACGAAAGTTGTGAACAAATCAATGGGGATTTGCAGAAAATAATGGTTAATGACTGGCAGTTATCTCTTAATATTAGTAAGTGTAACGTACTGCGTATAACAAAGCGAAAATGTACGAGTACAAAATAAATGCTTAATCTTTGGAAGCGGTTACATCCGTTAAGTATCTGGGTGTGACTATTCGAAATGATCTCAAATCGAACAATCAGATTACACAAGTAACGGGTAAGTAGAACTCTAGATTGCGGTTATTGGTAGAATTATGAAGCGATGTAGTCCTTCAACAAAGGAAATTGCTTACGCTACTTTAGTTTGTCCAGTCCTAGAGTACTGTTCGTCTTTAAGGGACGCTTACCAGTTTGGTCTGATTCAAGAGATTGAGAAGGTCCAAGGAAAAGCGGAAAGATTCGTGACTGGTACTTTTAGCCATCTCGAGAGCGTTACAAATCTCATAGAAAGTTTGAAGTGGGACACACTTGCAGATAGACGACGCGCTAAACGGGAGGGGCTAATCACTAAATTCCAAAAACCGATTTTCGCCGAGGATGCAGAGCACATATTATTACCACCAACTTTCAAATCGGGCAATGATCACCATTCAAAGATAAGGGAAATAAGAGCTCGTACTGAGGCGTTCAGACAGTCGTATTTCCCTCGCGCGATAGGAACAGATGGGGGTAAATATGACTTTGGCGCGAATAGTGCCCTCCGCCACACACCACTTGGAGGCTAGCGGAATATCGATTTAGATATGTAGATGTAGAGCACTCCAAACGCTTAGTACATCAATAAAACATCGTCATTTTTAATTACAATCAGTACATAAAATTAAATGTATATAACTTTGAAGATCTGAGTGTGTTTCAGTAACGTCTATCAGTCACAGCTCATTGAATAATAGTTTTAAATATTATTTGAAAAGTAATAGCATTGGGACTGTTCGTTGTACTCTTATTTAGCTTCTTCTCAAATGTGAGCTGCATAACTTGGAAGCGTGTCAAGAAGACGTGCGAACGGATACGTTGGGGAGCAGCGAGTGAAACCGAAGGAAGCGCCCTCTGGCGACATACAAACTATTCGCAAAACTAGAAATTTTCGAGATAGAAAACACACAGTCAAAGAAAGATTGAGCGGGCGGCCGGAGTGACCAAGCGGTTCTAGGCGCTACAGTCTGGAATCGCGTTACCGCTACGGTCGCTGGTTCGAATCCTGCCTCGGGCATGGATGTGTGTGATGCCCTTAGGTTAGTTAGGTTTAAGTAGTTCTACGTTCTAGGGGGCTGATGACCTCAGCAGTTGAGTCCCATAGTGCTCAGAGCCATTTGAACCAAAGATTGTACGAAAACGACGCTAACGGTAGAATATTAGAATCTAAAATTTCTAATTGGACCTATTTGGCACTTGCAGTCCAACAAAAAGGAAACTTCGGCGAGATATACACGGTGTTCCAGGAGGAATGGCCAACATTCAGCTGTATGACAGGAACGATCATTCGAAGCAAAAATGTCCAGTAAACATGGACTTTTAAGTGTATATGTTAAGAGCTATGAGCATTTGTTAATCTTCGATACTGTGAAACACATTTCTAGCGTTGAACAAGAGCTCGTAGTTCTTAAGACATGCTTTTTGCAGCCAGTGTCTTCTAGACAATTTTTTCTTGTTTTGGTGCATACTACCTCCTCCAAAAATATTCCATGTAAAGAGCTTAGAGTAGGACAGATTTATTCACAATATGGAAGATGAAGAAGTGCACACATCTCTCAAAGTCTGCATTTCAGAGCCCATGTTTACTAGACTTTTTGCTTCGAATGGTCGTTTTCCATAATATCCCTGAATGTTGACCATACCATCTGCGACAGCCCATATGTAAATAAACTTGTGAATTTCACGGGTTTTGTTTTCTTACCTGAATTTATGACACCTTATACACGGCCTGCCAGACATGAATACTGCAGCGTCAATTCATCGCAATCAAAAATGCGAAAATCGTGGAGCAACAACAAAGCACATCTTCCGTTTGCGGCGTCTGTGAGGAGCCTAATTTTCCTCCTTGGCTTCCATTTCAGTATCATAATACAGTGTACCTAAGGTTTTTTCTTCATTTCTTTCTCCAGATTTGCTGCTCCTTTGAGTGAAATCGTTGGTTACCGGAACTTCTACAATGTTTGTTCTTTTACTTGGGCTGAGAGAGGGGTTGCTTCCGTGGTCTTTCTTATCCTAACTGTTGTTGGAATTATCGGTGGTGTATTTTTCCCTTCTGATATGTATTGATCTTCTTCTTTGTCATTCACTTTGATCTGAAACAATTTCTCTCTCATTTTGGGAGCTTTAAGTTCAGCTGCTTGATGATCAATTCTGCTCTCATTCTTATGGGGTGCTGCAACACGATCTACGGATAGACTGATCCCCGTTTCTACATTATGTCATCCAGTACGGACTTCGCAAGGAGAAATTTCATTACTTTCTGTAGATCCCATTTTCCGTTGAACATACACTGAGATTACAAAAGGCATGGGATAGCGATAAGTACATATACATATGATCGTAGCATCGCGTACGCAAGGTATAAAAGTACAGAACATTTAGACCAGCTGTCATTTGTACTCAGGTGATTCACGTGAAAAGGTTTCCCACATGATAACGACCGCACGACGGGAATCAAGAGACTTTGAACACGGGTTGGTAGTTGGAGCTGGAAGCATGAGACAATCGATTTCGGAATTCGTTAGGGAATATAGTATTCCGAGATGCACAGCGTCAAGAGCATGCCGAGAATACCACATTTCAGGTATTACCTCCCACCACGAACAACGCAGTGG
The DNA here is from genome assembly GCF_021461395.2 of Schistocerca americana. Taxonomy (NCBI): domain Eukaryota; kingdom Metazoa; phylum Arthropoda; class Insecta; order Orthoptera; family Acrididae; genus Schistocerca; species Schistocerca americana. Next base: position 926,949,012 of record NC_060119.1, on the reverse strand, counting down.
ACGACGACCTTTAGTTAACCACCGAGAGAAGTAGCGGTTACGCGGAGCTGTCAGTGGTAACAGAAATCAACACCGCGTGAAATAATCGCAGAAATTGGTGTGGGACGAACGACGAACGTATCCATTAGCTCATTTTTCATTTTTTTCCCATTTAAACACTACAGAGTAGCCCACCACCTGGGTTACTAAGGTGGGCCGTGTGCTATTTAAGACAAGTAACAAGCCAGGCAGCGTGTAGGTCTCTTCGCTGTAATGGCTGCTCACAAGTTAGGTTAGCTTGACAAGCACCCATTCCGTTACCGTCCTTTCCACGGGGAGGCGGACCTTTTTCTAATATTTATGCCCTGGCTGTTGCTCTGTGTCTTGGTACACTATACAATACAGTAAGTGATGTTTTAATGCAAAATAATTAATAAAACCAATACAATTATTTAAGGATAAAGTACAACAAAATAGAAATAAAAATATACACATAGAAAGAAAAAAAGTTCTAAACTATACGGTGTCAACCATGAACCAAGTTCTCACTGACGCAATTCCAGAGTGCAAGGCTGTACATGTGCCCCAAAATTGAACTTGTAATGTTGTTGCATTAATTTGTTATGAAAGCGGTGCTGATAGACAATAAAAGCGGGTTAAAAGCTGTGAGCTGTCTGGGGAAGTTAACCTTGCATTACTGAGCAACTGTTTCACCAGGTATCCAGTCTAGCTTACCAAATTCTCAACCAGACTAACATTAATTATAATCTTTTAGTACTCATCTTACGATAACCAGTGATACATATATATATAAAGGCAATTTAAATAAAAAGAAATAAATCAGTTTATATTTGGAAATTTATTTTAACTTTGACCATTGAAATTTGGGCATATTAAACTTGATTCATAACTAAACTGGTGCCTTAGTTAGGATTGTGAGAATGTGAGTTTGTATTCTTACAGAACACATCAAATATGGAGCCAAGATTGGGAGACTACATACAACACTGCATTCATAAAATAACACACGAAGAACGTTGAAACATATGCAAGAGGAAGTTAACCACAACCAACCGATTCAATTTTCACCCAAAGAAGTTATGTTCGTAGGGCAATCCTGTCTGTCATGTAATTACCACACACTGGTATACTAAACTCATACTAACTCTCTGTGAAATCTTCCTGAAAAGAATAGCTGAGGGATACTTTGATGATTACACCATATGCTTCACGTGGTCAACTTGGTTTACACAAAGAGTGTAACTCCACAATAATTTTGATAATTAAAATAAATTACATCGAAACGCAATTTACTAAAGAAAAACCTCGAACTGGTTACTATCGTCTTATTATTAACCTGATGGGTCAAACAATGGTATAAGCACGTGGTACTGGTCTCACAAAGTACACCCCACGTGGGTTGAACATTAAGAAAAGTTGCTATATTGAAAAATATTGTCAAGACGAGACGTTATAATCTCACGCACATTCGCATTTAAGATTGATGATCTTAGTTAGAGTTACTGATCAACACGTGGTTCCACTTTACTCACAAAGTAGTGACAAAGCAACTACTGGAAGATATTCTGAACTTCACACTCGAAATACACTGCATTGCAATTTAAGATAACATTAGATATTTTAGAGCTAAACCTGAAAATAGGTGATTAAATTTTCAGTTAGGGTCAACTTAAGAAATCCATTGTCCTACGGACTTAGCAGAGACGCGCTTAGCCGGAGATCTTACCACTTCAGACGCTCGCCACGGACACACTGACCTGGGCTCCTACCGAGCGTGCTTCACAAATACGAACGGAAGTGACCAGAGAGGCAGCTCCCTATACCAACATGACAAGGGATGGACAGGACCATACTTAGAATAGAAACGTCTTTGCTTCTAGAAAGCGTAGCTACCTGTTCCGACGTTGGTCCTACTGTTCTCTAGCAGACAGGCTTGTCTGCTACCATCAAGCATGCAACTAGAAATACATTTGCTCATTCATCCTCTCACACAGAAGGGAAGGGGGATGACAGTATCTTATCATATACAGTATATAAAAGAAAGCGGATGTTGGTTCCATGTGAGACTGTGTGACATGAATTACATATAAACTGTGTTTTAAAGTGTAGTAGTGTGACAGATCGTTCTTGTTTATGTGTAAAAGTAACACGTTTCACTGCTCAGTCTCCTCCCAGATAGTCAGAAACACCACAGTAAATTTAGAAGAGGAATTTATGCCGTAAATGACAACAGATTTAAGAAATTAACATGAAAGGAATCGAACAGAGACCTTTCAAACTGAACTAGGTTTCTCTATATGAGATTATAAATGATGAATTTTTTGAGTTGTGTTACTTTTCAAAAATATACCCATACATTTCCTTTTCTGCTTTTTATTTATTTACACATCTAGTTCTATAGGACCAAATTGAGAAGCAAACCTCGAAGGTCACGGAACGCTTCAGTACATGAAATTACAACATAAACTGTTCCTGTTTCATTTAGAAGAACGATGTTGTCATTAGTATACACCTGTCGCATTGCACTTTCATACAGAGGATGGATATCTCGCTAATCTGAAATGCAATCATGGAAATGTGCCCGTGTAGTATATACAAGTGATGAGTCACCAAAGGAAGAACATAATAAAATATTTCATGAGTTACATTATGACTGAAATGCCTCAGCCATAATGAAATTCAATGATGAAATAGCATCATTTGTTACTGCTACCAGTTCTGAAGGAGATGGAAGTGACATTTATGCTGTTGCATGTAGGTCAGAAAGTAGGATGGTTAAAGCGTATTTTAATCAATCTCCTTTGCCAGAAAACAACAAGAAGGTATTGTAATTCTTACTGTAGTGACTTTATCAGTATTTGTTGAATTTTTCAACTGTTCATTAAGGTCCAATAATTTTATTTTTTCAGAGTAAATTTCAGTCATCAGTTGCAAATAAATTTGATATGCTTTACCGCTTTCGACATATTAACTTGTCATTTTCAGAAGCTACAAAATTAGGAATATTATAAATCTTTAAACCTTGGCTATACATTTATGAGCAGTATGAAAAGCATATTACGAAAGTTACATAGTTTAGCAGACAGCCAATATCTTCTTCATAGAAGGATAATGTCATCGTCTGTTCAGAAATTAACATGTTGTATGTGATTTTTTTAAGCACTGTTTTACAATTTACTATAACTGAATCATACCTACGTATCTGTTGTGCTAGCATCAAAGAACACACTACAGTTGCTGAAAATTACAGCCGTGAATAAAATAAGCAGTCACTTTAGTATTTAATAGTATTGATACTGTCATCTGACTTACACATCTGAGTTTCTGTAAGGTTTTGTTGAATATATCTAACTTCCAGAAACGTAATGTGTTTGGTGCAGTGGACACCATATACGTGTTAGTCAGAATCTTTCCTATGCAGTGAGTGGCTTAGTTAGAAATGAAACGTTGTTAATAAGCATAAATTGAACTTCAAAAGCGACATATATATGTATGTAGGTTATATTATAGAAAAGCACAGAATTCTAGCAACATCTACATGTCTGATCAAGAGGCTGTAAGTGGCGTAATTAAAACAAAAGGCAGTTCTGTGGGGCTAATGTTAAACATGACTGAAACACCATTTGATCCTTGTGTTATATCCATTCTCGTTAGTGCTGATAAATTTGTACGTCTTTATAATGTTTCATTATTGCCAAAAATATTTTTCGTGATTTGTCAGAGCTGACATTTTGATTTGCGTCACTTTTGTAGCAAGAATGCGATGTGTAAATTCCATAGCGCCTTCTGTCTACGCAATTACACGACAACAGTAAGTTTAACATAAGCAACAGTTCCGATTTGTGATAGATGCACACAAATGATATCATCTAAAGAAACTGAAACTTTTTCGACAGTAAAACAATGAAACTTCACACAATCATGATAAAAGCTAAACTTCAATGTATCTTTTTTTTTAAATCGACGCCATCTTCAAATAAGATACATCAACAAAAACAACTGTGGAATAGCGAAATACTCAACGACCAATACAGCAGTCTGGTGTTGTTTTCTGCAGTGCAGAACTCAGCGTCATCACGTCTTCTCGCGACGAGGATTCAAGCCAGACTGCCACTCGGCTACAGAGTCGCACGTACAGAAACAAACATTTTAGGAAATAATTACTTCGTTATAGTAACCACTGACGATGACTCAAAAGTGCTGAAGTTCGTTTACACATCAAAAAGCGCAGTTGTGTGCATAATACGAGTACCTGACTTCCTATAATTTGATTTCCAAACACAGTTGCCGTTAGAGTAGCAAAACCAAATGATGATATAGGCGATGTTGGGTAAAGAAGGATCCTGATACGACATATAAACTCAACAACCATCTATTAAAATAGTTCCCAAAAATGAGAAAGACAGTCACTCTCCCTTTCAAAGTTACTGGCCGCGTGTGTTAGAATGTGTAACCCACATCAGTGTCAGCTAACGTATGTCGAATGTTTTACCAAGGGGCGCGCAGAAGGAAAATTGCAATTAAGGAGCTGGTTTACATTGAATAGCACCCTGATTCGGCATCGAGAGAGAGAGACAACGACCTCGTACAAGAGAAGAACACAGTTCAAATCGCAATACGATCAAACTGACTTTAGTTCTCCGTAGTGCATTTAAAGCATCCTAGATAAATGCCGCAATGGATGCTTCAGAAAAGCCAAACAGAGATTTCTAAATGACACTGGTCAATCAGAACTTATGCTCTGTCTCTCAAAACCACGTAGCCGAGAGGATGTAAACTGCAAACCTCCTCCGCTCCTTCCGTGATTTTTCAATGCAGAAGATATTCCACTTCATTGAAGAGATTCTAGCAGAATTACAGGGCACGCGGCTAGCATACAATATCGATAAATGATGATCGATACATTTGCGTGAGTTTTGGAGAAACAGGCGCGCCACATGAAAGCAATTGCGTGCAGACTGTCTCTGCAGTTGGTTGACCTCAATGCGGAAACAGGGTTCGCAGCACTTTCCAGTGGGTCAGTGAACTAGACTTTTATCCTGAGCCACTTACTTTCTCACAGACTACTCATGATTTTCTCTGATCACTGAGGAAGCGAGGCAGATGGCAACCCAAAAAAACTGTCAACAATATGGGATTGTGGGTCCGCCTTGATGCAAAACACTTTTGTTAAATTTATTGAGGGTATTTTCGTTCTGTCGTTGCAACTACAAAAACGCGTTTCGCTTTATTGAGGTAAAAAACTATTGTTTTATAATTATTTTCTTCAAGACTAATGTCAGTGACAATATTGCCATCAACAGTGGCTCTTGAATTCTAAAACATGTAAATATAGCATAGTCATAAACATTGTGAAACATTATTATATCTGTATTGTTTGGTTCCAAAATACTACGTCCTATGAATCGTTTCATAATACCTTATTTACTTTACGTCACACCATGGTTCTTACGTTTGTTGTTGCTGTTTTCGGCATATTTTCTGTGTTTTTATCGTCGTTTCTTTGGCATACAGCATGTCATCCGCCGTTGTATGAGTGGCTGTTGGCAAAAAAATATGGAAAAAGGAACTGCACCGAGATGTAAGATCGGCGCTTGTTTCGAGACAGACACCGTACATAACACAATACAATGTAAACAAATGTAGCATTTTCAGCGTTCACTGGCGGAAGAGAGCAGTTTTGTTTCAGTAGACGACAATTAATGACTGGGGACAGATACAGAAGTACGCGGTCGCGTCCCGTGTTCCGGGAATGCGCATGACTGGAGATGTGGCTCCACAGACTATTTTGCACTTGGATCCCTACACACTGCTGATCTTGAGTCACTGACATACGGCCTTTTAATGGTTTATTAGTTTGGTCTGGCAACGAATGTTGGGTTCCATGTTCTGCGATATTTAGCTCTTATGACTCAGTTACATTTCACCTAAGGATGTGGTTCCCAGTGCCACGAAAGCGTTTGTGATTTCATAATAAAAAGATTAAATACAGCTGAAGTGGCTTCTTAGCCCCCAAGATAATATCGAAGAGTGTGCGACAGGGCGAAGTGAGGTGCTGAGTCAACATGACACTTATTATAGGAGAAACAAATGGCAGACTAATGTCCATGTGAAGGATACTAAGAAAATATAACCCATTCCCGACGAAGGAAGCTCACAAAACCACTGAAGCGAAGTCCAGCTGTTGTGACTTGTTCTGGTTCTGTTGTAGAACTGAATCCGGAAGCCGTTGGGTTAGTTTGAACACGAAATCCACAGACAGAATTTTGGAAGTTGTTCACGGATATTTTTTGGGTACTATGGTATGAGGCGTCCGTGTCTCCACTGGTTCACTACAGAGTAATAATGTAAATATGGTTTATTAACCCAATTACCTTAATTCCTGTCTGAATACCTACACAACTGTAAAAAAGCCTGCAATACGCTAACTTTATAACGTGGAGGAATTCGGTTCCTCTTGGCCGCCGGCCGGTGTGGCCGTGCGTTTCTAGGCGCTTCAGTCTGGAACCACGTGACCGCTACGGTCGCAGGTTCGAATCCTGCCTCGGGCATGGATGTGTGTGATGTCCTTAGGTTAGTTAGGTTTAAGTAGTTCTAAGTTCTAGGGGACTGATGACCTCGGATGTTAAGTACCATAGTGCCCTTTGGACCGTTTTTTTCTTGGGCGCCTATGTACAGATGCAGAAGTACGGAGATGTGGTTATCGTCGCGAGGGAACTGCTCAGCATATTGTCATAGTGCCGCTCTTTCATTACATTTAGCGAATGCATACACGAGGTGCAAATCGGCCCACTCTTCATCAGTTAACCTCTACATACTGTTGTTTATCCTTGTTAACGTACGACTAACACTGCCGTATTGCAATACTGGATGCAAAGTTGAGGGCTTGGAGTAAAATGGACATTACTATAGTCAACAGCAAGTACCGAGGGGAAGGGAACAGGTTTCTTTCCAAAGAAGATACGCAGCGTCTACCAACGATTGTTACGCTGCTCTGTAGATATTTTGCAGTGTAATAGAGATACAAAGGTAAAGGGGTAATAGATCAAACGAAATGCCATTAATTTGTCACTAACCACCGGAGCCCACGGGTCCCTTGTATCAAAATACAGGAAAAAAATACAACATCAGAAACTTTATCGGAAAATTTCGGTTCGCCCACTATAACGAGTGTCCCAGGATGAATGGCCAATATTCAGGGATATGACAGGAACCATCATTCAAAGCAAAAAATCTAGAATACGTGGGCTCTAAAACGTGTGCCTTAAGAGCTATGAGCAATTCTTGATTTTCGATACAAATCTGTAAAACAAATTTATTCTACAGCAAGCTCTTTCTTTCTATATTTTGAGAGGTGGTACTATGGGCAAAACAGAATAAAGTCCAGTAAACATGGGCTCTAAAGCCCATATCTTAAGAGCTATGAGCAGCTGTGCATGTTTGATACTGTGAAGCACACTCTTGTATTGAACAAATACTCATAGCGCTTAGGGCATTGATTGTAGTGCGCATGTGTGCTAGAGAACTGTTTCTTGTTTTGGCACTTACTACCTCCTCCCAAAATATGGAAATCAAAGGGCTTGCAGTAAATGAGATTTGACTCACAGTATCGAAGACGAAGTGCTCATAGTTCTCAAGGTGTGCGTTTAAGAGTCCATGTCTATTAGGCCTTTTTTGCTTCGGATGATCGTTGCTGAATATTGAACACTCTTCCTGGGACACCCTGTATGTCAGTTGTTTCTCTTATACTCGTGGCGTTCCAAGACTCCTTATTCCAGCGCCTATCAGCTGAGGATGTTGACGACTATCATAGCTGTATCACTTGTGCTTATTAGAAATAGTTCCTTGCTCGTGTGTGAAGTCCACGTCGTTAAGTTTCCTATCCAAGATGTTTTCCTTATTTCTCGTCCTCTGCTACCAGGTATCTTTCCGTAAAAAAATGTTTTGCACCAGTTTATATCTGTTTCTATAATTTGAGAGGTGGTACTATGGGCGAAAACAAGAAAAAAAGTCCAGTAAACATGGGCTGTAAAGCGCAGTTGTGCATCTTCGCTACTGTGAAACTCATCTTCTGTAATGAACAAGGGCTCATAGCCCTTGAAACGTTCCCTATGGGAAAGTATGTGTTACTGTGCTGGTAAACCTCTTACGTTATTTGTTTTTCAAACAGATGAGCAAAACTGAACGTGTTCAGACATTTCTCTCTTTACTTATTCTGATCATCACTAAACTGGCACACAATATTTTTAGCGCAACGCAATCTGACTTTCAATAATCCCTACAAAAGATTGGCTCTGACTAACAATAACCTACACCTTTCATGAATCACTTACCTCACAAAAATCTTCGTTGCTCGAACTACTGCAATACAGCGAGCGCCAATACTGTCAGCTAAATAAAAGATTCAAACTACTGAAGGCACTAACTACTGATAGGCATAGTTAGCAAATGAAAGATTTTGATAGAGAACAAACAATGTATTTACCTTAATAATGTTTAAAAATCATATCAGTTCATGACATCAATTCTTACAAATTTCCCTTTTCTGCAGGACACACGTCCAGATCGTCCGCTCTCAAAATTCTGCCATCTCTGAGACACCTTGTATGCCAGTTGTTTCTGCTATTCTTGTGACATCCCAAGACTTCTTTTTCCAGTGCCGATCCGCTTAGGATGCTGATGACTGTCATAGATATATCACTTCTACTTATTATAAAAAGTTCCTCGCTCGTGTGTGAAATCCATGTCGTTAAGTTTCCTATCCAAGAAGTTTTCCTTCTTACTCGTCCTCTTTTACCGGGTATTTATTCGTGAAGACTGTTCTACAGCAGTTTATACCTGTTTCCATTCCTCATTACATGGTCAACATATTGTAGTTTTCTGCATTTAACTGTGTTTAGGATTTTTCGTTGTCATTAATTTTACCCGACACTGGCACACTCTAGCATTCTCGCGTACAGCCATGTCTCAAATCCCGTAAGTCGTCTGCCTGTCGTTTCGGTCAAAGTCAAGGTCTCACTTCCACTGAAAAAACGGGAAATATGTAGAACGTAGAATTCTTAATTTTATTTCGATTGAGAAGTGATGTTATTGAACAAATTAATCACTTTGCAAAACGCGGCTGTGGCTTTTTCAATGCGGACTATAATTTATAGCGAGTTACTTCGTTGGTTGTTAATGTTAGTTTCCAGATATATGTATTTGTTTATTTCTCCACTAAGTTTACCGCCGGCCGGAGTGGCCGTGCGGTTATAGGCGCTACAGTCTGGAACCGCGTGACCGCTACGGTCGCAGGTTCGAATCCTGCCTCGGGCATGGATGTGTGTGATGTCCTTAGGTTAGTTAGGTTTAAGTAGTTCTAAGTTCTAGGTGACTGCTGACCACAGTAGTTAAGTCCCATAGTACTCAGAGCCATTTTAACCATTTGAACTAAGTTTACCATTAACGCCTAGATGACAATTTGGCATGGATTTCTTGCTGATGATCATTAATTTCGTTTTACTTATGTAATTTCCAGGCAACAATGCTCACTATTTCTTTATGTATTTATCCTAATCAGTTTCAAATACATTGAATGCAGTTAAAAACAAAACATAGAAATAATTATTAAGCTACATTACTGTTGCCCAAAATCGCGCAACGTTAATCGCGCTCGGAGTCGCGAGCATGAGGTATTCTTCTGTGCAAGAAGCAGGACAAAATTCATGGTGTCTTCTTTTCCCTAGTCACAGTTGATGGTATCCACAGGGAAGTGATATTTCTGGAGGATCCTTCCGGATCTTTCAACTTCACATCGAAGGCAGTTGAGTGACCTCTACAAGATCCAGGTACGCTCACGCCCGGGTGGAAGGGTTTCCAAAGAGGGTGGTCGGGTTGAGTTACTCTCAAGGCGAGAAATCCACAGTTTTCCTTGCCTTAGCTGCTGTTGTTTGCAACACCAAAATGGGTTTGATAAAAGTTGGATCAAAAATGGTTCAAATGGCTCTAAGCACTATGGGACTTCACATCTGAGGTCATGAGTCCCCTAGACTTAGAAACTACTTAAACATAACTAACCTAAGGACATCACACACATCCATGCCCGAGGCAGGATTCGAAACTGCGACCGAAACAGCAGTGCGGTTCCGGACTGAGGCACCTAGAACCGCTCGGCTACAGCGGCCGGCGATGAAAGTTGGACCTCAACCTTGAGGCTGTTGGAATGTGCTCATGCAATGGATGGTTTCCCTGACAAGTGTGACTAGTTCTCCCCGCACTAACAGCTACTTCACGACGACTATCTGGTGGCGCTATGCCTCCGCGTTGCTAGAGTCTTACAAATGGCGCAGGTTTCATACAACTTCTTTCGTTGATTCGGGATACAAGATTTTAAAGGCCATATAAGCTGTCAGCAAATATTACAGTAACATTAGCGTAGCGGATACTGCTCAGCTTCTCGCCATTCAAGGCGATTCCTTCTTCTGCTGTGCAACATTATGGCGTTTTGCAGACCAGATTGCTGCTGAGACAGAAGAACTGCACTCAACGCGTCGACCTTTTGCCTTCTATCACTGTGCAACGCGTTATGTTTGCTTGTGTCCACAAACCTAAAATATATTGGAAAGAACATTCTCAATCTGTGCGGTCAAAATGTATTTATTCACCACGATCGCGATTTCGGCTTATTATGCCATTTTGTAGTTATGGCACACTATGAAGTGCGTCAGTACATCATTCGTTTAAAGGCGACACTTTCCACGAGTCAATCATATTGAAATATTGCATGCATATAATAAGAAGAAGCCTTCATCATTTATATAAAACAAAACTTCATTCGATAGCAATTATTACTTGAAGTGCTGCGTTCTGTTTGGCCCGCCACGAATATCTTATGGCAATCTCTTCAGCTCATTTTACCATTTACACACACTATGTCCACAATTATTTGTTGGCTGTCTCCCCCCCCCCCCCCCCCAAAGTTGACCCTCTACAGCTCCTTCTACATATTTACTGATGTCTTAATACATGTTGTATCAGCCTGTTCCTATTTCCTATCAGTGTTTGCTGTTGCTGTTGGTAAGCCTTTCGGGGTATAAGATCATGAACGACGAAACTCTTCTGTTCCTAACCTTTCGTTCAGAACTGCGCTGGACGTCTTCAGAGACATTGCTCCTCTGTTGAGTCTTACCGACTGACGGGTCGGGTGTCTGAGAGGGACATTTATACTGCAGAAAAAGGGGCATGGCCAGACTTACGCGTGATAAGCAGAGATGATACTCGTCAAAGATAAAATCTAACTACCGATTGTCGTCTTGTCAAATACAGAGCTGTTTAGCGATTCTGCAGAGCTACTGTTCGTATGTCACTAAGTTTCATGGTAACTACTTTTCTATTAAAATCATCCCTATAGGAAATTAAATAAATATATAAAATAGGAAAGAAGATAGCACGTAACTTAGCGACATATGCACAGTAGCTTGAAGAATCGCTAAACAGCTTTTTATATTTGACAAGAAAACAATCGATACTTAAATTTTATCTTTGACAAGGATCACCTCTGGTTATCGTGTTTAACTCCGGCCACGCCCCTTTTTCTGCAGTATATATGTCAGTCAGCAAGACTCATCGGAGAAATAACGTCTCTGAAGATGTCCAGCGCGGTTCTGGACGAAACGTTACGAACACAAGAGTTTCCTGGACCACGACATTACACGCCGAAAGGTTTACCAGTAGCAGTGTCATCCGATCGTGAAAGCCTTCATTCTATCATCAGTGTTTTCTATATTTTTCTTTCTTCGCCGATTCTGCAAAGAACCTCGCGATTCATTATCTTCACTTTCAGGCTTACAAAACCACATCTCGCCGCTGCACTGCCTACCCGGCCACATCAGGAGCCAGCCAGGCTTGTAAACTCACAGTGTCATTACGAGAGAAGTAGTAAATCGATCTGAAAACTGTTTAGAACGATTTCGACCGTATATTTACTTAAGGAATTTGCCTGTAATACGAGTGACACGATTTACGAAAACCTCGAAATGCATAGATCCGGATGCGAGGGTGAAATTTTTATGATGCTCCTACAGAACACTATTTCGCTATATTAAATTCTGCACCTCCTCTCTAGTTCTGACTGCTGATGTACAGGTTAACGATATCTTGTCTACATAGTTCTGTCAGATCTTGGAACATTCTCAGAAGTGTGAAGTGAATGCGCTGGAAGACAATATACTTCATAAATAAGGCAGAGGGCAGGCCGAAGACGATGTCAACAGAAAGAGATAATTCTATCACTAGTTGTGGGGAAAATACGTCGTGTGGAGTCTGTGAACTGCTTTGCCTCTCGGTACCCTATCGACCGTCAGAACTCAGGAAGCAAAGAAAATAAATAGTATATCTGCTGGAGTAAGCTTCACTTTCAGGCAAAAATCTTGTCATGTTTCGTTAGATCTAGTAATAAAATTATAGATGTACTATCGACCTACCTCGGCTTCGCACAGACAGCACTTAAGTATCTACGACTGGACGACTTATTTGGCGTAGTGATAATAAATTACGTAAAAGAACGTTTACAGTATATGCGATACGAATACAGATGCAATAGCTGATGTTCTCGCCTGCCCTGTCCCGTGACACGCGGTTAACCACGAAATTAACTCTTTTGAATATTACTGCAATAAAATACAATGTCTGTACTGATGAGTAAGGCAGCAGGTTCGTCGATTGTCGTATTTAATATGAGCACTGAATTCTCGTCTCAGGTAACTGTCGTTCCAGTAACGTCTAATACACTACATACTATGTCTCTATAATTAGTCTGAAATCTCATTATAGACCATTACTTCTTTAAATAGACATATTTTCTGAAATGGAAGGAATGCAACAAGAGCGCTGTTCACGATATTACATTTTAGCACACAAAAAATATTCTTTAATGAGCAGCAAGTCGTGTTAGTACTGGCAAAGATTCATATTCCCCGCCATCGATACCTCTGCATCATTACGCAGTATCTGACCAAAACCAGAGGTAACGAGAATTTTTTATTATTTCGTAAGATATGTGCTATACCTTCCTCGGGAATCAGTCTATCTGTTAGTGAGACCTGTATCAAAGTCACTACAGTAGTTCCTGAGATTAGCCTTCTCATAAGACAAAAACGCAGAGGGGGACTACAATTTATAGTTTGTCATGCTAAGCAAATGTAATGGCATCGCGACGTGGCAAGTAAGACTACTCTTAACACACAAGACTGAACTAATCGGCAGTTTCTGCTGCAGCTGTGCAGCTGTAATTGCATTGCATATGGAATGTCTTTATGAAATTGTGTCGGAATTCAGTGACGCTCTACGAAACGTGTACCAGTACAATCTTTTGTGCGTTTACGGCTGAAACCAGCAGACACCATATTGGAACAAAGCACACAAAGCTCAAGTTTCATGTTTTATAAGTTTTGTATTCGGACTTGTGAACTATAAAAATATGCTCTTCCAACGCACAGGAACAGTGAAGATATACGTCTTTGTTTCGATTTGTTGTAGTAAATTATTGGGAAGTGGTACACTGGCGACAAAAATCGCTGCCATGTCTCTAAGAACAAAGGTACAAGATGGGGCTACAAACCTTTTTAGATGTTTCAATAAATCGATGTCTGCTCGCATCTCCGTCGATCAGGCAGAAATGAGAATCGTTTAACATGACTTTCGAAGGGATAGAGGCAGACAGGTTAGAAACAGCACATGTCTTCTACACGTACAGCGCATTTGTCACGAAACTCCTTTGTGAAATGGAGATGTATGTTCGATTCTCACAAAAACATAAATTTTAATTTTTAAGAAATTTTCGAAACGTCGTTTGCTTATTTAACGATGTTAGAAATAATACCTTGCCTTGGACAAAATAGTACATTTTCAAAGCTATATTTTCACTGTGTTGCCTGCCATCGAATAGACTGACGCCTAAACAGTGTTCTTCCGTCATTTTCTCCACTCATCACTGAGAAATGTAGTAGATGTAATACAGCTTGTAAGATATTATTTCCTATCCACGTCAATGGGCTCTGCTCTTGGCTCTTGTGAAGTACTTTCTGTGAACTTGACCTGTTGAGTTTGTTGTCCTGATTTTTGTCATTGTGGGAATTATCGGCAGAAGTTGCTAAGAGCCAGCAGAAGGCGGTGCATGAACTGTTGCCAGAGTACATTTCCCAGTTCTGTGGTCGTATGGTGGACTCTTTTTGCAAGTTATGGTAAAGGAGTAGGGGCTATTTCAAAACTGTCTCGTGGATTAAAGGGGGGCTGGCGACCTATTTTTACGGTGCAGAAGCGTAATGTGGGTCCACCAGTAAACGTTTCAAAGTAAATATGCGGAGCATTACGTGGCCTAACTTGTAGTGCGCCCCACACACCGTAGGGAGTGCGTGGATTTTGCCAGCGGCAGCGAATGGGACTTGGCACGACGCCACGTAGCTTCGAGGGCGGACGTAAGGAACGTTTCAGGCTGCTTCATGTGCGTCCATGTTTGGAATCAAGATCTGTGTGATGCGCCGGATGTGGCCGATAACTGCCACTAGCAAGCGATGCGGTAGCAGGTCACATGTGACGTAGCATGTGAAAGTTGCTGGATTTGGACGGGTTACTCCTGTAACTGAAATATCAGATCTGAAGATGGTTCTGAATGAACCGAAACCGGTCATATGAATAAAAAATTTGCAATCAAGACGGATTTTAAGTAACATTATAAAATCACTGATTGCTGTTATCCCATAAGACATTATGTCTGTTTCTGCAAAGAACTACTTAAACCTAACTAACTTAACGACATCACACACATCCATGCCCGAGGCAGGATTCGAACCTGCAACCGTAGCAGCAGCGCGGTTCCGGACTGAAGCGCCTAGAACCGCTCGGCCACACCGGCCGGCAAATGAGGGAAGAGATTTAATCGTGTTAGATTACGCTATTGGCGATAAATCACAGAAAACAGTAGCAATCATGAAATATCTAGGAATATCAGTGCGGAGCTCCCGAAAGTGAATTGGTCGCATAAAACCAATGTAGCAAAAGCAAATGCTAGTTTGAGATTGTATGGAAGCGTCTTGAGGAGATGTAATTCATCCTCGAAAGTGGCTTACAAAACACTTTTAGCACCGATTCTTCAGTGAAGATCTTCAGGTTGGGACACTCACAGGGTAGGGCTAATAGAAGAGATAAAGGAGACGCAACGAAAACCGGCACGTTTCGTCACGAGATCGTTTAATAGGTGCGAGAACGTCGCAGATATATTTAGCATAATCTGGTGCCAGGCGGTAAAACACAGGCGTTGCGTAGCATGTAGAGCAGTGATGAACGGACTTGCTAGTATTGCGGGCCGTGAAACACTGAATTGGACTACGCAGAAAAAAGGGAGAGAGAGGGAAAGAGAAAGAGAGAGAAAGAGAGAGAGAGAGAGAAATGCTTTACACAGAAAATGCAGTATGCAGACTTTCGTAGAGCTCCTCTGGCACGGCTACGACACTTTTATGAATAAGGCCCATGATATTATTCAAAGAGCGACAAAAAATATTTTTCGGTCCGGTCCAGCTGTTCTGAAACTGCTGCGTCTCGTCCTGTAGCTTGCGTTTGCCCTTGGTCTTCCTTTATCCATAGTAGGTTTAGTTTGAGACTTTCTCAAAGTGCGAACAGTGAATCTTCGGAGTAACGCTGATGAAGAGAAAAACAAAAATGTTTCTATGTAAAAATAAGATTATTGTATAACATTTTCATACATCGTTGACAGAAGTTCGTGAAGTAAATTCTTACAGGGTCGCAGAAATACATAAAATCGTTACTTACCTTCATCTCAAAAATTTCAGCTCAACTGGCTCTAAGCACTATGGGACATAACATCTGAGGCCATCAGTCCCCTAGACTTAGAACTGCTTAAACCTAACTAACCTAAGGACATCCATGCCCGCGGCAGGATTCGAAACTTCGACCGTAGCAGCAGCAGCGCGGTTCCGGACTGAAGCGCTTAGAAACGCTCGGCCACAGCGGCCGGCAAAAAAAAATTTCAGCGCGCTAATGATTAGGCTGATGAAGCTCCCTGACGCAAGGTACGCACTGTGGAACACATAAACAACTTATGGCAATAACAATATCTTTGTCTTGAGACATACGTGTTGCTCTCGTCGCCGAGCCGTCGTTGTTGCGCAGGTACTAAGTTGGAAAGTAATGTGCCGTGTGAGATAAGTTATTATCCCGAGATGGCATCCCACTGCCCCAGTGGCACTTACACTAGCGTTGCTCAGAAGACTCCTACAAGCACCCACCCACTTCTGTTCTGGAGGGAATTAAAGATAAGTAGAAAAATAAAAATAATATAAATAGTTACAAGAACGAACGGTGGTGGCAAGCCGCCATCAGATCAGCGGCGTGCCGCATGTGAACCGGCAGGCCGCGGCGTTGGTCCCTGACGCAGAGATTAACTGTTGAAATTCTGAAAGATCGGACAACACTTTACTATCACACATGTGCTCATAGGTACCGCGAATTGCCAACCACGAGAAAATCGTGGTTCTTAATTATGGATGTTTAGCGGCAGTCGCTCTTGTCACCCACCATTCTCGAATGCCACAGGGAAAATGGGAAGGGGGGAGGGAGGGTGAGGGCAGGCAATGAAAGTCATACGAGTGGATAAGAACAGCTGTCAAAATGAGTAAAAAGCAGACATCCTCAGAGTAGTGAAGTAACTTAAATCACTTAATAAAAGAAAGTCTTCCGGTCTAGACTGTACACGGATCAGAGTATGGAAATGCAGTAGCTCCATACTTGATCATCATATGCAATCGTTTGCTCGACGAAAGATCTGTATCCGAAGACAGGAAAGTTGCACAAGTCACACCAATATACAAGAAAGGCAATAGGAGTTCTTTCTTTCTTTCGCTTACGCCATAGTCCCGCAGTGATCGCAGGGTCGCCGTGGTTACAACGGATTTAGGAATGTTAGCTTTAGGGATGGCCGGATGCCCTTCCTGCCGCCACCCCGTACCCCCTCCCCCCTCCCCCCTCCCCCCAGGATGGAATCAGTGTACCCCAACTGTCTGCGTCTAGTGCAAATCGTGAAATAGTGCGGACGTGTTTCAAATTTCTGCGACGCGTGTAACTGAGGCGGAACGTGGGGACCAGCCCGGTATTCACCTAATGGGATGTGGAAAACCGCCTAAAAACAACATCCACGCTGGCCGGCACACCGGCCCTCGTCGTTAATCCGCCAAGCGGATTCGATCCGGGGCCGGCGCGCCTATCCGAGTCCAGGATGAAGCGCGTTTGCGCTCACGGCTACCCTGGTGGGTAAGAAAGGCATAAGGAGTAGTCCACTAAGTTGCAGGTCCATATCGTTAACGTCGATGGGCAGCAGGATTTTTCAATGTACTGCATACTGTGTTCGAACATTATGAATTACCTAGAAGAGAACGGTGTATTGACACACAGTCAGTACGGATTTAGAAAACATCGCTCTTATGAAACACAATTAACTGTTTACAGACGAAGTACTGAGTGCTATTGACAAAGGATTTCAAACGGATTCCGTATTTCTAGACCTCCAGAAAGCTTTTGACACTGTACCTCACAAGCCGCTTGTAATAAAATTCTGTGATTGTCTCAGTTATGCGACTGGGTTCGCGATTTCCTGCCAGAGAGGTCACGGATTGCAGTAATTGTCGGAAAATCATAGAGTAAAACCGAAGTGATTTCTGGCGTTCTACGAGGTAGTTTTATAGGCCCTCTGTCGTTCCTTATCTATACAAACTATTTAGGAGACTATCTTTGCAGCCGTGTTAGGTTGTTCACAGATGTGTTGTCGTTTATCGCCTAGTAAAGTCATCAGACGATCAAAAAGAATTGCGGAATGATTTAGAAAAGATATCTGTATGGTGAGAAGATTGGAAATTGACCCCAAATAATGGAAAGTGTGAGGTCGTGCACATGAGTGTTGAAAAGAGTCTATTAAACTTCTATTACACGATAAATCGATCCAATCTAAATGCCGTAAATTCAACAAAGTACCTGGGAACTACTATTACGAACAACTTTAATTAGAAAGAACACATATAAAATGTTGTGGGGAAGGTGAACCAAAGACTGCAATTTATTGGCAGGACACTTAGAAGATGCAACAGGTCTACTAGACTGCGTACAGTACGCTTATCCGTCCTTTTTTTGCGTACTGTTGCACAGTGTGGGATCCTACCAGACAGGATCAACGGTGAGCTGTGGTCGACTCCCGTTAATGCCGTTTTTCCTTTTGGGCATTTTGCCACCATCGAGTGGCGTCTTATTCCTCCCTAAGTTACTACCTGAAAGAGTTGCTCACTTGCAACTGTCAGTGACAGCAGCAGCAGCGTTTATCGATAGTGGTACTGCTGTAACTTCTTTGGTGCTGCAGTTATATTTCCGTGTCATGGTGTGTGTGGCAGTTGGTCAGTTGCGGCGGAGCAGCGAACAAGTCTCTGCAGCGTGTGATCAGGCCGGGGCTGCTGGCGGCGTGCACCTGCGGTCGGAGTTGTGTGGCAGTAGCTGTGACAACTGCTAAGTTCCTCGCCCATTGCACCTGCATACTGGAATTGAGTAATCAGTGGACCTGTTATGAAAGCTCAATCGTTGTGACATCTCTTCGTTAATTGCTGGTTGTTGCATCCTGGGCTGTTCCCGCAAGCAGCAACGTGATGGTGTGTTGGGAGTCGGAAAAATTTCATAGCCGTCTACCTGTATGGTGTTTAACCTTTGAAATGATTGATATTTATTTGTGAAGAGAACCAGTGGTATCTTCTGCCATGTGGCTGTTAACGTTCCAGTTACCTGCCCTGGTCGTTAGCATAGATTTGCGGTAGTGTGTTTTCCTCGCCATGTTGATGCTGTCCGGCACGGCATGTCGTTCGACAGCTTGGTGTTGTTCTCTTTTTCTCTTTGAGTGTTTATTCCGCCTTGACTGTGTTTATACACCAGTTACTAACACATAATCCTGCTGCGATCCTCGTCTTCACCAGTACCTTCGGTGGTTGTGCTTTTGGTCAGGTGGAAGGGAATTGATTAGGCAGTTGGTTGATTCGTCAGCCGTCTGTAGGTCGTGCTGCAACCCAGTTGTTTAGTGTTACGCTTGGCTGTCTGTCTCACCTACTCTATGGTTAGAGTTTCCTCCCCAGGCCCACATTTGGAACACTTCTGAGCACCACTGTTGTTGTTTGTGATTGTCATTTTATTTGGTCGCAGGTACTGTCCCAGGCCTTCAGCCGTATATTAATATGACCTGTTTTATGTTTAGTATATGGCCTTTAGCCCAACTTCATAACAACTTTAAGATTAGGCCTTCAGCCGTATTTCATATACAATTCTTATTGCTCAATATTTAGGCCTTCAGCCGCGTTTGTTTCAGAATCTGAGGCTTTAATATGTAAATCCTTGTCTGTAAGGTTTCTCTTTAATTATTTTGAATTCTTGAAACGGCCTTCAGCCGTGTTCTGTAAATGTTTATCTTAAGGTTGTCTTTCATTAGTCTTGAGTAATTGCTTGGGCCTTCAGCCGACAAGATACTTCAAGTTTTCTTAAGATGTTTTTCTGTTGTACTGTGTAAAGGCTTGTCCTTAAAGTCTCTCTTTTCTTATGTAAAGAAAATGTTTTTAGTTGGGCTTTCAGCTGAAGAATTAACTTGAATTTTCCCTAATAGGGCCTTTAGCCGGAATTTGTAAATGCTTGGTTTTTAAAGAATTTCCTTAGCTGATCTGAAATATTATTTCGACCTTTAGCCGAGAAGATATTGTAATTTTACTTAAGTAAGACCTTCAGCAGTTACTCTAAATCCTGGCGTTTTAAAAACAATTATTTAAACTTATTCTGGAAATGTTACTTGGGCCCTCAGCCGTGAATTGATCATTGTTGTTTTAAAGAGAAAACTGTGCATTGGTTTAAGGAATAAAGTTGTGTGTGTTCACGTATAACTAACAGCAATTGACCTTGGCCCCTTTTCACAACCTGATTCGCTCTGTCCTGCGAAACCAGATTCCAAACGGAGTACATCGAGAAAGTTCAGAGACGAGCAGCACGTTTTGTATTATTGAGAAATAGGGGAGCGAATGTCACAGACATGATACAGAATTTGGGGTTGACATAATTAAAACGAAGGCGTATTTCGGTGCGGCGCAGTCTTCTGACGAAGTTTCAGCCACCAACTTTCTCCTCCGAACGGGAAAATACAGTACTGGCCATTAAAATTGGTACACCAAGAAGAAATGCAGATGATAAACGAGTATTCATTGGACAAATATATTATACTAGAACTGACATGTGATTACATTTTCACGCAATTTTGATGCATAGATCCTGAGAAATCAGAACCCAGAACAACCACCTCTGGCCGTAATAACGGCATTGATACGCCTGGGCATTGAGTCAAACACCGCTTGGATGGCGTGTACAGGTACCGCAGCTAATGCAACTTCAACACGATACCACAGTTCATCAGCAGTAGTGACTAGCGTATTGTAGCGAGCCAGTTGCTCGGCCACCATTGACCAGACGTTTTCAGTTGGTGAGAGATCTGGAGAATGTGCTGGCCAGGGCAGCAGTCGAACATTTTCTGTATCCAGAAAGGCCCGTACAGAACCTGCAACATGCGGTCGTGCATTATCCTGCTGAAATCTAGGGTTTCGCAGGGATCGAATGAAGGGTAGAGCCACATGTCGTAACACATCTGAAATGTAACTTCCACTGTTCAAAGTGCCGTCAGTGCGAACAAGAGATGACCGAGACGTGTAACCAATGGCACCCCATATCATCACGCCGGGTGATACGCCAGTATGGCGATGACGAATACACGCTTCCAATGCGCGTTCACCGCGATGTCGCCAAACACGGATGCGACCATCATGATGCTGTAAACAGTGCCTGGATTCATCCTAAAAAATGACGTTTTGCCATTCGTGCACCCAGGTTCGTCGTTGAGTGCACCATCGCAGGCGCTCCTGTGTGGGATGCAGCGTCAAGGGTAACCGCAGCCATGGTCTCCGAGCTGATAGTCCATGCTGCTGCAAACGTCGTCGAACCGTTCGTGCAGATGGTTGTTGTCTTGCAAACGTCCCCATCTGTTGACTCAGGGATCGAGACGTGGCTGCATGATCCGTTCCAGCCATGCGGATAAGATGCCTGTCATCTCGAGTGCTAGTGATACGAGGCCGTTGGGATCCAGCACGGCGTTCCGTGTTACCCTCCTGAACCCACCGATTCCGTATTCTGCTAACAGTCATTGGATCTCGACCAACGCGAGCCGCAATGTCGCGGGTACGATAAACCGGAATCGCGATAGGCTACAATCCGACCTTTATCAAAGTCGGAAACGTGAAGGTACGCATTTCTCCTCCCTACACGAGGCATCACAACAACGTTTCACCAAACTGCTGTCTGTGTATGCGAAATCGGTTGGAAACATTCCTCATGTCAGCACGTTGTAGTTGTGCTCTGAAAAGCTAATCATTTGCATATCACAGCATCTTCTTCCTGTCGGTTAAATTTCGAGTCTGCAGGACGTCATCTTCGTGGTGTAGCATTTTTAATGGCCAGTAGTGTATATAAGCATGCCGTTTGTGATTTCCTACATTGCTATGGACGTCTGAATGCATCCTGAGCCGTCGATATCACTGCCGCAGTTGGTGTACTTTCATTTCTCGCTGAATAAGAAAGTTTCGAGTATTTATCATACGACATATGTGTCTCGTTGAGCGCTATCGTTTGCAAAAGATCTTGTTTCGATTTATAGAATCGTTTTTGAGATATGACGATTGTTATGACCACATGACCACGATAAACCGCAATCGCGATAGGCTACAATCCGACCTTTATCAAAGTCGGAAACGTGATGGTACGCATTTCTCCTCCTTACACGAGGCATCACAAGAACGTTTCACCAGGCTGTTTGTGTATGAGAAATCGGTTGGAAACGCACCTCATGACAGCACGTTGTAGGTGTCGTCACCGGCGGCATCCTTGTGTGAATGCTCTGATAAGCTAATAATTTGCATATCACAGCATCTTCTTCTTGTCGGTTAAATTTCGCGTTTGTAACACGTCATCTTCGTGGTGTAGCAATTTTAATGGCCAGTAGTGTCTGTTGTTGATGCCGGCTTACTTAGGGAGAAACGGTCATCATAACAAAATAAGAGAAATCAGGTTCAAAATGGTTCTGAGCACTATGGGACTTAACTCCTGAGGTCATTAGTCCCCTAGAACTTAGAACTAGTTAAACCTAACTAACCTAAGGACATCACAAACAACCATGCCCGAGGCAGGATTCGAACCTGCGACCGTAGCGGTCTGGCGGTTCCAGACTGCAGCGCCTTTAAGCGCACGGCCACTTCGGCCGGCGAGAAATCAGGACTCGCACGGAAAGATATAGATGTTCGTTATTTCCGCGCGGTGTTCGAAATGGAATAATAGAGAATTATGGTGGAGGTGACTCGATGAACACTTTGCCAGGCCCTGAAGCGTGGTTTGCAGAGTATCCATGTAGCTGTAGACGTGGATGCAGAGTTCATCTGGAGGCCAGACAGTGGACGGCAAACACGATTCTGGTTGTCAGGGATGGCTGTTGGGGACTCGGCGTCCGTGACTGAGCGGACAGGAAACGGCGCGACGAGAGGCTGGTCTGTCGGCCCCGCCATTAGTAGAGAGGAGAGGAGAGGAGAGGAGAGGGGAGGCCAGTCTGCATGAGCGGCGCGTCCGTCAGCAGGGCAGCCGCGCTGCGGCTGCATTGTGATTCCCGCCCTCCCACCGGGAATGCCTCTGCAAGGCTCACTTCCCCAGCCATAACAGCTGTCATCGTGACGGACGTGGGTGCTGTGTACGAGGTGTGGTTTTTGAGTGAGCACCGACTTTAAACACGCCCGCTGCTGCGCTGCGGTCGGCGATCTGCGCTCTCGCGAAGGGTACCTGCACCCGTTCGCTAATCACAAACGCCATAAAGCCCTTATTTAAGCGATCTCCAGACTCAAGTTCTCCCTTGACTCCTTATTAAAAATGTGCAACAATATTGGCAATATTTATAGCGCGTTTAAAATAAGTTTGACAGTTCAGTCCGGAGCGAGTGGAGGTTGCCAGCGTGTGCGTATTAGGTTACATGTTGCTGCGTATTAAATGTAGATAATACATTAAAATATTCTTTAAACTTGGAACGATATCGCTGTCCGTTTCCAGTCTGGAGAAAATGGAATGTATGTAAAGCGCTCCGTCACGAGCTCTTGCGTCAGTGAAAAACTAGAAAGAAATATTTCAGTGAAAAAATTATAAATAAATATTCATAAAAAGAACTGGCAGATGTAAGGCTGTTAGGAGGGGGCGTGAGTCGTGCTTGGGTAGCTCAGTTGGTAGAGCACTTGCCCGCGAAAGGCAAAGGTCCCGAGTTCGAGTCTCGGTCCGGCACACAGTTTTAATCTGCCAGGAAGTGTCATATCAGCTCACACTCCGCCGCCGAGTGAAAATTTCATTCTAGAAAAGAAGCAAAATTCAAATGGCTCTGAGCACTATGGGACTTAACTTCTAAGGTCATCAGTCCCCTATAACTTAAAACTACTTAAACCTAACTAACCTAAGGACATCAGGCACATCCACTCCCGAGGCAGGATTCGAACCTGCGACCGTAGCGGTCGCGCGGTTCCAGACTGTAGCGCCTTTAACCGCATGGCCACCCTGGCCGGCAGAAAAGAAGTAGGTTTTGACTTGGCAATAAGAGAAGTTATGTATTCCTGAAAACCCGTCACAGTCCTCCATGAATCAATGTCTCCTCAACTACCTTCTTGGGTATCGCTGACAACTCAAGACCAGTCCTGTTGCGTAACATTTAGAACGGCTTCTTTTGTCTGCATTTCAAAATCTCTGAGCATAAACTTGTTGCCTTTTTTTGTTCAAATGCCACATTATTTTTCACACAGGCTCTTAGTTGGATTTAAATGAGCATGATACGGAGGCTGCCTGACTAAACTATGCCTTTTAGCATGAGCCAGTTCGTCGACCTCGTAGCGGAAGTTTTCCTTTCTACAGCACTACAAGTTACAATAGCTTCGCCTTATAGATGCTAGGTTCAACTTCATCTAATGCAACATTTCTTCGTAGGCACAGCAAAATATTCGCTTTCCTCCACTACGTTGTTGGAGCTCTATGCATCACAACAGAGTGGTATGGCGTTTCGGCCATTGCTATTTTCGTATTCCGAGGAATGTTTTGCAGCAGAACGTCCTTCCCAGCAGGTGAACATGTTCTTGGGCGACACCTCTATTGCGGATTTCGTATTCAAATGTGCTGCCTGTTGTTATTAATGCAACGCCAACACAAAACGCTTGTTCACAGTACCTGACGGTTTCAAAGCACGTCAACTCCAGAAAATACGACTTTACAGCGAGAGCTGACGAACGCCGATACACCTAATCCGTGACACCACGTGTTTCGTAGTGCGGCAACAGGGACGCTTTATCAGCCGAACCTCTGGCCCCGTGGTAGGGAAAGCTGGCTCGCGATTGGTGTTACATGGGAAACGGCGTCACGTCTCCCTCTGGTCAGCCAAAAGTCAAAGGCGCAACTAATTTTGAACGCACTATAGTCTGGTTTGAAGCGTTGGACGCACAAGACGCTGCTGCTGTCATGACGTCACCATTTCGTTGCGTGCCATGTTGAGAGGCACAATCGGTTTCCCCACATCCAGAGATTCCTTTCAACTCGTGCATTGCACTCGTGTTGCGGGAGGGGGGACGGAGTGGGTCGCGAGCGCCGCTACAGCAGAGCTTGGGGTACGCTCCTTACTTTGACTCTAAGGTCCAGTCTGCATGGTACCTCACTGTCAGTGGGAAGCAAGTATGCCGGTCACGCCTTCACAGGATTCACCTTGCAGACACCACGTTGTGTGTCGCCTGTGATGTTTTGGACACAGACGAGCACCGCCTGGTGTGCAGATCGGCAAGAAGTTGTAAGGTGGCTATAATTTCGCACCTTACAAGCACCCGTCCACTTACTTTGTTGTGACCTACAAATACAATTAGGTATCATTTGATAGGTTGTACATAGCATATATGATTATTTAAAGGAGACTGACATTGTCACATACGCCTTGTAAATAATTGTTAACGCTTATTGCATGAAAGGTGACGGAGCGTCTTTATTATCAGAACGGCGTAATGAATGATTGCCTCTACTAGTAGAGGTTGGAACGACAGTGGAGAGACGTGGTCTTCTGTTGTGAGCGCCCGTGTGTGACAGTGGCTCGATATCAGCTTTGTTGATACAGACGGGCTTGCTGTCTTTGCTCTCAGGATAGTTTATAGTTAGAACAGTTAGGCACTGTACTGTTGCTAACCTATACGATTCTGGATTTCACATCCCGGTTGGAAGGCGTCGTTGAGTACGCAGCGTTCAGTAATTGAGAGCACTTCCTCTGGCTATACTTACGTTGAGACGTTATCTGAACTCCGTCCTTGTGGTTGGGAGTTCGCTTTTCTCGTCTGTAGAACACAGAGAGGAGAAGACAGTATTAGAATATATTAGTCAGAGGACCGCCTTCTGCCGTCCTAGTATTTGAAAAAGTTTGTTTGTGGCTGGAGTTCTTACATCGTCGCAGACGAGTACGAGAACCATCACTTGGACGCACCGGACGCAGTACATACGGTGATATCTCAAATTGCTTCGGCTTATTAGGGCTATAAAAGCTAAACAGCTGTGATCACGTTAGTTTATTTCCACTGAGGTTCCACACCACCGTAGATCATCGTCGAAAGTAGTGTCTTCTAGTGTTTAGTACGTGGCTGATGCCAGTCATTTCGTGTTATTGATATTAGATCGCGCAGTCATAATAAGGGGCAGAGTTGGGCAATTGATTAGTTATTTTACTTAGGAAATGTAAACTTTGTAATATAAAGTTTTTTTAAATCTAGAATAAATATATAAGCAGGAACAACGTTTATCATTTAGTAGGATTACTTGCCTTCATCATTCACTTATGTTTAGATTGTAATTTATAGAATTAAGAGATCCTAAGATCCGCTTGAGGGGGTAGTCAGACAGGGCCAAATCTTCATTTTAGCGTTTATTGTTTTCCGTTGCGCACATTCGTTTTACACCAGCGTGGAGTAGCATCTTGGAAGGTATCTGGTTCTTGGGGCGACAGATGTTGTCCCTAATTACCCGTACGATTCCTCATCAGATATTTACTCGATTGCTCCTCTTTCCGGACGCGGTGTATATCCTGCAAGCGAAGACGAACTCTGTGAAATGGATTTGGGGACACGCAGCTCACTACTTGTTTGCTGATGGCGACAAAGGTATCCTTGATTTCTGGTAGTTCCTAAATGAACGCCATTGTGCATTTGGCCTCAATCCAAAATACAGACAATGTTTCTCCTGTTTCCTCTGCAGTATCTTCCTTAAACCACTGCAGAGCTGGGGTATTCTGTGATGAAGAGTTGACCCCCGCCTCTTCCACACTTACAACCGATATACTCTCTGGGCATCGGAATGCTCTTCTCGGGAAAACTATGCGTTGATAGTCTCAATGAGTATTGCTGTCCCCTCCTCCTCGCGATGCCGGTTTCCTGCTATACTCGGTGGTGTTAATGGTAAAAATATAAAGAATTAAAAAGAAAAACGAAAAATAAATAAATAAACGATGTTCATTGTACCTCTACTCCACGTTCCCTTTTCCTTGGTTCTTGGAGGGTAGGAATGAGACACGGTGGCCACGCCGCGGTCTGCGACCCCTGCCGACTTTACCCCCATCCCTCACTGTGGGCGCCGGAGAGGTTCCTCAAAAAAAAAAAAAAAAAAAAAGGGGGATAGGCGTGAACGGCGGATAGTAGTCAGTTGCAGCAATTGGAACTAGCAACGTCCCCCCGAAGACAGCGCCAAGGGCGTGGTCGGCACCTGGGGCGCGTCGTCGGCAGACAGCGCGGGACGCGTAGGGCTGTGGCGACGGCCGAGGCTGCAATTGGAGATGAACAGCGAAGGAGGTATGGAGCTGTACAGCATACGAGCCGGAAGACGTGGTGCTGGTGTTGGTGGTTAGAGCGGTACAAAGTGGTTTCTGGCCGGAGCCAAGCCTGAGGGTTGCCAAGAACTGGGGTGCGTGGGGTGGTTGCCAGGCTATATGGCAATCAGCACGGACGGGGCTGCCGTGGAGTTGTAGACACTTGTGAGAAACTGGAATGTGGCGACACTTGTGAGAAATCCGGGATGCTAATGGATCGCCACAGGGTGTGTCGCAAATGCTGCGCCACTACCTGCTCGGCCGCTACCTTCTGCCGCTTAGTGTGACTGAGCGCTCGGCTTGTGCCGGCCCGTGCAGCTGCCGAGGGGCATTCACACTCCTCCAGTGCAGCCAGGTTACATTATTTCAGAATTCTTTTGGGCAAGGAAGAGTAGCCTTAGTCAAATTAGTAATCGGAGCTGATTTTGCCCCCACGATATCATGTCAACCATTAGTTGCAGCACAGTTGTGCGTAAGACCTTTTTCATTGGAATTTTCGTTCTGATTAATCTTACATAGGGCATAATTTTCGCTCAACCTCATACTTAACGATGTATTTTACAGAAACTATAGAAACCGAACATGTTTTCCATCTTTCAACCCCTCACCCAAAATTTGATATGATAGGCGTGGCAACCTTTTACCGTATATTAAGAGGAGCCAACTAAAGAATTTGGTTCTCGGTAGAAAATTTTCCTTTAATTATTTCTAAATAAACCTCAATTTTTCCGTACCACGCAGGGAAGTGTACTAAGGTCTAATGTGAGTCCTGCTAGCAATTAGCGTTAAGGAATGCAATTTATGTATTGAAACAAGATGTATCATCGTCCACTCAAACAGACATTGTTTCTAATATTCTCTACACAAAAATTCTGATTGTGATTGTTAGAAAAGCTATGACTTTTCAGACTTCATTACTGAATCTTTTACAATTTGCAAGAGACATTTAGCCGACTTTGTGTCGTTGCCAGAGAACATCACGAGGAGGTAGTCTCTCTTCGTCCCGCATTATATTTATTTACAATATTTACAGGATGACTATTTATTTACAATTTTTACAATAGGGCTTTCGGCGTGAACTGAACCCCTTTTCAATATTTACAAGTGTTGGTGTAGCTTCAGCCATTTCTCTTTCATTGTAATTTCTGTGCATAAGCCACGCAAGTAAGAAATGATTTTATATTGCGGTCAGCTTGGAGTCTTGTAAGGGTCTTAGAAACTATCTCATCTGTCTTAATTGCGGACTTCTTTCTTATTTTCCCACCTAGATTTAAAACTAGTCAGTGGCCATGTTATTCTGCGTCTTCTCTGAGAATTTTTACTAAGGATTAAAAATTTGGATGAAGCTTCGAAATTAATGTATTTATCCTCTGATTTCATCCTTCTGAAACATTGTTGGTGCGGTGACGCCTTCCTGCGCAGTTCCATGTATCTCTTGGCATATCTTCATTATCCAGCCATTGTTCAACAAAATAGTTGTAAAAATCCTGCAGTTTTTCATTATCTGGCGTGCTCTCCTGAACGCATAGCCACCCATCATCTAACATGTCCAGGGGAATGTGAGCCAAAGCGGAACACAATCTTATGTGAAAACGAATTTCTTCGTTTTCCTTGTAGGCAGCAACAAGGCCGCAATTCTGCACTTTGCCTCCACAAGCACTGATTGAAATGGTAGTTGCAGCCATTAATCTTTGCATCAGGAAACAAATGTGTTACTGATTGGATGATTGCAACTTCGAAATCCACCATGATAGCTGTAGAATTCCATCCAGGTACGTTGTTCTCAACAGCTGTGAAAAAGCGATCGTACGTTTCTCTCTTTTTATTGGGTAGCAAGGCGTACACGTTTGGAACTGTGTTTGTTTCCTCCTCAGAACTAGAAATATCGGCATGAACAATAAATAACTGTCCAAACTGCTTGCTGGAGCTTTTGAACGTTCCATACAGAAAGAACGAATTGCAGTCTCTTAAACAGTATTTTCCCGTTTCGCTGGCGAACTCCAATGTCCTATCATTTGGTCCTCTGTCGACATCTTCAAGTAAAAATTTGCTCCTATCATTCATTAGCAAATGATGTTCTTGCAGAAATATTCCTGCAGCATCGGTCGGATCTTGTGTAGATCCCACGCTTTTTGCCTGATGCGTTGCAGCGATCGGTTTGCACTCCTGTGCGACGGCAGTGATGTGACGATGCAGTACTGAACTGCGGTGTGCTACCTGTTTGGTGTCCCTGTAGACCGCCCGCTACCTGTTCCCCCGGGTCTCCTCACAACAGTCGCTCCTCACAACTGTCGCTCCTCACAACTGTCGCTCCTCACAAGTGCTGCAACCCCCTGCCTTGTGGACAACAATTCGGTGGAGCGGTTGCTGTCTATACCTGACTGGATGCACAACAATTCCAGAAGAGGTGAAGGAACGGCTTCTGCTGGCCATCAGGAGCATTACGTGAGTGCTTCCGCAACAGATGGTGGCAGCAAGGCGTCTTTGTGATTGAGGCATTGCCCGGTGTTATGTGCGAGTGTGCTTTGAGTGTAGCTGCTGTGCGGGTTGGCTCGTCTTTGTTTAGCGATAGGTTTGTGGCGGTAGATGGGCTGCGTGTGGCGCATCGCTTTGAGGACAGCGGGGGCAGCCAGGACGGTCGTTACACGGGGATCGCGGAGCGGTAACAAGCAAGTGCGGGCTGTACATAGGATAGAGCGAAACGGAACGAGTGTGCAACAAGTGGGGCTACGGTGTTCTGTAAATGACGAGGAAGTTTCCAGTGATTACTCAAAATGGTTCAAATGGCTTTGAGCACTATGGGACTTAACAGCTGAGGTCATCAGTCCCCTAGAACTTAGAACTGCTTAAACCTAACTAACCTAAGGACATCACACACATCCATGCCCGAGGCAGGATTCGAACCTGCGACCGTAGCGGTTGCGCGGCTCCGGACTGAAGCGCCTAGAACCGCTTGGCAGTGATTACTGTAAGTCTGTGAAGACTGACTGAGTCACTGCCTTCAGGAAGGAATGAGGCCCGTATTACATGAATGTAATGATACGTTTCTTTTCGTGGAACGTGGTAAATGGGAGCAACTGGATCGAGTCAAGGGACTATTAAGTCGTAGGCCTTCGGAGAAGTTCTGTACGGAAGGGAATTTGCTGCTCTGAACTGACATCATTCACTGCTGGTTGTTACTGTATTTTGCCGCAAACTCATGGGCGGCACAGTTCGTCTTTGCCTTGTGGCTCCCTAAGCAATGCAGAACTCACATAACGGAACAGACATTACTGGAGGTTGTTGCCTGTCGGGTTAGTGCATATGCCGTGTTGCGGGTATACAGCTCACAAAATGGTTCAAATGGCTCTGAGCACTATGGGACTTAACATCTGAGGTCGTCAGTCCCCTAGAACTTAGAACTACTTAAACCTAACTAACCTAAGGACATGACACACATCCATGCCCGAGGCAGGATTCGAACCTGCGACCGTAGCGGTCGCGCGGCTCCGGACTGAAGCGCCTAGAACCGCTCAGCCACACAGCCAGCATACAACTCACAGTACGGTGATAAAAAATTTAAATTTGTGGTAAGATCCTATGGGACCAAACTGCTAAGGTCATCGGTCCCTAAGCTTACACACTACTTAATCTAACTAAAACTAACTTAAGCTAAGGACAACACACACACCCATGCCCGAGGAAGGACTCGAACCTCCGACGCCGCCCGAACCGTGCAAGGCGCCCTAGACCGCGCGGTTACCCCGCGCGGCTAGTACTGTCATGTTCGCACTGGGCTATAGTGCATATTTAGTGTCAAATCATTTTCACTTAACTGTGGAATGCCAGCTGTGTCATTGGACCTCACGTGGATTTATCTGTATCTTGCTGGGCAAGTCGGGCGGGGTGGCCGTGCGCTTCTAGGCGCTACAGTCTGGAGCTGAACGACCGCTACGGTCTCAGGTTCGAATCCTGCCTCGGGCATGGATGTGTGTGCTGTCCTTAGGTTAGTTAGGTTTAATTAGTTCTAAGTTCTAAGCGACTGATGACCTCAGAAGTTAAGTCGCATAGCGCTCAGAGCCATTTGAACCATTTTCTTGCTGGGCAGCAGGAGATGTATCGTATAGTATGTCTGTTTCAGGTGAACCTTAGGCATGGTTACTACCTATCAGCTGTGTGGACAGTAAAAGAAAGACCCAAACAAGTAACGGCGGTTAGGGGAGTGGAAATGTACCACTCTGGTGAGAGAAGATGCAACTGCATCAGGCATTTCGCTGATGTTTGCCAGTTAAGTAAATGTTTTTTTTTTATCTTGATGGTTATTGTGTCCTATACTAATGTGTTTTTAAAGTTATTAATTAATGAATTAGACTGTAGTTTTATGTTGTTGTTTGTTTCCGATTTTGGTACTGTTGTTACTGTATTAAGTGAAAATTTTCAAATATGAGTGCCCTCTGTAGGAAATTACAATATGGAAATACGTGGATGTAGAACGACTGGGAGTGCATGAAACGTTCACATTAAAATCTGTGTTTGAATAATTCCGAGCTGCGCTCGTTTTGGTGCCATATATGTCCTGTTAGTATTACGGGGTTTTTATCACTGTGAAATGTGGAATAACTTATACGTCTGGAAATAATTGTTAGGGGACCCGTGTGGTGTTGCTTTCGAATTTAAGTGGAGTTGAAGCATCTTGAACTTTGTCTTTCTGCAACGGCTTATTGCTCGTAAGCTGTTCCTGCTCCGGAACTTAATGGTATTATCTTTTCTATGAAGATACTAGATGATTTGGAGAGGAGTTCCGCACGGAAATAAGAAGAACTACAACACAAGATGATTATACTAGGTAAATGTAATATTGTTTTAATAAATGTCACTCTGTACTCATTTTCCGAGTTTGAATAGTTGAAGTTTCACGGAGTACCGCTTAGCCGCGTGTGAAATAACTTCCTGAACGGGAATCTGAGTAACTACTTGAGTGTATTACACTACTGGCCATTAAAATTGCTACACCACGAAGACGACGTGCTACAGACACGAAATTTAAACGACAGGAAGAAGATGCTGTGATATGCAAATGATTAGCTTTCAAGATCATTCACACAAGATTGGCGCCGGTGGCGACACCTACAACGTGCTGACATGAGGAAAGTTTCCAACCGATGTCTCATACACAAACAGCAGTTGACCGGCGTTGCCTGGTTAAACGTTGTTGTGATGCCTCGTGTAAGGAGGAGAAATGCGTACCATCACGTTTCCGACTTTGATAAAGGTCGGATTGTAGCCTATCGCGATTGCGGTTTTTCGTATAGCGACATTGCTGCTCGCGTTGGTCTAGATCCAATGACTGTTAGCACAATATGGAATCGGTGGGTTCAGGAGGGTAATACGGAACGACGCGCTGGATCCCAACGGCCTCGTATCACTAGCAGTCGAGATGACAGTCATCTTATCCGTATGGCTGTAACGGATCGTGCAGCCACGTCTCGATCCCAGAGTCAACAGATGGGGACGTTTGCAAGACGACAACCATCTGCACGAACAATTCGACGACGGTTGCAGAAGCATCGACCATCAGCTCGGAGACCATGGCTGCGGTTACCCTTGACGCTGCATCACACCCTGCTCTGCTATTACTACCGGCATCAGGCAAGTAAGACACCAGCTACCAACAACACTGCCAAGCTACCAACTCTAATGTCTGAGTAACTTCTCTTACAACAGATATATGACAATTCATTACATAAATGACAATCAATTCACTAACAAAGACAAATCTTAATGCACGAGAGTGAACGACTGGTTCAGTCACGAGAGTCAACAAACAGTCAAATCTAGAAACCACTCAAATAAACGACTACTTCACGCTCGAAGTAAAAAACTATCATCTTCTTTTTAATTTGCTAACTAATCACGACCACGGTGTTTACGGACAACAATTTCCGCACCTCCTGCATTCTACACTCCTGGAAATGGAAAAAAGAACACATTGACACCGGTGTGTCAGACCCACCATACTTGCTCCGGACACTGCGAGAGGGCTGTACAAGCAATGATCACACGCACGGCACAGCGGACACACCAGGAACCGCGGTGTTGGCCGTCGAATGGCGCTAGCTGCGCAGCATTTGTGCACCGCCGCCGTCAGTGTCAGCCAGTTTGCCGTGGCATACGGAGCTCCATCGCAGTCTTTAACACTGGTAGCATGCCGCGACAGCGTGGACGTGAACTGTATGTGCAGTTGACGGACTTTGAGCGAGGGCGTATAGTGGGCATGCGGGAGGCCGGGTGGACGTACCGCCGAATTGCTCAACACGTGGGGCGTGAGGTCTCCACAGTACATCGATGTTGTCGCCAGTGGTCGGCGGAAGGTGCACGTGCCCGTCGACCTGGGACCGCACCGCAGCGACGCACGGATGCACGCCAAGACCGTAGGATCCTACGCAGTGCCGTAGGGGACCGTACCGCCACTTCCCAGCAAATTAGGGACACTGTTGCTCCTGGGGTATCGGCGAGGACCATTCGCAACCGTCTCCATGAAGCTGGGCTACGGTCTCGCACACCGTTAGGCCGTCTTCCGCTCACGCCCCAACATCGTGCAGCCCGCCTCCAGTGGTGTCGCGACAGGCGTGAATGGAGGGACGAATGGAGACGTGTCGTCTTCAGCGATGAGAGTCGCTTCTGCCTTGGTGCCAATGATGGTCGTATGCGTGTTTGGCGCCGTGCAGGTGAGCGCCACAATCAGGACTGCATACGACCGAGGCACACAGGGCCAACACCCGGCATCATGGTGTGGGGAGCGATCTCCTACACTGGCCGTACACCACTGGTGATCGTCGAGGGGACACTGAATAGTGCACGGTACATCAAAACCGTCATCGAACCAATCGTTCTACCATTCCTAGACCGGCAAGGGAACTTGCTGTTCCAACAGGACAATGCACGTCCGCATGTATCCCGTGCCACCCAACGTGCTCTAGAAGGTGTAAGTCAACTACGCTGGCCAGCAAGATCTCCGGATCTGTCCCCCATTGAGCATGTTTGGGACTGGATGAAGCGTCGTCTCACGCGGTCTGCACGTCCAGCACGAACGCTGGTCCAACTGAGGCGCCAGGTGGAAATGGCATGGCAAGCCGTTCCACAGGACTACATCCAGCATCTCTACGATCGTCTCCATGGGAGAATAGCAGCCTGCATTGCTGCGAAAGGTGGATATACACTGTACTAGTGCCGACATTGTGCATGCTCTGTTGCCTGTGTCTATGAGCCTGTGGTTCTGTCAGTGTGATCATGTGATGTATCTGACCCCAGGAATGTGTCAATAAAGTTTCCCCTTCCTGGGACAATGAATTCACGGTGTTCTTATTTCAATTTCCAGGAGTGTATATACACTACTGGCCATTAAAATTGCTACACCAAGAAGAAATGCAGACGATAAACGGGTATTCATTGGACAAATATATTACACTAGAACTGACATGTGACATGTGATGACATTTTCACGCAATTTGGGTGCATAGATCCTGAGAAATCAGTACCCAGAACAACCACCTCTGGCCGTAATAACGGCATTGATACGCCTGGGCATTGAGTCAAACACCGCTTGGATGGCGTGTACAGGTACCACAGCCAATGCAACTTCGACACGATACCACAGTTCATCAGCAGTAGTGACTAGCGTATTGTGGCGAGCCAGTTGCTCGGCCACCATTGACCAGACGTTTTCAATTGGTGAGAGATCTGGAGAATGTGCTGGCCAGGGCAGCGGTCGAACATTTTGTGTACCCAGAAAGGCCCGTACAGGACCTGCAACATGCGGTCGTGCATTATCCTGCTGAAATGTAGGGTTTCGCAGGGATCGAATGAAGGGTAGAGCCACTGGTCGTAACACATCTGAAATGTAGCTTCCACTTTTCAAAGTGCCGTCAATGCGAACAAGAGGTGACCGAAACGTGTAACCAATGGCACCCCATACCATCACGCCGGGTGATACGCCAGTTTGGCGATGACGAATACACGCTTCCAATGTGCGTTCACCGCAATGTCGCCAAACACGGATGCGACCGTCATGATGCTGTAAACAGAACCTGGTTTCATCGAAAAAATTACTTTTTGCCATTCGTGCACCCAGGTTCGTCGCTGAGGCCCTCCTGTCTGTGATGCAGCACCAAGGGTAACCGCAGCCATGGTCTCCGAGTGCAGATGGTTGTTGTCTTGCAAACGTCCCCATCTGTTGATTCAGGGATCGAGACGTGGCTGCACGATCCGTTCCAGCCATGCGGATAAGATGCCTGTCATGTCGACTGCTAGTAATACGAGGCGTTTGGGATCCAGCACGAGGTTCCGTATTACCCTCCTGAACCCACCGATTCCATATTGTGCTAACAGTCATTGGATCTCCACCAACGCGAGCAGCAATGTCGCGATACGATAAACTGCAATCGCGATAGGCTACAATCCGACCTTTATCGAAGTCGGAAACGTGATGGTACGCATTTCTCCTCTTTACACGCGGCATCAAATCAACGCTTCACCAGGCAACGCCGGTCAACTGCTGTTTGTGTATGAGAAATCGGTTGGAAACTTTCAACCTTGTGTGAATGCTCTGAAGAGCTAATCATTTGCATATCACAGCATCGTCTTCCGGTCGGTTAAATTTCGCGTCTGTAGCACGTCATCTTCGCGGTGCAGCAATTTTAATGGACAGTAGTGTATTAACCTTCTATCAGTGCAACTAATGTTGACGGTATGCCTGGAGGAGCATAGCACTGTTCAAATGATAAATATTACATAACGTGTCATGTTCAGTGTGTGATTCCCGGCCGTCTACACGGTGCTCAAGCGTGATACAGTCACGGCTAGCAGGCGCGTTCCCACGCTCTGAAACCACCTGCCGCACAACTGGATTTGTGCATTTCGAAACACGATAATATGAATGAGCTTTCTTTTTGCTTTGAACTCGTTTTTGTAGATAAGCATGAGAGCAAACACAAAGAAACCTAGATACTGCAGTTCAACGAAGTGGAGCTTCAAAATGTGAATACACTGCAGAGGTAATACCAAACGTTACTTAGACGAGTGGATAACGAACATCTCAACAAAAGACGAACTAAATATTCATTTATAGCGTCCATATAATATCCATCTGTTGCTCTTTTTCCCGTGATTGATATCATGAATGTGAGAGAGTGCTTTACTTTAAAATTTTCGCGGGTTTGTAGTGTAGGGGACGAGTTTTGCCAACTTAACACACTGGGGAGGCGTAACGGAGGGTTTTGGTCAAGTATCGAACCGAAACGATAGTTAACGGTAACTTTCTCCCCCAAACCCATTAGCAGGAAGAGAAGGCTAACGGTCACGTGGTATATCATTATTCTCTTCCCAGCTGCTTAAGTATCTGGCCAACCTTTCTTTGGCGATCCAGTTGAGTTATGGATTCAGGTAATAGAACGAGCAATCTTAATTCGTAATGGCGTGTAATCTATTTCTGCCAAGTGTTCTGTGTTAGGGAAAATGATTCGTGATTCTCTTGTGATCCTTTTTACTTAACCATAAACCATGTGTTCCTCATTAGAGCATGAGTACTTTCTGTTATAAATGTTTTCTGAAAATGTGTGCCTGTAGCAAATTCACTTCTATGTTCAATTAATTGTTATTGCGATCGTAAACGACCCGCTTCGATATTGAGCCTGTAACATGATCCCAACTCCAATACGCTTTTTTATGTCACACCATAGTCACTGAGGACAGTTGATTTATGTGACCGGAATAGAAAATGAAGTCACTTCAAGTAATTTTCACTGAAACGATGCCCAAGCCTGTATCTGCTTCGTTATACTTCGCTACTTGAGTGTCTCAATTCATCCATGTTTTCCGTTGTACAAGCCGTCCTTGATAAAACCTCTTACTGCCACATTTCACATCGCAATCTTGTTTGATGAAAGCAAGCGTAGTAGTTACTGAATGTGAGTTGAGCAGAATGTGGCTGTCATGGAAGAGAAAGAATTAATGAACAGACTCCCAGCTGATGAACACCCCGTTCAACTCTGATGTGAGTGCCTTTGATGACCCCACAAATATTGGAATGCATTGACAAAAGGAACGGACTAAACGATAGGAGCCCTGATCAGTATTAAAAAAATCACAAACAACGACAGTAAAAAGAAAAGTACTTCGGAAAAATTAGAGGACAAAAGCAACAGTGTCTACAAGTTATAGAACAGTAGCCCTTCTGTCACATGCATCGAAATATTGCCGTCAATACTTAAAGTGATGATTAAAAAGAGAATATAATGGAATTTAGCCAATGATCAGTTTACTCTCAGATCAGGGAGAGGAAAAGAGAAGCAGTACTGACACGACGTAAAATTTTGGAAAGAAGATTAGAAGTAAACAGAAAAACACGTAGAGCATTTATTTATCTAGGAAAAGTACTTTATTTGATTGACTGGAAGATATTATTTATAGTAATGCACAAAGTAGAATTTGACTGGAATGACAGACGACAAAAGTCAAAGTACTGAACTGTTCATTAATGATAGCAACAAATAAACAAATATCAGACGGGGAATGGGACAGACGTGTTCTCTGCAACTTGTTTATTTAATATGTTTATCGAGACAACTGAACTAGATTAGAACTGGACTGGATTAGATTATCGATGGCATTGCAAAAGCCCATACTCAGAGAAGAAATAAATAAAATTTTTAGGGTCGTAAATCAAGATGTAAGAAAGCTAAAATGAAAAATAAATGCCAAGAAGACAAAAGTCATGGTTATAGACAAGCAAGTAGATGGAGAAAAGACTGACATTACAACAGGAGGTGAACAACTTGAGGAAGTAACCGAATTTAGCTATCTGGGTAGCAGTGAGAAGGAAAACAATAGATGTATCAAGAAAATCAAGCGAGGAAAGCACTGGCTAATGGCTTCTTCCAAAATAAAGCGAGCCTTCTACTGAACAAGTGCGTCATTCTCCACATTAACAAAATGGTGCGTAAAGGCCTTTGTATGAAGTTTCCTGGCAAATGGGTGTTAAACCTGGACGTCAGCAAAGAAATAGAAAGCTCGCCTCGAAGCTGTGGAAATGTGGTTCTGTATGAGAACTACAAGAACTAGCTGGACTGACAGAGAAACGAACGAGATGGCTCTACAAGTAATAGAAGAGAAGAAAGAACAACTGAACATTATAGGCCCTTCGTAAAGCTATACTCACTGGACACTTAATTGTTCGTAATACTCATTTACAAACTATTTTCGAAAACTAGATCGTAAATGATTAGTAAGATGGGATGTTGTTCATACATGGAGATGCAGACGACTGTTGAAGACACGAAGCTGTGGCTGCATAGACAAGACTTAGCCTTTTAAAAGAAGAAGGACACAAGTTTGTGTTGTATTCATCAGATACCTTTGGCGTGAAATATAAATGTTGCAGGAAGAAAACCGCTCACTACCGAAAGATGTGAGCTTTTTGCATGAAAGTATCTACTAGGTCTAATTGAAGTGCATGCAGCAACTGTTCAACCTCGTCACAAGGCCAAATAGAAGTAGGAAAACGATCGCAAACAATACTGGAGCACAGATTAGCAATATTTTACAATGATTTATTAAAAGAAAATATGTAATACGTCCGTGAATGTGATTATGATACGTAGTGATGTAGTACAATGTTCACTTGCACTGATAAATCTTAGTACACTGATCTAGCCCTGAATCCAACTAACGGTGACCAACAAACTAGCAGAATGTCCAGTTGGGCTCTTCTAGTCGAGAAATTCTGGTGCTGTCTTGGGGCTCGTTGTTGAATTTGTCCAGTAAACTAATTGTTGATGCACCTTGTCAGACTGGATTCGTCGGTCAGCTTACCTCTGCGTGTGGCAGATGGATGTCCACAAGAGAACTACGAGGGGTGTTCAACTAGTAACGCAACACTTTTTTTCTGGAAGCAGGTTGGTTTTATTCAGGATTACAATACACTATATTATTCCCCACTCTCTTGGCTACAGAACCTCGTTTTTCATCATAGTCTCCTTTCAATGCGACTACCTTATGGCACTTTACTGTGGGGCCTGATTGTCCTCACGGTACCACTCTGCTGGGCGACGTCAGAGCCCATGTCTCGCTGCATCAGTAACCACCCCATCTCCCACGTACTGCATCCCACTGAGTGCATCCTTCATTGGACCAAACAGATGGAAGTCTGATGGTGCGAGATCCGAGCTGTAGAGTGGATGAGTACCCCAACTATTGGACAGCACTCCCATCAGAGATGTCCAGTTGTACACAGAGGTGTCTGATTGTGATC
The DNA here is from genome assembly GCF_021461395.2 of Schistocerca americana. Taxonomy (NCBI): domain Eukaryota; kingdom Metazoa; phylum Arthropoda; class Insecta; order Orthoptera; family Acrididae; genus Schistocerca; species Schistocerca americana. The sequence goes on along the minus strand of NC_060119.1, from coordinate 926,909,722 downwards.
CGTCGATGAGAGTGTCAGCACGTTCCAACATTGCAGTAGTCACAGCTGTGTGTGGCCGGCCGGCACGAGCGATCTTGTTGCGATGGTGACAGACACCGCGCCCAACGACTCACGGTGCTTTTGTTCACTGCCAGGTCTCAGCAGACATTCTGTAAGCTCCTATGAATATCTGCGATGCTCTGGTTTCCGCCAAAAGAAACTCAATCGTGGCTCTTTGCTTTGAACAGACGCCGTTCTGCCGTATTTGGCTGATATAAGGCGGAAGCATAGCATAGCCTAGAGAGCCTGTATACAGAGAGAGTGGCCATAGATGAAGTTGTACGTGATTGATTGATTAGCTTTGGCAGAAAAATGGCGCCAAACGTCTCTCGCGCTTCCTATGTTCGCCGTGCTTTTGAGTTGAATCGAAGTTCAGAGGACTTTTGGAAACGATTAAAAGGTATTTGAACTATTGAGAGACATGTTATACGCTGTGCATGCGGGTTCGATTTAGTTGTATATCGTTTTTAGTACGTAATTACCGTTTGCGATCTTAAATACGAGTTGAAATAATGAAGCGTTTTGTGATGAAGTCGGTAGGCCTACTTGTTTGCAGAAAACACGTTAGTAATTGTACAGTATTGTTTTTGACATCTGTAATTTGTTCTGCAGACGTTCGTAAACGATGCCAGGTTGTGCTGCATTTGGTTGTTCCAATAGAGGCGAAGGTGGATTTCGCATGTTAGCATTTCCACGCAATGAAGAAAGACGAAAGCAGTGGGCAGTCGCAGTCAACAGGGCTGACATAAATCAAACAGGAGCCTTGTGGAAACCAACCAAGTACTCTTATCTATGCGAAGTAAGTCGTTTTTGCTTTTTACTACATATAAAACAACTTGCACTATACATAGTTAAATTTGAAAACAAACCTGTAAATTGGCTGTGTGGAAATTATTATAACACATTATTCTTATAAACAAAGGCATTTAAAGAATGATTTCGCCATATTGTCTTGTGCTTTTGATTCGGTGACCGTGTACACCACTACTCCACTACTGGCCATTCAAAAGTCCTGCCCGCAGTTTGGCAGAAAAATGGCCGCCGTATCGTCCGGTTGGCCACTCTCTCCCTATACAGGCTCTCTAGCATAGCCCGTGTGTGTGCGCCTTCTAGGGCGTCTGACTGGTAACTATGCTGCGCTTTTGTGCGGGCTGACCCTACTGTGTGGCTCAGTCCTTGTGCATTGCTACGTTTCGTATCTTCTGCCGGACACAACAGTTTATCATGTGGAGCGGGTAAAAAATCGTTCAGCACGTACATACCGATCGAAGCTGACAATGCAAGCGCCAGGAACTACATGCACGCTGCAATTCTATACTCAGAGTGCAGGCTGTACAGCCAGGTGGTATAGAGCTCACATCTCGTATTACACTGTCAAGTATCTTTGATAAATCTCTTGTTAAAGTTAAGAGCTCGTCCTTTTATAAAAGGTGTCATAAAACTTCAGTTATAAAAGATCTACGTAAAAGTTATTTTACAGTTTAATACGGACCTAAAATGAACATGGGTCCATGTTTAAGTTTGTTTACGCTTATTTAAAATGCATCACTTAATTGAAAATCCCACCGATTGTGAAATACGCGTATTGATAAGTTTTTTCGGGTGAGAGAGATGTGAAAGCAGTCAAAATTCGTCACCAGATCAGTGAAATTTTGTGCAAACCGCTACGAGCTATGAAATGATAAGGAAATGAGTGACTCGATGTTACTATTAATTAAGCTCAAATATCCACATTAGCAGATAACTTAATTCCTAATATGGTCCAATAAAGTAGGCGGCAGGCTAAATGCTTACTAATCGAACAGTTTCTTGACAGGCTGGCACTAGAACAGAAATGTCGCAACACAGTAAGTAATAACTAATAGCATGTATAAAGAGTTACAGTGCAATACAGTACCTAGTTTTGATAAAGTCGGTGCATGGCACTTGATATACTGTACCTAAAATAAGGAAATCTAAATAACTCTTCTGTCTCTTGGCAATCTATGATATTGCCACTGAGGCTGAATGTTATTACGCAGATACTCTCGGTTAACTGTACTACTATTCAGTAAATAGCTACTGCTAGGTGGGAATATTGTCTTCTCCACAGAAGTCATTGAACTGTGCTCCGTGCGGCGCGGTATTAGCCGAGCCGTCTTAGGCGCTGCAGTCGTGGACTCTGCGGCTGGTCCCGGCGGAAGTTCGAGTCCTCCCTCGGGCGTGGGTGTGTGTGTTTGTCTTAGGATAATTTAGGTTAAGTAGTGTGTAAGCTTAGGGACTGATGACCTTAGCAGTTAAGTGCCATAAGATTTCACACACATTTGAACGATTGTGCTCCGTAGCGGAGCTGCAGGAACTGTGCTGAGCTGCCTGGAGGTACTGAGCTCTACTGTCTGACTGCAAGACTGTAACTGTCTCGTCTATTGGCAGCACTGTGGCCGTCGAATGACACATCTGCGATGGCCAGCGCCTTTGACCTTTGACCCTTGGCGGTGGCGCCATCCTGGGCCGAAAACCAGAGCTAGAGGCTTGGAGTAAAGTCAGTATGAGATGGCACAAGAAGACGGCTGGTTCCTCCTGGGCGCTCTCAATACGGATTTGTCTGGCTAAAGGCACTCAGTAGACCCTGCGAGAGATCTGTGTTTATCCAGATTTCACGGTCAGGTATGCACATCGAGTTGTGCAACTGTGACCTGAGGCGGAGATGATTTTGAAGGTTTGCATTAAGTGACAAACATTCAAATATAGATGTATGTAGAAACTGGTATTTAAGCACAATGATGGAGTATCCTTCTATTTAAGAAACAAAAAAGAGTTGGTTGTTTTACTCGTGCTGTTAGCACACAATGTCTGAGCTAATTTTGTGTCCAGGGGTGTCTGAGACTTGTGATTTATGGATCTCCAGTGAATATTATTAGTAGTTTCCAGTACGTTGTCCTCGATGGTGAGTGTTCATCGGAGGTGAGGGTGTCATCTGGAGTGCCCCAGGTAAGTGTGGTAGATCCGCTGTTGTTTTCTATCTACAAAAATGATCTTTTGGATAGGGTGGATAGCAATGTGCGGCTGTTTGCTGATGATGCTGTGGTGTGCGGTAAGGTGTCCTCGTTGAGTGACTGTAGGAGGATACAAGATGACTTGGACAGGATTTGTGATTGGTGTAAAGAATGGCAGCTAACTCTAAATATAGATAAATGTAAATTAATGCAGATGAATAGGAAAAAGAATCCTGTAATGTTTGAATACTCCATTAGTAGTGTAGCGCTTGACACAGTCACGTCGATTAAATATTTGGGCGTAACATTGCAGAGCGATTTGAAGTGGGACAAGCATGTAATGGCAGTTGTGGGGAAGGTGGATAGTCGTCTTGGGTTCATTGGTAGAATTTTGGGAAGATGTGGTTCATCTGTAAAGGAGACCGCTTACAAAACACTAATACGTCATATTCTTGAGTACTGCTCGAGCGTTTGGGATCCCTATCAGGCCGGATTGAGGGAGGACATAGAAGCAATTCAGAGGCGGGCTGCTAGATTTCTTACTGGTAGGTTTGATCATCACGCGAGTGTTACGGAAATGCTTCAAGAACTCGGGTGCGAGTCTCTGGAGGAAAGGAGGCGTTCTTTTCGTGAATCGCTACTGAGGAAATTTAGAGAACCACCATTTGAGGCTGACTGCAATGCAATTTTACTGCCGCCAACTTACATTTCGCGGAAAGACCACAAAGATATGATAAGAGAGATTAGGGCTCGTACAGAGGCATATAGGCAGGCATTTTTCCCTCGTTGTGTTTGGGGGTGGAACAGGGAGAGAAGATGCTAGTTGTGGTACGACGTACCCTCCGCCACGCACCGCATGGAGGATTGCGGAGTATGTATGTAGATGTAGATATAGATGTAGTACTAGGTCGACGCCATCTGCCACTGTATGCTGCGTGGCGGTTTTCTAAGTAGCGGGTCTGACGCTACTGGGACGCCTCGGTTGTCACCTAAGCTTTAGTTAAAAGAAACTTACTAATCGTTGTCAGATTGTAATGTTGTGTGTGCCTCACTGCTTTTTTTAACTAATTTGTGCCTGATTTTATTCTGGGAAGCTCAGTAATGTATGTAAGTACTGTAAATATAAATGTGATTCAAAAAGTACTTGAAGTGAAGTGAAGCGCAGTTGGACAGCAGGAAACTCTTTAGCACACAATCCCCGGAACGATAGTAGTTGTGAATTTTGAGTATAGGCTCTAAAAAAAAAGACAATTGATTTATTAAAAAAAAGAGGACTGTTAATCTGTATCTTGTGGAAGGAGGGCGTGTTGCTAAGCCGTCGCTCAGAACGTATTGTTACATTTAATGAAAATTGATATTTTAGTGATAAAACCGAGTGAAGTATGTGTAGGAGTTGCCAAACATTTATGTATACAACTTTTGGGGAAGTGAAGAATAGAAATATCTTGTTTTTCGAAAAGAAGCTGAACTTCATTGTCGTCGCCGTCTATCAATCGTCAGAATTGCAAGTGTACAAAGTTCACTATGATACAGGAAAAGAAATGCATTATCTATAGTTTTCATTCAATAAGTAACGACCTCTCATAATTTCTTAATCACAGTAATTAGATTATGTTCTTGTACAATAGTATGGTGCTGAACTCCACTGACCAATTTTGATGTAGCAGAACGTGTAGTCTGAAGGAAGTTTGGGCCGCAATACGGCCAGGTAACTAACAGAGTCGCATTTTAAACCTTAAAGAACAATAACTTCCTCCAAATTATGTCACCAACAGGTGCAGAAGCTGATCATTCAAGGAGGCAACAATCAAAATTCAGGTACCAGTTACGACTTAAAGTAAAAATCTCAATCAAAATTCAATCTCTCTCTCTCCAAACACATTTATAAATATTCATATTATTAAGATAATAATCATTTTATAAAGTATTAGTAATTTAATGTAACCTTTCAAGTTGTTTTTGCTACCTCATTGTGACAGTATACTGATGAGCGAAAACATTATGACCACCTGCTTAATAGCTTGCTTGTCCGTCCTTAGAACAAAATAAATCAAAGATTGTGCGTATGAAAGATCCGACAGTTTGTTGGTAGGTTTGTGGAGGTATGTGGCATTAGATGCCTACGCACGGTTCATGTAAGTGATGGGCTGCTGATCTGCGCATGCGGTGATGGCGCCTGATAGCGACCCAGATGGGTTCCATAGAACTTACGTCAGGCGAATTTGGTCTCCAAGATCAACGTGAGTTCACTTCAGTGCTCCTCAAACCAGTGTAGCACAGTTCTGGCTCCGAGACACAGGCAGTTATACTGCTGAGAGATAACATCGCCGTCAAGGAAGACATCAAACATGAAGGGATGCAGGTGATTCGGTCACTGCCATAGTTCCCTTACAAGTGCAGTAGTATGTCTCCCATACCATAATACTGCTCCCACAAGCCTGCATCCGTGACGTGCTGCACGTTTCGAGTCGCCATTCACCTCGATGACCTAGTACAGCAAAAATGGGATTCACCTAAAGAGCCGACACGTTTCCATTAATTGATGGTCGAAATTCGATGGTCCCGTGCCCACTGCAATCGTAATTGACGATTTCGTTCGGCCAACATGTGAGCAAGAAGGGGTGGTCTGCTGCGGAGCTCCATGTCCAACAGTGTTCGATGAACGGTGCGCTCCGAAACACTTGTGCGTGCACCAACATTGTGCTTTACAGAGCAGACAAATCTCTGAACCCCACATTCTGTGAAGAATCGGGGACGTCCAACCATTTAGCACCTAGTGGTAGTTTCACTATCCTTCTACCTCTCTTTATAGCTGCTCACAACAATAGCACGTGAACATACGACCAGCTTCGCTATTTTCGAGATCTCGTTCACGGGCTCTGTGTAATAATAATCTGCCCTTTGTCAAAATCGCTTATCTCAATGGATTTCCACATTTGCAGCCCATATATTCGCTATGGCGATCCCCCATCCGTGTCTGCTTTGTTTAGATACTTCTGTTACGGCGACATATAACCGCAACGCTGCCGGGCGACATCCTGTGTCGCAGTGGGCAGAGGTAATAATGTTTTGGCTTATCGGTGTATGTAAGATGCTTTCACTGTATGGTGTGCGATATGTGAACACGAGTTGTAAAAAAAATTCTGTAATTACTGTTTCGTGGTTAGTAGAAAATTGTGCCTGCTATAATGCGTTGTGTAAATAATTATGATGGTTTTATGATTTTTCTGATCAAGCAGTTTGAAGTACATTTTAGTTTTGTAAATGACCATTATGCTTTATCGTTTTTTGGCTCAGTAATTTCAAGTAAATTAAACTTTTAAAAGGAAATAGTTGAAAGCTTTTTGATATATATCGACTGGGACATATAATCCATAGAAAGTGTACCTTAAAAGCAAAATTGTAATTAATGATTTGATAAATTGTAATCTGTGGTGAATGTTCAGTTTTAATAAAAATTTGAAAGTGTCAGTCTACCTCTCTGACATCCATTCCTCGCTCCATATTACCTTATGGTACAACTGAAACTGTGTGTCTACAGCGTCCTGTGTTTTGTGTCTGCCAGTACAAGACAGAAGAAATGTTTGGCACAGTTGACAGTGCTCTCATTGGCGCCTGGCAACTCTGACGACAGACAATTAAGGCAGGCGACGCAGAAGCAGAGAGCGGTCCGAATTTGTGAGTGCTATATGGTGGGTTACTACTCCGATCTGAGAGGTGGCAGACGAGTTGTTGTGCCTGTGTGGTGGCGTCCTCTTACCGTGTTCGTTGCGTAACTTCAAGCCTGGTACACAACACAGCGCTGAAGGCGCTGTAGCCGGGCAAGAATGGGAAGAGGATTGCCACCTTTCAACCTACCATGGAGACCAATATTATACTGCAGTCCGACCAGTATTTGGAAGCTACACTTGGTAAATTTCAGACTATCAGGAAGGCTGTAACTATTTTGCTATAAATCCATACCAATCATACTTCCCACTTACATTGGATAGGCATCGACGATAACCATTTCTGCAACTGTCAGAAAAAATAAGGAGATGTTAACCAGTTGCTGTTCCCTGTTTTCTAGTTTTATGAAGAGGCTCAAATACACAAAACCATTTTTTATTGTCTAGCAAATACATACATCAATAAAGTTTTGCATCAGTTCGGTTCCTAGAGTTCTGCAACCTGTACAGAAAAGCGTAATAGGGATCACCATAAACACCATTGGCGCCATTTTTATTGCTCATGAAAACCACACATTGTATGTTGTACCACCATACAGTCAGGCCTTCAGAGGTTGTGATCCAGATTGCTGTACACACTGGTACCTCTAATACCCAGTAGCACGTTCTCTTGCAGTGATGCATGCTTGTATTCGTTGTGGCATACTATCCACAAATTCATCAAGGCTCTGTTGGTCCATATTATGCCACTCCTCAACGACGATTTGACGTAGATTCCTGAGTGGTCGGTGGGTCACGTCGTCCATAAACAGTCTTTTTCAATTTATCTCAGGCATGTTCGATAGGGTTCATGTCCGAAGAACATGCTGGCCACTCTAGTCGAGCGATGTCGTTATCCTGAACGAAGACGATAGGGGCGGGAACTGTCGTACATGAAGACGAATGCCTCGCCAATATGCTGCCGATATAGTTGCACTATCAGTTGGAGGATGGCACTCACGTATCGTACAACAGTTACGGCGCCTTCCATGGCAACCAGCAGCACAAATCCCCACATAGTACCACCCCAAAACAGCGGGGAACGTCCCCCTTGCTGCACTAGCTCGACAGTGCATCTAAGGCATTCAGTCTGACCGGGTTGCCTCGAAACACGTCTCCGACGATTGTCTGCATGAAGGCATATTCGACACTCATCGGTAAAGAAAACGTGATGCCAATCCTGAGCGGTCAATTCGGCACGTTGTTGGGCTCACCTGTACCGCGCTGCATGGTGTCATTGTTTGCAAAGATGGACCACGCCATGAACGTCGGGAGTGAAGTTGCGCATCATGTAGCCTACTGCACACAGTTTGAGTCGTACCACGACGTCCTGTGCCTGCATGAAAAGCATTTTTCAACATGGTGACGTTGCTTTCAGGGTTCCTCTGAGCCATAATCTTTAGGTAGCGGTCATCCAATGCAGTAGTAACCCTTGGGCGGCCTGAGTGAGGCATGTAATCGACAGTTCCTGTCTCTCTGTATATCCTCCACGTCCGAACAACATGCTTTGGTTCACTCCGAGACGCCTGCACACTTCCCTTTTTGAAGGCGCTTCCTGGCACAAAGTAACAATGCGGACGCTATCGAACCGCGGTAGTGACCATGTAGGCGTGGTTGAACTAAGGACAACACGAGCCGTGTGCCTCCTTCCTGATGGAATGAGTGGAATTGGTCGGCTGTCGGATCCCCTCCGTCTAATAGGTGCTGCTCATGCATGGTTGTTTACATCTTTGGGCAAGTTTAGGGACATCTCTGAACGCTCAAAGGGACTGTGTCCACAGTCAACGTCTATCTTCAGGAGTTATGGATACTAGGGTGATGCAAAGTTTTTTTAATGTGTGTAGTATAGCATATCATTTGCTGGCTACCCATGTGTGATAGCCCTGTTTGTCTTTATAGGTGCCTTGGCCACTTTTCGCTCGTAAGGGGGAGGGGTTTTCATTCAGTTAAAAATAATGGATTGGGGTTTGCCTAATCCTGCTAAAAGGTGGTGGCTGGAGCTTACATGGCGGGCTTAGCGAGATATTGCCCCATCACCTAGAAGACACAGCAGAGTCACTGGCCTTAACTAGTCAGAAATGCAACGGTTTCTGTCCAAATTACCGGTTATGCCAACCAAACGTGACTGTGTTACGCACTGAATGGCATCGCACACCCTCATGACATGTGCTGGCCCCAGCGACGATCATGAATGATATTCGGGAACACTAACGCTCCTCGGAGCCTCCACACAAATAAATTTCCGTCGTGAGGCTGTACGCAGATACGGAATTCGTCTGAAAAGATGAGGTGATGCTATTGCAGTATCCACTGTTGTCACTGGCCACACCCAGAGTTGGCACGTCCCTTTCTGTTGCCCCGTCAAGGCAAGCTGCAACAATGGCCGCCATGCTGAAAGTTTGTCGTGCTCCAGACGTCCTTAGATTGACTGTATGGACAACTGTCTTGCACCAAACAAGCCAATTTCCTGATTCAAGGTAAATAACATGGCTGTAAGACCCCCAGCACTGGATCCAACAATATGTCGGTCCTCTAGGAAGCTAGTCGCATGGCGCTGCTAAGATCCTACGTTGTACTGAGTATAGCCCTTTAGAACAAATCGATTTCATATTACCATGACAGTCAAAGGAGCCTCATCAATGCAAAAAGTAATAGCATGTAACGATAAACCTGGTGACCATGTCGAATTTCGACTGATCGATGCGCTGGTAGTGGTTCACCTCCTTACATGAGGCATAACACTATCTTCTCCAAACTAACAACATTCAAATGCGAATTGTGAATGGTAATTCCATCGCATAATCTGTCATACACAGGGTGATTGTAATTAAAGTTAAATTTTCAAACTGTTGTAGAAATAACACCATTGGTGAGAATGACGTCAAATTGCAATGGAATATTATCGGAGAAGGGGGGAAACGTATGGCAGAAGAAAAATAAATAGTTATAAAATCTAGCAATAGATGGCGCTGTAAGCATCATAATTAAATAGCGGTGGACAAATGAATCGTAAAACAAGGTGTACCTTTGACTTTAAACAAACTGTACTACTCAGTGTGCATGGGTGTACACGTTGTTTGTTGTTGTGGTCTTCAGTCCTGAGACTGGTTTGATGCAGCTCTCCATGCTACTCTATCCTGTGCAAGCTGCTTCATCTCCCAGTACCTACTGCAACCTACATCCTTCTGAAACTGCTTAGTGTATTCATCTCTTGGTCTCCCTCTACGATTTTTACCCTCCACGCTGCCCTCCAATGCTAAATTTGTGATCCCTTGATGCCTCCAAACACGTCCTACCAACCGATCCCTTCTTCTAGTCAAGTTGTGCCACAAACTTCTCTCCTCCCCAATCCTATTCAATACCTCCTCATTAGTTACGTGATCTACCCACCTTATCTTCAGCAGTCTTCTGTAGCACCACATTTCAAAAGCTTCTATTCTCTTCTTGTCCAAATTAGTTATCGTCCATGTTTCACTTCCACACATGGCTACGCTCCATACAAATACTTTCAGAAACGACTTCCTGACACTTAAATCTATACTCGATGTTAACAAATTTCCTAATCTAATTCCCTCAGCATCACCCGATTTAATTTGACTACATTCCATTATCCTCGTTTTGCTTTTGTTGATGTTCATCTTATATCCTCCTTTCAAGACACTGTCCATTCCTTTCAATTGCTCTTCCAAGTCCTTTGCTGTCTCTGACAGAATTACAATGTCATCGGCGAACCTCAAAGTTTTTATTTCCTCTCCATGAATTTTAATACCTACTCCGAATTTTTCTTTTGTTTCCTTTACTGCTTGCTCAATATACAGATTGAATAACATCGGGGAGAGACTACAACCCTGTCTCACTCCTTTCCCAACCACTGCTTCCCTTTCATGCCCCTCGACTCTTATAACTGCCATCTGGTTTCTGTACAAATTGTAAATAGCCTTTCGCTCCCTGTATTTTACCCCTGCCACCTTCAGAATTTGAAAGAGAGTATTCCAATCAACATTGTCAAAAGCTTTCTCTAAGTCTACAAATGCTAGAAACGTAGGTTTGCCTTTCCTTAATCTTTCTTCTAAGATAAGTCGTAGGCTCAGTATTGCTTCACGTGTTCCAACATTTCTACGGAATCCAAACTGATCTTCACCGAGGTCGGCTTCTATCAGTTTTTCCATTCGTCTGTAAAGAATTCGCGTTAGTATTTTGCAACTGTGACTTATTAAACTGATAGTTCGGTAAATTTCACATCTGTCAACACCTGCTTTCTTTGGGATTGGAATTATTATATTCTTCTTGAAGTCTGAGGGTATTTCGCCTGTCTCATACGTCTTGCTCACCAGATGATAGAGTTTTGTCAGGACTGGCTCTCCCAAGGCTGTCAGTAGTTCTAATGGAATGTTGTCCACTCCGGGGGCCTTGTTTCGACTCAGGTCTTTCAGTGCTCTGTCAAACTCTTCACGCAGTATCTTATCTCCCATTTCGTCTTCATCTACATCCTCTTCCATTTCCATAATATTGTCCTCAAATACATCGCCCTTGTATAAACCCTCTATATACTCCTTCCACCTTTCTGCCTTCCCTTCTTTGCTTAGAACTGGGTTGCCATCTGAGCTCTTGATAGTCATACAAGTGGTTCTCTTCTCTCCAAAGGTCTCTTTAATTTTTCTGTAGGCAGTATCTATCTTACCCCTAGTGAGACAAGCTTCTACATCCTTTCATTTGTCCTCTAGCCATCCCTGCCTATCCGTTTGCACTTCCTGTCGATATCATTTTTGAGAAGTTTATATTCCTTTTTGCCTGCTTCATTTACTGCATTTTTATATTTTCTCCTTTCATCAATTAAATTCAATATCTCTTCTGTTACCCAAGGATTTCTATTAGCCCTCGTCTTTTTACCTACTCGATCGTCTGCTGCCTTCACTACTTCATCCCACAGAGCTACCCATTCTTCTTCTACTGTATTTCTTTCCCCCATTCCTGTCAATTGTTCCCTTACGCTCTCCCTGAAACTCTCTACAACCTCTGGTTCTTTCAATTTATCCAGGTCCCATCTCCTTAAATTCCCACCTTTTTGCAGTTTCTTCAGTTTCAATCTGCAGTTCATAACCAATAGATTTTGGTCAGAGTCCACATCTGCCCCTGGAAATGTTTTACAATTTAAAACCTGGTTCCTAAATCTCTGTTTTACCATTATATAATCTATCTGATACCTTTTAGTATCTCCAGGATTCTTCCAGGTATACAACCTTCTTTTATGATTCTTGAACCAAGTGTTAGCTATGATTAAGTTATGGTCTGTACAAAATTCTACCAGACGGCTTCCTCTTTCATTTCTTCCCCCCAATCCATATTCACCTACTATGTTTCCTTCTCTCCCTTTTCCTACTGACGAATTCCAGTCACCCATGACTATTAAATTTTCATCTCCTTTCACTACCTGAATAATTTCTTTTATCTCGTCATACATTTCATCTATTTCTTCATCATCTGCAGAGCTAGTTAGCATATAAACTTGTACTACTGTAGTAGGCATGGGCTTTGTGTCTATCTTAGCCACAATAATGCGTTCACCATGCTGTTTGTAGTAGCTAACCCGCACTCCTATTTTTTTATTCATTATTAAACCTACTCCTGCATTACCCCTATTTGATTTTGTGTTTATAACCCTGTAGTCACCTGACCAGAAGTCTTGTTCCTCCTGCCACCGAACTTCACTAATTCCCACTATATCTAACTTTAACCTATCCATTTCCCTTTTTAAATTTTCTAACCTACCTGCCCGATTAAGGTATCTGACATTCCACGCTCCGAACGTAGAACGCCAGTTTTCTTTCTCCTGATAACGACATCCTCTTGAGTAGTCCCCGCCCGGAGATCCGAATGGGGGACTATTTTACCTCCGGAATATTTTACCCAAGAGGACGCCATCATCATTTAATCATACAGTAGAGCTGCATGTCCTCGGGAAAAATTACGGCTGTAGTTTCCCCTTGCTTTCAGCCGTTCGCAGTACCAGCACAGCAAGGCCGTTTTGGTTAATGTTACAAGGCCAGATCAGTCAATCATCCAGACTGTTGCCCCTGCAACTACTGAAAAGGCTGCTGCCCCTCTTCAGGAACCACATGTTTGTCTGGCCTCTCAACAGATACCCCTCCGTTGTGGTTGCACCTACGGTACGGCCATCTGTATCGCTGAGGCACGCAAGCCTCCCCACCAACGGCAAGGTCCATGGTTCATGGGGTGGTGCGGGGGGGTGGTGGGGGGGGGGGAGGTGTACACGTATGATACTGTTAATTACGAAAGCCATCCACCACGGCAAGGTCATATGACATCGAATGGGAGAAATCGGTTTTTAATTGTCCCAAGGTAAAAAACCGTATAAAAAGCATCAATCAAGATCAAATCGTATTTAACTTCCGAGTGACTGGTGCAAAGCATGTTCAATATGCTGTCCACCGTTTTCTGTAACAAGTTGAAATCGAGGAACAGCATGTTCCACAACTGATCGAAGTGTTTCCGGGGTCTCGTTCAGAATTTGCTGCGCAATGCGTGCCTTCAATGCAGCTACGTTTGCAGTCGGAACACTGAACGCAACATCTTTCAGGTATCCCCACAGCCAGAAGTCACACGGATTATGATCAGGTGATCGGGACTGCCAGGTTCTAGGGAACAGGCGGTTGATAATTCTAGCATTTCTGAAATGGCGCTTCAGCAGCTGCCTAAATGGATTTACAATGTGTGGAGGTGTGCCATATTTCACAAAAATGATCCCATCCAAACATCCACGCTGTTGGAGAACTGGAATGACGTGGTTGCGCAAAAGACACTCATAGCGCTTACCAGTGACGGCACAGGTAACAGGACCGGAACCACTTGTCTCTTCGAAAAAATATGACCCTATGATAGATAAATGATACCGTAAATCCGCACCACACAGAGAGCTTTCCAGAATGAAGTGGTACTGGTTGATTTGCGTGTGGATTCTCCGTTGCCCATATTCGACAGTTCTGTGTGTTGACATACCCTGTCAGACGGATGTGGGCTTCGTCTGTCCACAAAGTCGTCCACGGCCAGTCACTGACCACTTTCATACAAGCAATTCTAAAGCAAAAGTGTCTCTTTCTGGCAGGGCAACAGGAAGCAAACTCGCGCACATGGGTAATTTTGAATGGCTAGCAAAGAAGGATGTTTCGTAGGATTTTAGGCACCGTGCTCACGGGTATGTTCAATGTTCGGGCAATTCTCTGAGCACTTCACGTTTGCACATCACCACTCGTCTCCTCCTGCATTGCTGTGACCACTGCTTCCACTGACGTCGAATGAGTTCGTTTCCTCCATCTACCAGGATGATCACCAAAAGAACCAGTCTTTTAGAATTTCCGAATCATTTTCTCCAGACCCACGCCATGTCATCAGACCAACGCCTTTTTTCAAACCCTACAGTGTTCGAAACGTGTGCAGAGCGAAGAGTGCACAGTCATCAGTCTTGTAATACAGCTGGACAATCAGAGCGCAATCCTGCATTGAGACACTCATGGCGGACGTCGCAGACTCGAAAGGCGCAAAAGCCGTGTAGCCGGCTTGTTTCTACCAACTTCAATTGGTCGTGCGCATGACAGTCGTTTGCGTATTCTGACACATACAGTGCCATCTCTTGATCAATTTTCGCACTATTTTTTTCTTCTGCGATACGTTTTCCTCCTTCTCCGACAGTATTCCGTTGCAATATGACGTCATTGTGACCAGTGGTGTTATTTCTACTGCGTTTTGAAAGTTTAACTTTAATTATAATCACCCTGAATATATTATTAGTACCTTAATCTATACCAACTTATGTGTGTTTTTTTCTGCATCTGACAGTATTCCCGTGACCATATCTCATAATTTGATTTGCTATCTGATGTTTTCTGCACAGTCTTAACTGCACCAGTATGTGAATTATACAGACTAACCGTTTTGCATCCATGTGTCCATACTTCAACACCTGGCCTGCTGGCCAGGGTAGAATATCTATTAATGGTTTGCTCTTGCCACTGTTACTGAAGGTACTAACCAACATACTAAAAACATGCTATTCCTAATAGCTATAATTATTAGTCTACAAATTAGGTAAATACCGATGCAATGTTGTTCAGTATGCTGTCCTCAGTCACTAATAAAAATATCTGCACTTGTACCGCTAATACCTTTTATACGGCTCCCTTCTAAGAGTCGAAGGTGTTTCAGCGGATATTTGAAATTTCGATTTCCATTACGTAGATGGATGCCCAGACAAAGAGTGCTCATCACGTCTTCCATGCGACCCCCAGTGTCGACGGAGGCGTTGGTTTGTTTCCCGTTACAAACAAAATAATTTTTAAAGCGAAGTTTTACGTGCTTATTCGATACGTCGGTCACAGCTTAGTCTAGGGCGACATTTTTTTTATCGATATGTGTTAAGAGGGACTGCAAAACTCGAAGAATAATCATTACCCCAGTAGCGACTGCACTGCCCTGGCCCACGCTGACTGCTACCGCTAAGTAAGAGTATGCGGCGCTACTGAGTCCTTACTGGATTGCAGTTTATTCTTCGTTTTTTACTGTCCCTGTTAAGACATATCGATGACACAAATATCACACAAAATGAAGCTGGGACCACTCTCTCTGTCGAATGGGCTCGTAATATTCCGCTTGAAAAATCATTTTCTTTTTAACCGACCATTTTCCGTCGAGAGGGGGCGTAGCGTCAAAGATGTGAGGAGCACTATTTGTCTGGGCTGACTCCAGTTACACAACGCAAGAACGAAATTGCAAATATCTGCTGAAACACCGGACAAAATGCGTCTAACAAAACGTCCCATGTGCACCAATAACCTTTTGTCAATTAAGTCAAACGTTAAAGTTCAGTTTACGATTTGTTAGAGAAAAGAAATTACAGTAAGGTGAATACACGCAAATTTGAAATATAAGGTGCTGAAAAAGGGAAAAGAGCCTGAACGTTTTAACTTACACTTTACAAAACCGTCCAAAGCCTTGAAAGGTTTTCGTTGTACGTCCCTCCTGTCTCTCCCTCTCTTTGCTGTCGGTGTCCATAACGATATGCAGCCCACGGAGCAGCCAAGATTCCGGTTGCTTTGAACGGTGAAATGAAATCTCGTGTGGCAACGGTCGTAAAGGGTCAGTGGGGGGGGGGGGGGGGGGGGGCACTCAGATTCAGAAAAAGGGATGAAGAAACAGTTTCTGTTAACAGAGAGGCTCCACCGTCAGTAATGATCAGATTCATTTGGGCAAAGGCCTCTTTCACATTTACTAGGATGAGATTGGAATTATCTTGACGATAGTTGTCAACCGAATCAAATTTATGGGATACTTTCTTTTGTTTTCACAATTTCCAGCAGAGTTCTCGCAGATCTCATAAACGTCTACAAGAAATCCTTTAAGCGTATCTCGTCTGTTCAACTGAAAGTGAACGGCAAGTGAGTCAACAACATTTTCCCTAAAAGTATTGTCTTTAACGTCTTTGGGACTAAAGTGGTTGTCATTTTTTTCGGCAACGGTACCGGTGCCGGTTACCGGTGCGTACCCTCGCAAATCAAAAAATGGTTCAAATGACTCTGAGCACTATGGGACTCCAGGGATTTTCTCTGCCTCGTGATGACTGGGTGTTGTGTGCTGTCCTTATGTTAGTTAGGTTTACGTAGTTCTAAGTTCTAGGGGACTGATGACCATAGATGTTAAGTCCCATTGTGCTCAGAGCCATTTGAACCACTATGGGACTTAACTGCTGTGGTCATCAGTCCCCTAGAACTTAGAACTACTTAAACCTAACTAACCTAAGGACATCACACACATCCATGCCCGAGGCAGGATTCGAACCTGCGACCGTAGCGGTCACGCGGTTCCACACTGTAGCGCCTAGAACCGCACTGCCACTCCGGCCGGCCCTCGCAAATCAAGCACTACATACAGGGTGTTACAAAAAGGTACGGCCAGACTTTCAGGAAACATTCCTCACACACAACTAAAGAAAAGATGTTATGTGGACATGTGTCCGGAAACGCTTAATTTCCATGTTAGAGCTCACTTTAGTTTCGTTCCACCTACGCTCAATGAAGCACGTTATCATGATTTCATACGGGATACTCTACCTGTGCTGCTAGAACATGTGCCTTTACAAGTACGACACAACATGTGGTTCATGCACGATGGAGCTCCTGCACATTTCAGTCGAAGTGTTCGTATGCTTCTCAACAACAGATTCGGTGACCGATGGATTGGTAGAGGCGGACAAATTCCATGGCCTCCACGCTCTCCTGACCTCAACCCTCTTGACTTTCAATTATGGGGGCATTTGAAAGCTCTTGTCTACGCAACCCCGGTGCAAAATGTTGAGACTCTTCGTGCTCGTATTGTGGACGGCTGTGATACAATACGCCATTCTCCAGGGCTGCATCAGCGCATCAGGGATTCCATGCGACGGAGGATGGATGCATGTATTCTCGCTAACGGAGGACATTTTGAACATTTCCTGTAACAAAGTGTTTGAAGTCACACTGGTACGTTCTGTTGCTGTGTGTTTCCATTCCATGATTAATGTGATTTGAAGATAAGTAATAAAATGATCTAACATGGAAAGTAAGCGTTTCCGGACACATGTCCACATAACATATTTTCTTTATTTTTGTGTGAGGAATGTTTCCTGAAAGTTTGGCCGTACCTTTTTGTAACATCCTGTATACAGGGTGGTCGGAGATCCCCGTTACAGACTTCTAGGACTTGTAGAGGGGAGTGAGTAGATCGTATTTTGAATACGAACCCATGTCCGGAAACGTCACCCAACGAGACTACAGAGCGTCAAAGTTATAGGCACGGGCGTCTGTAAATGTACGTATACACGGGGTGATTCCGTGATGATGTTACAGACTTTCTAGGATTACGGAGAACGATAAATGTATTTATTTGAAGTAAGAATCCCTGTACCGGAAACGAACTAGTCGAAAGTTATAAACGAAAAGCATTCTGATACCTCTGACAGTTGAATACATATACTGGTTCTTGTGTTGCGAGGAGTGTAGGGTTGCTGACTTTCAGTGGTGGTAGTTTGGACAAACCTAGAAAATATGTCCAATAAACGTGGACTTTAAATTGGATACCTGAGGAGCTATGACCATTCGTTCATCTTCGCTAGCCGGCCGGTGTGGCCGAGCGGTTCTAGGCGCTTCAGTCTGGAACCACGCGACCGCTACGGCCGTAGGTTCGAATCCTGCCTCGGGTATGCATGTGTGTGATGTCCTTAGGTTAGTTAGGTTTAAGTATTTCTAAGTTCTGGCGGACTGATGACCTCAGATGTTAAGTTCAAATGGCTCTGAGCACTATGGGACTTAACTTCTGAGGTCATCAGTGCCCTAGAACTTTGAACTACTTAAGCCTAACTAACCTAAGGACATCACACACATCCATGCCCGAGGCAGGGTTCGAACCTGCGACCGTAGCGGTCGCGCGGTTCTAGACTGTAGCGCCTAGAACAACTCGGCCACCTCGGCTGGCAGATGTTAAGTCCCATAGTGCTCAGAGCCATTTGAACATCTTCGCTAAATTGTAACACATTTCCTTTACTGAGCAAGTGTTCATAGCTGCTAAGGGACGCACTTTAGAGCCCACGTTTATTGGACATTTTTTCTCCTTTTTGTCCAAACTACCACCACTGAAAGTCACCAACCCTACACTCCTCGCAACACAAGAACCGGTACATGTCTTCAACTGTCAGAGGTATCAGAACGCGTTTCGTTTATAACTTTCGACTAGTTCTTTCCGGTACAGGGATTCTTACTTCAAATAAATACATTTATCGTTCTCCGTAATCCTAGAAAGTCTGTAACATCATGTCGGAATCACCCCGTGTATACGTACATTTACAGACGCCCGTGCCTATAACTTTGACACTCTGTAGTCTCGTTGAGTGACGTTTCCGGACATGGGTTCGTATTCAAAATACGATGTACTCACTCCCCTCTACAAGTCCTAGAAGTCTGTAACGGGAATTTCCGACCTCCATGTATATCGTATACGTAGATGGCAGCACTTACCTATTTTGTATGGTTGCACTGAAATACTAATCGCTAGCATACGCAAGCATGTAATACACTTGGTACTAATTTGAAAGTTTGTTGCATGCCGTCTTCTTGATGTTGCTGTTTTAACGGCCAGCAGTGTATATTTGGGCGACGTGCTATGGGCAAAATGTGAGTCAGTAGTCACTGGCGCCAGTCCGCTGGCGCAGTGTGTGACTCAGAAGGTTCTTCGCGGCTCTCCAGGCGAGCCTAGTTTGGGTCGGTCGTTAACCCGGCTCTCAACGGCTATAACGGGTACAGGCCCTGCTGCGGCAGCAGGGTCGCACCGCACCACAACTACCTGTATAACGGCGGTCGATGCCACGACGTGTCGAGTCGTCCAAACACTTGTTGCTCCTGGCTGCGATCCACTCTTCTCTCGTCGGGACGTAAAACTACTATTGTAGTTCGAATTACCAATGTAATTACTTTTCGTCTTTTTTAAGAGAGCAGAGCGAGTGACTGTAGACATATCATTGGCGACTATGCTATCCTTACTATAAACATTCCAATCTGAACATAAGATTTCGTTGTCACTGACGTCTAGTTTCAACCAACTTTCTGTTCCCAATACTATCTTTGCATTATATCCTTCAGTAAGCGATACTAATTCTGGTACCTTTCTTTGGATGCTCCTGCAGTTTACCAAAATCATATTAATCTTTTCTGTCTCTGATTTGCGAGGACTAAGATTCTCTGAGGTTGCTGTGGCTCATTTAACAGATACATCTTTTCTTTGCTCCTAAGGGAGGAGTTCGCTAACATAAAAAAGACGCATGTGCACACCACACGTACCGTTCTACCCTAGTAGCCGCTTGCTGCGTGTAGTGCACGCCTGGCCTATTAAGGGGAACCCTACAATTCTGCATCCGATAACTGAGGTCGAGAAATTGGCATCCCATACCGTCGCAGAGCCGTCTGAGCCTCTAGTTTAGACCTTGCACTCTGCTCCAAACCAGAGGACCGCGATCAACCCTGGGAACGACGCAAAAAATAGACAACTTAGCCTGCACCTCGTGTGCGTGGCTAGTTGCTTTCACCAAATCAGCCAGCCGCCGAAAGGAGCCGAGGATGGCCTCACAACCCAAGCGGCAGGTGTCATTCGTGTCGACATGTGCCATTACACGCAGCCGGTTCCACTCAGTGCGCTCGATAGCCGCCGGCAGGGCTTCCTCCACATCACGGATGAGACCTCCCGGCAAACACACCGAATGAACACTGGAAATCTTTCCCGCCTTGCCTGCTATCTCCCTTAGGGGCTCCAGCACTCTCCTAACATTGGAGCTCACAATGACTAGCATACCTACCCTCTGTACTTGTCCGGACTGGGCAGGAAAATCGACCGCTGGCCAACAGCAGAGGCATCCCGTGCTGGCTCAGAGTTATCATCAACGCTGAGTAGCACCTCGTACCTGTTGCTAAGACGTAGGGAGCCAACCGCAAGGCCTGCTCCCTCTTTCGCCTTCCGCCCAGTGACACGCGAACCCACCACTGTCTGCCACCCACTCTGGAGTGAGGACGGACCGGTCAGATGTAGCGTATCGGAAGCCGCAGCGACGTCCGAGTCACCAGTGGGTTACAGTGTCACCTAAAGTATCACAGGTCTCGTCGCTGGTGCCACGACGTCACCACAACTTTGAGCATTAGCTAGAAGCTTGTCGACGGTAGCCAAAGCAGCTTTCAGCTGTTTACGGACAGGAGCCAACTCTCCATGTATCCGCTCACAACAAGCACAGTCCCTAGCCATATCGTACTGTGTATAAAATAGATATAAGGTCTCAAATAGCGGTACCGAGTTCGAAAATATACCAAAGGAGAATAAGGTAACACTAAAAGTTGCTGTGCAGATTCCTCACTGTACTCTGTGACCGCAAGCTATTAAACAGAAATAAATTTCTCTATTGAAGTTGATGTATTTACAGATACCTGTTATTACAAATTCTGTTTGCCGAAAAGTTACTGTAAGAGACAAATATTCAAACCAGAATGCACTGATGTAAACTGTGTGCTGTCTACTACCACAAAATTAGAACTTAGTGACGGAGTCTCTGGTGACGGGAAAATTTACACTAGGAACCCTCTCTACACAAGGATATTCACAACACTTAAGTAAGACAAGAACTACGATTAATTTTCTAACCACAAGTCTACACAGTAATATAAACACGTATAGTTCACTTCTTAGCAGAAGCACGTGAAAAAAAAACGAAGACTAAATTAATTTACAGTTTATCAGACAAGTGCAGCTGCCGCTCTGCTGCGCGTCATCTCGGCTCGGCGGCTGCCGCTGGCCTGATATCCAATTTTAGCAGGAACAAAAAATACAATAAGCACCAGCGAGTTTGCAATAAATGGCTACGGACGAGGGGCACACGGACAGAAAAATCTATGAAATATATAGTCTTACGTAAATTTTAAAATTTTCCGTCGAACAGTATATTCAGAGAAGTTGCGGACTTGCAGTGGTCGTTGTTCTCTTCACTGCACAACATTTCGATTGGGCGTCTGCTGAGTCGATATATCGTGAAGTGAAGCGAAGACGGCCGGCTGCAAACCCAAAAATTCTTTGAATATATAATCTTATACAGGCTCAGCCATAACTCCACCCACAGACTTTTAGAGGTGGTTATAAGGACCAAAACAAGAAGAAAGAGTCCAGGCAAATTGGACTCTGAAATGAAAACAAGAAACAAGTGACCAGTCAAGATGGATTCTGAATGCATGCTTTGCTATGAGAGTAATAGAAGGGATGCGTTTCACAATAGCAAAGTTGAACAAGTGCTCACAGCTCTTAAGGCATGTATTTTAGAGCCCATCTCTATTAGGTATTTTGTTCTTGTTTTGTTCCATACTACCTCTTCTGAAAGTTTGTCGGTGGGGTTCTGGTTCGCCCTATAAATGCTCAAATGGCTCTAAGCACTATGGTACTTAACATCTGAGGTCATCAGTCCCCTAGACTTAGACCTACTTAAACCTAACTAACATCACACACATCCATGCCCGAGGCAGGATTAGAACCTGCGATCGTAGCAGCCGCGTGGTTCCGGACTGAAGCACCTAGAACCGCTCGGCCACAGGGGTCGGTCCCTATTCTGAGAGACTAATCAGCTCTGTAATTGTGAATTTCCTCTTGACTTTGTATATGTCAGTAGAGAATGTTGGTGGAAACAAAAAGAAGAAAAGAAAAAAAAGGATCCACATGAGAAGGGTGGTGAACTATTTTTAGACGTGCTGACAGCAGGTGAGGTGGACGGACGGCATACTAGGACACGAAGTATGTACATCAGCAACATATTCAAACTGAGTATGTGCAAAAAGACTATAAACACTATCCTTGGCAAAAGGAAGGAATAACAGGGCCTTAGTTGACGAGATGCACAAAAGAAGCCAGAAAAGATAGACGGGTTTACGATGCAGGTAAAATGTTCCAGAAGAATGACTTCATGAACTGCAGAAGTTCAAATGTTCAAATGTGTGTGAAATCTTATGGGACTTAACTGCTAAGATCATCAGTCCCTAAGCTTCACACTACTTAAGCTAAATTATCCTAAGGACAAACACACACACCCATGCCCGAGGGAGGACTCGAACCTCCGCCGGAACCAGCCTCACAGTCCATGACTGCAGCGCCTAGACCGCTCGGCTAATCCCGTGCGGCGAAGTGCAGAAGTACTACAGAGCAGTAGTCATGACCAATAAGAAGCAATCAGATAAAAACAAACTCTTTCTTCATTTTCGTAAAAAAAGATAATAGACTCGTTTGGATCTTTAAAACCACAGACCGTAATCAATATGGCTAAAATGAAACGAAACGTGAACATGTAAGGTTCTTTAAGCTTTGGATTTTATAAAATCCGTTCCGGCAGTAAAATATTTCATAGTTACTACAAAAGAAATTATTCCTTAAGCTAGCCGGAAGCTACCGCGAATGGATGATTTTGGAGGAATACTGAGGGATATGCGCCAGTCGTACCAGAGGTACCACAAATACTATGCACGCCAGGGGATACTGTTTCCTCCATAGGAAGTGCAACATCTACCACCACTCGTCCACCGGACTGTGACTGGGCTTTCAGTGATAGATTTAGGGGCCCAGTAACGAGGAGACAGGGACCATGTGAAGCTCAGGATCCCCTTAACCAAAAAGATTGAGGAACGCTCTTCCAATAAAACGGAACCAGTGAGACTCACTTCATCTTTTGCGAAGCCTGGAGTGAATCGAGTCAGGGGGAGGCAAACGTAAGGGTATAGACGTCTATAAACTGTAGGCAGTTCAAATACACGGCGAATAATAGTATCCCTTAGGGACATTGCAGCAAGAGCTGGGAGGATAACTTTGTGCTCTTAATATGTATTTCCGTAGGCTTAATTCAATATGTTGATGAGGCTGTTATGACAACCATTGAGGGAACAAGGTACAACCGGCAGTGGAATGTAGCACACCATGGATCAAACGATGCTTGTTGTCTGCAGTCCGAGTTCATACTTCGATCATTCCAGCGTGTGGCAGAAAAATTTTAACGAAGCTCACAATCTACAGCATTTTCCTGAAAACTGATCGTTGTCTGCGTGCGCTGAGTCGAGTACATTAACCAGAGACTTACAAGGTTCTGAGACAAGTTAGGCTGCGACTTCCTAGACATGTGACACAGAATTGAGAGTTGTGGAGTCTCCCTAAACGAGTTGAGATTGCATTTCACATATAGTGTAGGAAACCTAGTGGCATTGAAAAAGCTTCCAGTCGTCCCTAAGTGGCTAAATAAAAGCCCAGTGCGGTTTTCAAGGGAATCTTATACCACTCTTCGTGCAAATTAGTGGCAAGTTCGGGCAACGATGATGGAGGTGGATGGCGATCACACACCCTTCTCTCCAAAGCGGACGACAAAGGCTCAGTAATACTGAGATACAATAATGAGATCTGGCTATTGTGGTGGCCAGGGAGGTGCGACAATTCATTATCGTGTTCACAAAACCAGTCCTGGATGATGCAAGCTGTGTGAGCAGGAGCTTTGTCGTCTTGGAACACAGCATCACCACTGGGGAACAAACATTGTACGATGGGATGGACCTGATCAGCCAAAATGGTCGCGTAATCCTTGGCAGTAACGTGACATTTCAGAGTAACTATGGGGCCCATGGAGTATCATGATAGCCGGCCGGTATGGCCGAGCGGTTCTAGCCGCTACAGTCTGGAACCGCGCGACCGCTATGGTCGCAGGTTCGAATCCTGACTCGGGGCATGGATGTGTGTGATATCCTTAGGTTAGTTAGGTTTAAGTAGTTCTAAGTTATAGGGGACTGATGACCTCAGAAGTTAAGTCCCATAGTGCTCAGAGCCATTTGAACCATTTGAGTATCATGATATGATTGCCCAAATCATCACCGAACCTCCCATTATGTTTATGGTTCGTTTTTGGGACGTAAATTCTGCCAGTAGTTGGAAAGAGTGTGAAAGAAGACTCGTCCGACCACATGACATTCTTCCGTTGCTCCATACTCAAGGTTTTATGGCTGTGGCACCACATTTTCCTGTTACGAGAATTTGCATCACTGTTGAATGGTTTTGGAATTCGAGTTCGCGCTGCGGCTCCCTGCCTAAGCGGCTCCCTCCGTGTTGCTTTGTTACTGACAGGGGTCGCTGAGTACGACATTCAGTTTGTCGTCCCTCCTTTTTGTTACTGTCCTATTGAGTGACTGTCCGTCGCGATCACTTAACACACAATTTCGTCCGCGTTGTGACTTAGAAGATGATATTTTTTCGCTTTTCCTGTAGGCGGTATCAAACTTTGATTCGATGCCTCTAGTAACACCAAACACTTCGGCTACCTTGGTTACGGAAGCAGCCGCCATACGGACAGCGACAATTTGCCCACATTCGAATTCACTTAGCTCCGAAATAATGCACTCACAACTACACAGGCCTCTGTTCTGACGACTACTGATATTGGTAACGTATTGAGGACACTGCACAGTTGGCGTTCGTGTTCAAATACAATAGCACATCCTGCAGGCTTGAGCATCATTTACTTTCATGTTCAAGCGTGCTTTTCTCACAGCGTTTCCATACGTTTGCCCAACCCAGGAATTTACAAATGCTGAGTAAGCTGATATGGTATCAGTAACACTCGACGCTCACATCGGAGGCCCACCGGAAACCCACAGGCCAATGTGGAGATACTTTTCAAGAAGGCTTCTCTGTAAATGTGTAGTGTGATATGCTTGACAATCAGTTGCTTGGTCCTCTTGTGTTACAACAGTGCTTTACAGGGCTCCTTTATATCGACTTTCTTGAAAACGAGCTTCCAACATTTTTGGAAGAGGTCCCTTTGGTTACAAGTATTGG
Organism: Schistocerca americana; assembly: GCF_021461395.2. NCBI lineage: Eukaryota > Metazoa > Arthropoda > Insecta > Orthoptera > Acrididae > Schistocerca > Schistocerca americana. The sequence continues at coordinate 926,884,575 of NC_060119.1, read as the reverse complement.
TATGTTCTTCCAGTATGAAGGGGCCTATGCAGCTTCTAGTCGCCACACAACACGTCATCAAAACCTAACATTTTTCGAAAGATGTGTCGGTAAAAATGGTTACGTTTCCTGACCAGCTTGACCGCTGTGGTCTTCAAAGAAAAAGTAAACTCAAGGCACGAATTGATTATTGGGGTAATGAACAGTGCGGCCACCATAGAAGAACTCAAAGACGACCTCAGAAGAACTATCCGTGGTGGTGTCAAGAGAATTCAAAAGTGTGTTATAATCGGAGGTGGAGTAGTTGAGTGGTCAGCGTGACAGGATGTCAGTCATAAGGGCCCGGCTGGGTCGGAGATTTTCTCCGCTCAGGGACTGGGTGTTGTGTTGTCATATTCATCATCATTTCATTCCCATCGCCGGAGTGGAGTCAAATCGAAAAACTTGCACCCGGCGAACGGTCTACCCTACGGGAGGCCCTAGTTACACGACAATTACATTTGCATCGGAGGTGGAATTTACGAAAATCAAATTCGAACTCGGCCATTTGTTTTTGCTTAACACCTAATGTGAGTATTTGTTTGGGTTGCGTTCAAACAGCTGTATCTCTGTAACTGATAAAAATTGGACACATGTTTTATGGAATGTTTTATTCGAATTAATCTACACTAGCAACTCTTAAAATATTTACTATTGTTCCTGAAACGCCCAGAGTACAGAAGGTGTTTCAAAGTCTTTGCAGCAAACGTTTACGGATGATAGACCTTGTCACAAAGAACGACTTTTGTTACACACAAAATGTTTGCTGACGCTCCCCGGCGAAGCTTGGCGCTCTTCAGTTTTCGCTGACCCTGCGGTGACGAGTTTCCACCGAACTAGAAGGGTCGAGAAACGAGGTGTGCTGCATAGTACCAGATGCTTATAATTAAATTTCTCCTAATCACAGAGCTCCAGTGTGGGCTGTAATTATCGTCTTGCAGCGAAACTTGGTGGATATTCTATTGCGTTAATGCGCAACCGATTTACGCTGGAAAAAAGTAGTTCCAGTTTTGGCCATCAGGTGCAACTCTTGAGCTGTGAATGCAAGAAAGACGTATAGTTATGTGTCCATACATAATGGATTAGGAACAGGACGTGGGTAGAAAGTTCAAACAAGTGAGAAAGGCTTGAAGTTGATTTCACTAATAACCGAACATGTCCCTGATAAACGCGTTCTTTTAGATATCAGAGCGAAAAATCTCATGGACACAGATCAGGTGATCTTGCAGGCCACGCGCCTGGAAAACCTCTGGAGATTTACGTTTGTGGAAGGTTGCATTAAGCAGGTCTTTTACTGGGCGAGCATCATTAGGTGTTGCCGCATCTTGAATGAAAACAATGCCTTCCACACAGTTGCACTCTTTCAAAACAGGAATAACAAACTGTAAAAGGATGTTTCCATAATGTGCAGACTTCACTTAACAGCTGAGAGGTCCTCTAGGTGTATTCTCTTCAAAGAAGAATGGACCGAAAATGTGCCTCGTCACTCCACAGAGTATTGCCCGGCCTCACGGCATCAACTTCGATCCGTGACAGAAACCGAAGAGTAAATTCAAAACGTTGTTGCAGATAATGAGGTTTCACCAGTGTAAAAGAAACTGCAAAACTTTCCTTACTATCGATAACGTGATGGATAATTCTCATGACACTGCATGAGCACTGGCACCGCACGGGGAACTTGCCGCATGGCCAGTTACCGCAACAGCAACCTCGTCAATAACTTCTACTGGGATACGATGCCTTCCTTTTCCAGGTGCCACACGAAGCTCGCCCATGTTTCCCTTATCATCTTCTTTAAAACATTTAATGACATCGGTTCTCTCGTCGGACGTTTCATTGGGCGATACTCTCTCAATGCAGCACTGTAATTGTTGCAGTTCACACAAAACAGTTTCACTAACAGCACATGGTCTCTGTATTCAATAGCCATACTATTCACTCACGATATGGTTTGTCAAATGACAGCGTGGATGTCGAACCATGATAAAAACAGTGTACAGCGCTGTATTTGCACCTGTTGGCCAAAACTAGAACTAGTTTTTTTTCCATTGTAAGTCGGTTCCACATTAACCCATTAACATATCTACCAAGTTTCGCTGTCATATAGTAATTACAGCCTGTACTGGATTTCCATGAGTAGGTCACTTAAATTATTACCAACCAGTACTAGTACTGTTTATTTCCAACGTCCGATCAGTCGTGAAATGGAAAACACAGTGAAAATCAAAAATGTTATATTTACTTCTTTTAGCTACACCTTCAAGCTACTTCTCTACTTAGTCATTTCGTGGTACCAACTTTCCCATATCGTCGTCATAGAACTCAGCCGCCTCCGACCCGCCCATTCCCTAATCCGGCCTGTTGCTCGTTGTCTGTGCCAAAATGCTGTCCTCATAGCCAGCGGTTCATGTGAGCGAAGAGACGATAATCAAAGAGAGCCAATCTCAGGCAGTATGCTGAGTGATCGAACATTATCTATCAAAATGCTGCAGCTACATCTGCGTTGCACCTGTAGTGTGCAGCCAAGAACTATCACGAAGAAGGAAATGCATGACAGTGACGTTATGTGGGTTGTATGAAACCAGGCAAAATCCCTCAGCAGCACTTTATACTTGGTGGGACACATTGTTGTCTAGACATCTTTACGTTCTCACTGTGCTGTCAGAAATGGAAAGTAAGATGTGACACGAGGTATAGGCATACTAGGGACATAGCTGGGCGGTCACAGGCGTCTTGCCACGGTTCGAGTCCTCCCTCGGGCATGGTAGAGTTTCGTACCATCCTATAACTGCACCTATACGGCTTATTTCAAAGTCTTTGCATCAAACGTCCGCAGATGGTAGATCACATCGTGGGAAATAACTTTTGCCAGAGGCAAACTCTTCGCTGGCACTTACGGGCGATGCAAGGCATCTTTTTGTATCAGTTATGCCCCTGAGAGGTGGCATGATGTAGCACTCTGTGGGATGCATATGCATATGCCCACATAACGTAACTGTCATGCATTTCCTTCTTCGTGATAGTTCTTGGCTGCGCACTACAGGTGCAACGCAGATGTAGCTGCAGCATTTCTGTAGATAATGTTCGATCACTGAGCATGCTGTCTGAGATTGGCTCCCTTTCATTATCGTCTCCTTAGCGTAAGTTAGTTTAAGTTAGGTTAAGTAGTGTGTAAGCCTAGGGACCGATGACCTCAGCAGACTGTTCCATGGAAACTTACCGCAAATAAAAAAAAATAGAGACATTGTGCAGCACATCTGTGCTAAAACTGTACCGAATTTCCACTGCGATTTGAATTTCGGGATCTATTACAGGTTGAAAAAATAAATAGGCATCGTACCTACCCTACACTGATAGTGAGATTTTCGATAAGAGAACCTCCATGCAGAGAAACATATTTCAGAAGCGAATCAGGAATTTAAATTTTGCTAGGCCTAAACCCTTTCATACAAAGCAGATGACTGGATTGTAGGCAACACACAAGGCAAACGTATCCCACAGAGTGCTACATCATGCCGCCTGTCAGGGGCATAACCGATACAAAAAGATGCCTAGCATCGCCGCTAAGTGCCAGCGAACAGTTTGCCTCTATCAAAATTTGTTTCTCACGATGTGATCTACCATCTGTGGACTTTTGATGCAAAGTCTTTGAAATAACCCGTATGGGTGCAGTTATAGGATGGTACGGAACTCTACATCCTGGTACAGTTGGCAAACATCTGTGTGGGATACTTCATAGCGGATTGCAGAGTCTCCATATACACTACTGGCCTTTAAAATCGCTACACCACGAAGATGACGTGCTACAGACGCGAAATTTAATCGACAGGGAGAAGATGCTGTGATACGCAAATGATTAGCTTTTCAGAGCATTCACACAAGGTTGGCGCCGGTGGCGACGCCTACAACGTGCTGACATGAGGAACGTTTCCAACCGATTTCTCATACAGAAACAGCAGTTGACCGGCGTTGCCTGGTGAAAAGTTGTTGTGATGCCGCGTGTAAGGTGGAGAAATGAATACCATCACGTTTCCGACTTTGACAAAGGTCGGATTATAGCCTATCGCGATTGCGGTTTATCGTATCGCGACATTGCTGCTCGCGTTGGTCGAGATCCAATGACTGTTAGCATAGTATGGAATCGGTGGGTTCGGGAGCGTAATCCCAACGGCCTCGTATCACTATCAGTCGAGATGACAGGCATCTTATCCACATGGCTGTAACGGATCGTGCAGCCACGTCTCGATCCCTGAGTCAACAGATGGGGACGTTTGCAAGACAACAACCATCTGCACGAACAGTTGGACGACGTTTGCAGCAGCATGGACTATCAGCTCGGAGACCAAGGCTGCGGTTACCCTTGACGCTGCATCACAGACAGGAGCGCCTGCGATGGTGTACTCAACGACGAACCTGGGTGCACGAATAGCAGAACGTCATTTTTTCCGATGAATCCAGGTTCTGTTTACAACATCATGATGGTCGCATCCGTGTTTGGCGACATCGCGGTGAACGCACATTCGTCATCGCCATACTGGCGTATCACCCAGCGTGATGGTATGGGGTGCCATTGGTTACACGTCTCGGTCACCTCTTGTTGGGATTGACGGCACTTTGAAGGGTGGGCGTTACATTTCAGATGTGTTACGACCCGTGGATCTACTCTTCATTCGATCCCTGCGAAACACTACATTTCAGCAGGATAATGCACGACCGCATGTTGCAGGTCCTTTACGGGCCTTTGTGGATACAGAAGACGTTCGACTGCTGCCCTGGCCAGCACATTGTCCAGATCTCTCACCAATTGAAAACGTCTGGTCAATGGTGGCCGAGTAACTGGCTCGTCACAATAAACCAGTCACTACTCTTGATGAGCTGTGATACCGTGTTGAAGCTGCATGGGCAGCTGTACCTGTACACGCCATCCAAGCTCTGTTTGACTGAATGCCCAGGCGTATCAAGGCCGTTATTACGGCCAGAGGTGATTGTTCTGGGTACTGATTTCTCAGGATCTATGCACCCAAATTGCGTGAAAATGTAATCACATGTCAGTTCTAGTATAATATATTTGTCTAGTGAATACTCGTTTATCATCTGCATTTCTTCTTGGTGCAGCGATTTTAATGGCCAGTAGTGTAGAAGTATATCTGGAACCACAGGAGCAGGACGGAATTTATACTACGGTCTTCTTCCACAATGCGCCCGCTGTCACCGCTTGCTGTGTGTCCGTTTCCTGCCGGACCGGGCAGCGTGTTCCAGCAGGCCGCGGGCGGCCGCCGGGTGCCGGGGTGTGCCCGCGCCCCCGCCGGCGGCAGCCGCCCGCCTCCTACGCGCCGCCCCCCACACCTGCCGCGGGCCGGCATCGATCGCGCTCGAATCAGGCCGCGGGGCCCGCTGATCGCCGAGGCGTCGCCTCAGGCCACCTCCTTCGGGCACAAAACACCTCCGCCACGCTCGACTGCCCGGCGAAAGCTCACCGCAGCTCCCCACCGTCGTTCGCGTTTTTGTACCGCAGGTCGCTGGGCAATTCATTTGATGTTCGAAGCGTCTGATTTATTCTATTGTTGAACCATTAACAGTCTATACAGCTGTTTGATGCTTTAAATACAATGAAGGGCCAAAGAAACTGTCTAATATCGCGTAGGCCCCCGTGAGCATGCAGAAGTGCCGCAACACGACGTGACATGTACTCGACAAATGTCTGAAGTAGTGGTGGAGGGAACTGACACCATGAATCCAGCAGGGCTGTCCGTGAATCCGTGAAAGTACTTTGGGATAAGGGTAGTTACGGGAATGAATAGAAAACATCTTTAAAAATGAACCGAATGACGTGAAACAATAATCATGAATTTATGATACATCCTTGTACATACATTTCCTCGCGTTCAAAAACGGGATTACATTTGGAAAGTTTGTCCTGGCTTGTACGACGCAAAGAGATCAGGGATTGTCAGTAGGGCCTCATAACCTGTTGTTGTTGTGGTCTTCAGTCCTGACGCTGGTTTGATGCAGCTCTCCTATCCTGCACAAGCTTCTTCATGTCCCAGTACTTACTGCAGCCTACATCCTTCTGAATCTGCTTAGTATATTCATCTCTTTGTCTCCATCTACGATTTTTAACTTCCACGCTGCCCTCCAATGCTAAATTTGTGATCCCTTGATGCCTCAGAATATGCCCCACCAACAGGTCCCTTCTTCTAGTCAAGTTGTGCCACAAACTCTTTTTCTCCCCAATTCTATTTAATACCTCCTCATTACTTATCTGATCTACCCATCTAATCTTCAGCATTCTTCTGTAGGACCACATTTCGAAAGCTTCTATTCTCTTCTTGTCCAAACTATTTATCATCCATGTTTCACTTCCATACATGGATACACTCCATACACTTTCAGAAACGACCTCCTGACACTTAAATCTATACTCGATGTTAACAAAGTTCTCTTCAGAAACGCTTTCCTTGCCATTGCCAGTCTACGTTTCATATCCTCTCTACTTCGACCATCATCAGTTATTTTGCTCCCCAAACAGCAAAACCCCTTTACTACTTGAAATGTCTCATTTCCTAATCTAATTCCCTCAGCATCACCAGCCTTAAATCGACTACATTCCATTATCCTCGTTTTGCTTTTGTTGATGTTCATCTTATATCCTCCTTTCAAGACACTGTCCATTCCGTTCAACAGCTCTTCCAAGTCCTTTGCTGTCTCTGACAGAATTACAATGTCATCGGCGAACCTCAAAGTTTTTATTTCTTCTCCATGGACTTTAATACCTACTCCGAATTTTTCTTTTGTTTCCTTTACTGCTTGCTCAATACACAGATTGAATAACATCGGGGAGAGGCTACAACCCTGTCTCACTCCTTTCCCAACCACTGCTTCCCTTTCATGCCCCTCGACTCTTATAACTGCCATCTGGTTTCTGTACAAATCGTAAATAGCCTTTCGCTCCCTGTATTTTACCCCTGCCACTTTCAGAATTTGAAAGAGAGTATTCCAGTCAACATTGCCAAAAGCTTTCTCTAAGTCTACAAATGCTAGAAACGTAGGTTTGCATTTCCTTAATCTTTGTTCTACGGTAAGTCGTAGGGTCAGTATTGCCTCACGTGTTCCAACATTTCTACGGAATCCAAACTGATCTTCCCCGACGTCGGCTTCTAGCAGTTTTTCCATTCGTCTGTAAAGAATTCGCGTTAGTATTTTACAGCTGTGACTTATTAAACTGATAGTTCGGTAAATTTCACATCTGTCAGCACTGCTTTCTTTGGGATTGGAATTATTATTATTATTATCGTTAATTCCCCATTAAGGAGTGCGTTAAAACACAATCAATATTCACAATGACAATATGGTACATAAATTGGTACATTTCAAATTCATGGCACTTTTTTCTGTCTCTTTCTTTTCTCTTCCCAAAAACCTCTCATAAATTCACTGTGTTTCTTCTTCCTCTCTTCTGTCCACTTCTTTCCTGATTTCTTCTCTTTTGGTGTTTCTTCGAATTTCTGTTTGTTGATTTTTTTCTCTGTATTTTCCTCTGTTTGATATTTCTTCTGTGGAGATGTTTAGATTTTTGAGGTCTTCCATGGTTTCCTTTACCCAGTTAGTTTTCACCTTATTCGTCACCACTATTTAAAAATCTTCTTGGTCAGCCTATTTTCATTCATCCTATGAATGTGCCCATACAATTTTGCCCTTCTTTTTCTGATATTGTCTGTAATTGTCTCTGCCTGTTTGTACAATTCCTTTGTTGGTCTCTTTATCCAGATCCCGTGACTCTGAACTGGCCCATAGATCTTTCTCAGAATTTTCCTCCCTTGCTTTTCCATTTCCTTGATTTTAGTTCTTCCTCTGATTACTGTTGTTTCTGAGACATACGAGGCCTCACGTAAGATTACTGTTTTGTAATGTCTTAATTTGGCATTGACGGAAATATTTCTTTTATTGTAATGGTTCCATGTAAGTCTGTATGTTTTTTGTAGTTTTGTAACCCTTTCTTCATTTGCTGTTGAATTCAGTCCAGTTTTCTGTATAATCTCTCCCAGGTATTTGAAACTTTCTACTTGTGTTATCTTTCCGTACTTTGTTATCAATGGGCTTCTGTCTGTAGATATTGTGTCCACGTACTGGGTTTTTTCATATGATATTTGTAGTCCTGTTCTGGCTGCGATTTCATGCAATTTCTCTAGGGCTTCTCTGGCTTCTTTTCTATGATTTGTAATGATGGCTATATCGTCGGCAAAGGCCAGACATTTTGATGTTGACGGTTCTATTTTTCTCTCTCCCCATCTTTACCCCATTGACTCCTTTGTCCCACGTCCTGATTATTTTCTCTAAAACAGCGTTAAATAAAATGGGTGACAGGCCATCTCCCTGTCTCACTCCTGTCTTGATTTCGAAAGATTCTGAGATCTCGCCCATGAACTCCACTTTTGACTTTGTATTTGTTAATGTTTCCTGAATTAGTTTTCTGGTCTTATTGTCTACCTTTATTTCTTCTAGTGTATTAAAAAGTGTTTCTCTGTCTATGGAATCGTAAGCCTTCTTGAAATCAACAAATGTTACTTTGGTGTTTCTGGACTTTCTCGTTTTTAATAATGTTCTCAGACACCAGATCTGCTCACTGCATGATCTTCCCTTCCTGAACCCTTCTTAGTATTCTCCGATCTGTGGATCTATCTGAGGTTCTAAGCGATTTAACAGAACTTTTGATAGAATTTTGTATGTCACCGGCAGTAACGAACTTCCTCTATAGTTATTAGGGTCTGTTTTGTCTCCTTCCTAAATCACAGTTCAAAACGAAAATTACACACACTGAAGAGCCAAAGAAACTGATACACCTGCCTAATACCGTGTAGGGCCCCCGCGAGAACGCAACAGTGCCGTAACAAGACGTGGCATGGACTCGACTAATATCTGAAGTAGTGCTGGTGGTAAGTGACACCATCAATCGTGCTGGACTGCCCATAAATCCGTAAGAGAACGAGGGGGGGGGGGGGGGGGGGAGATCTTTTCTGAATACCGTGTTGCAAAGCATCCCAGATATGCTCAATAATGTTCATGTCTGGGGAGTTTTGTGGGTAGTGGAAGTGTTTAAACCCAGAAGAGTGTTCCTGGATCCACTCTGCAGCAATTCTGGACTTGTAGGATGTCGCATTTTCCTGCTGGAGTTGCCCAAGTCCGTCGGAATGCAGAAAGGGCATGAAAGGATTCAGGTGATCAGACAGGATGCTTACGTATGTGTCACCTGTGAGAGTCGTATCTAGACGTATCAAGGGTCGCATATCACTCCAACTGCACGCGCCCCACTCTATTGCCGGCCGAAGTGGCCGTGCGGTTAAAGGCGCTGCAGTCTGAAACCGCAAGACCGCTACGGTCGCAGGTTCGAATCCTGCCTCGGGCATGGATGTTTGTGATGTCCTTAGGTTAGTTAGGTTTAACTAGTTCTAAGTTTTAGGGGACTAATGACCTCAGCAGTTGAGTCCCATAGTGCTCAGAGCCATTTTTGAACCCACTCTATTACAGAGACTCCACCAGCTTGAACAGTCCCCTGCTGGTACGCAGGGTCCATGGATCCATGGGGTTGTCTCCATATCCATACACGTCCATCCGCTCCATACAATTTGAAACGAGACTCGTCCGACGAAGCAACATGTCTCCAGTCATCAACAGTCCAATGTCGATGTTGATGGGCCCAGGAGAGGCGCGAAGCTTTGTGTCGTGCTGTCATCCGACAGCCCATATCGATGGTATTTCGTTGAATGGTTCTCACGCTTACACTTGTCAACGGCCTGGTACTGAGATCTGCAGCAACTTGCGGAAGGGTTGCAATTCTGTCGCGTTGAACGATTCTCTTCAGTGGTCGTTGGTTCTTGCAGGATCTTTTTCCGGCCGCAGCGATGTCTGAGATTTGATGTTTTGTCGGATTGCTGATAATCACGGCACATTCGTGAAATGGTCGTACGGGAAAATCCCCACTCCATCGCTACCTCGGAGATGCTGTGTCCCGTCGCTCGTGCACCGTTGTAGCACCATGTTCAGACTCACTTAAATCTAGATAACCTGCCATTGTAGCAGCAGTAACCGATCTAACAACTGCGGCAGATACTTGTTGTCTTATATAGGCGTTGCCGACCGCAGCGCCATGTTCTGCCTCTTTACATATCTCTGTGTTTGACTCCGCATGCCGGCCGAAGTGGCCGTGCGGTTAAAGGCGCTGCAGTCTGGAACCGCAAGACCGCTACGGTCGCAGGTTCGAATCCTGCCTCGGGCATGGATGTTTGTGATGTCCTTAGGTTAGTTAGGTTTAACTAGTTCTAAGTTCTAGGGGACTAATGACCTCAGCAGTTGAGTCCCATAGTGCTCAGAGCCATTTGACTCCGCATGCCCATACCAGTTTCTTTGATGCTTCAGGTGTATAAGGGGTGATAAAAAAAGTTTCTGTCTGAGGGCGTTGCTGCAGCGTATTTGCAACGTACCACGACTTCCATGGGGGTATATAAGCACCGTCGTGTAGGCAAGGGATTTGTGTGGCAATAAATGCGGAAACGTGAACTGTGACGATGTCATTGCCAAATGCGCACAAATAGGACCAACGTGATGTTTTTGTTTTCTATGTTTCCAGAGGACAAACACCAGTAGAAATCCACTGGAGAATGAAGAACGCGTAACGGGTAGCAAGTCTGTCAAAAATCACCATTGTGAAGCGGTGTGCCAAGTTCCTTCCTGGTCGCGGTTCGATACATACTGCCGGTAGATCGTAATCCAGGAGTTACGCCAAGTGGGAGAGACTTGAGCACCCGCCCTATAGCCCCAACTCTCACATCCTCGGTTGCTTAAAAGAGGCCTTGAAGAGTCAACGACTCCTGTCGGACGAGGATGTGCGGCAGACAGTTGCTGACTTCCTCACGCAGAAGCGCGACACGGTATTTTCCAAACAGGTGTCATCAACCTGGCGCTTGGGTGGGATGATTGCCTCAGTGCTCAAAGAGATTTTGCCCAATTGACATACCGATTCTGGACTGTACGGCCTTCGACCTGAAACATTTGGTCGCCCCTTATAACTAAAATACAGCTAAGAGTTATAGATTTGAGACGTGGGACTTAGGAAAAGCAGGAAAAGGTGTGGACGGGGCCTAATCAGTTACCGTTACTTGCACAGTAAACACATACACTTTATTTAAGTAAATAATTTAATAAACAATCAGTTTTTTAAAAAATTGACTGTAGCAGAGGCTACACTGACGGCTAAAGGCCTTATTATGAAAGAATTCTAATTATTTGTTGGCTGAAGGCCACAAGCAATAGACACAATCACACCAAATAAGGAATGGAGTGATCCACAGACAGTCCTCCAAGGAAGCAGGCCTGAGAAAGTCCCTACAGCTGCGTAAGCGGTGAGACAGGCAGCCAAGAGTTATGCTCACCTAGCAGGATGGCAACTCAAACTAGGGTCAGTTTAAACGCAGATCAATCCTCTTACCAAATCCACCTAACGTATGATAACCATTCATGCGAGGGCGAAGTGACAGACAGCACTACGTCTTCAGAATCCGGTGTTTGAAACATCGAAAGGCAGAAGGAACCAAGGCAGACAACAGAAACCACAATCCAGACCGCAATCAAGGAGGCTGTCGAACTGCACGTCACGCCGGACAGCATCGGCAAGACGGGGAAAAGTACACTGCAGCAAAAATACGCTAACCTCCAGGGCAGGTAACTGGGGCGTTAGCGGCCACTAGGCAGTAAAATACCGCAGGTCGCACTTCACCAATAATAACACAATATCCAAAAACTAATACCAGGTAGTAGAAGATGGCTAATAGATTCCACCAACATGACACGCTCCGCTTGTTGCTGTTCGTCTCACGGTGACCCTGCGAGCAGCATCGCACGAACAAACGGCGCGATCACCAAATAGCGGAGGTTTCAATACAGGATTAATGTTCGCTCAACTCAACGTCCTGGATCCGGTGGACGACGAGGTTGTGGCCCTCGGAACTACAGCCCCTCGATCCGGCAATGCTTGCGTGCCGCCAGCGGTCCTGGCCTGTCCTCGAACTGCCGGACCTCTCTGCTGCTCCGTCCCAACCGAACTACTCCACACACCCGACCTGGAAAAACACTTCACGTCCTTCCAGAGATGGTATGGGTACTAGATATCGATAAACGCTGCTGCTGTCACTCGCGGACAGACAACGCTAGCAAACGTAGTGGCGCCAGTAAACAGAAGAAGCAAACGACACGCCACTATCCCTATTACACGATGCCAACCTACCAACGACACCAACGCGAGCCGCACACGGCTCAAGTTTTAATAAAAATAACTGCAGCAAGAGCAGGTAGAACATTATAGATCAACTGACACAGCAAGTTATGCAGCATCTGCAGTGCGCATTAATTCCAAATGCTAGGATTTTGATGTCATTAGTTTTGGTGTCGCACAAGGTTCTATCTTGGTCCCTTTGCTTCTTTTAACGTGCGTTGGTAGACGTCCCACTTGCATTGCTTAACGGATACCTCTCACACATTAAGCTCCTTGTGTAATACCGGAAAAGATAAGAGGTAGAGAACTTTCTTAGAATTTATTCGATATAGGCAAAAGATCGAATCTAGGAACTCCTAATTTTGGAAAAATTGACCTGATTGGTGTTATTAACATGTGTCAGAATTTGGTTAACAAGAGTACTATAAGTCACATTCTTATCACGGCAAAATCAGGCTGTGTACCCTCTTTGCCACAGAGTAACTGTCGTTTCTCTGAAAATTGTATCTTTGTTTCTTTTTTTTTAACTGTCGTAATGATAGTCTAACTAATGAACAGTAACGTCTGTAAATTTTGTTGTGTGACATTCCGTTGATCATTGGAGTAAATGTCAGTCCATTTTTATTGTTACATCAGATTTGTTTGTATATTCAAATTTTCAACGATTTACTTGTCGACACCATAAGTTGTTAACTATTGTACTAGTAGGCCGTGTGGTTGTTTCAGAATGTGCCGAATTATATCATGCAGACGTCACGAAGTAATAGAACTCTGTACATGCTACTACAGATCATATTGATGTTTGTGATGGAGCAACCTTAACAGCGCTAATGACTCCGTTGATGCTAGATAACTTATTTGTCTGCAGGCTTTCAACATCGAGTGTACAGAAGCTGCTCCGATTAAAGTCATTATTGGACATATTAATCTCAGTAGCTTCTCAGATGACAGGCTCCAAATAGGCACATGGGAGGTATAAGATTTTGGTTTCATCTAACATAATCTATACTAGTTTACGAGGGTGTGTTCGGCAACAGTATATTTCTCGAAATCACGATATTTAATGTGGCGTCGGTTTTATGACTAACGGGGCTTGAATCATAACTGGCTATACCCATTAAAATCAGTTGGTAGCCATGACTATGTTCCTATACTTTCTGTTCAACAAATCTGTCCATAAACGCCTTAAAAGTAGTTCTAAAATGGGACATTATTATCAAAATTGTGCATGTGCACATGCGTGTAAAAAACCAAACTTGCCATGTCCTGCCCATATGAAAACTAGCAATATCCCTTGTAAAATACATGATCTGCTACAGGCTCTACAGGGTGATTTTTCCCATCGTGAACAAACTCTAGGAATAGATCAATGAGAGGTTACGGAACATAAAAGATCTAATGTCCGGAAATGCATGGCTTCCATGCTAGAGAGACTTATTCAATCATACATTGTTACAGAGACTATACGCACTGTACCACGCAGCCACAGTCACAACATGGATGGTTTCCTCCTATATGGTGGTACTGTTCCTCATGCGTCATACCCTAGCGCCCTCTCCTGCCAAACTGATTGCTAATGTTGTGTCCGACTCACTTCTCTTGTAGTGGATGTGATACAGTGTTGTACACAATGGTTCTGTATTAGAATCGAGAGCTTACCGACATGGTGTTTACTTACGGAAAGGCAAATGGCGACGGGCGGCGGGCGGCGGGCAAGAAGGTTGTATCAGGAGACCTATTCCCACTGACAACAGTTACATCATTCAATGTTTGCAACAGTGTTTCGCTGTTTTCTGAGACAAGATCGTTTCAGAAATGCACGCACTGTTGAGTAAATAGATGGTGCGATTGTCGGATTGGAAGTTTTTCAAAAATCAGTGCTGTTTTCGTAAAGCTGAAAATAACTTAATTCTTAAAGTTAATTTTTAAAATCTTGAAAATGGATGCAAGTGTAATATACACCGGTGGAAGAGGGCGTAATAAAGTGAGAGATGAAGCGAATTGGAAAACAAACAAAAATAGACAGCAAAAGCAAGAATAATTATGTAAGTTTTTTAGCTGTTTTGATTACCATGTACATTGCGATGAGCAAGAACATTATTGGCTACTTTCTGTTTTAGGTGCTCAACCTCCAAGCCACCAAGACCTCCTATATGTGGCCAAAAGCCTTCAGTCTTCTACTGCAGCTCGCTAAGCCATCGTGACATAAAGCATTTCCATGCAACATTCTATGTTACGTCTAAAATATCTACACTGGGCTATCTGATTTTGAAGAATACTACAGCCATTCCTCTTGAAAGGCCAAGATCAAGAAAAGCACCTAGATCCAAAGTAGCAAAGCAAAGTTCAATTAAATTTTACGTGAAGAAAGCAGTGCTGAGTCCAGTAAGAATGCAATGGTAATTCTAGTTTGCAGAGACACATTCCTTGGAATACTACAGTTATATACGGACAGAGAGCAACGAGTATGTAAAATACACTTACTAAATGGCTGAGCTCCTAAGGAGCTTCGAGGTGGTGAGTATGAAGGAAAGGCGTGATTCTTAAAAAACTGTGCATGCTGTTGAAGCACTCTATTTCTCAGGGCATGTTACATCCAGACAGTATCTTTCTCTGAATTAAGTACTGCAAAATTATGGAGACAATATAATCATTATGTTGCTGCTGATGCAAAGGTTAAGAAGGCTATTTTCCGTACCTTTTTAAATCAGCATTTTAATACTGTATTCGGAACTCCGCAACAGATACGTGTTCTAAGTGCGTTATGTCAAAAGAAATCCTTAAGATAAAGTAATGAAGCCAATGAGAGGACCCAAACTATTACCATGCTAAGGATACATAAACTAAGAACTAAGGCGTTCTTTGATATTATAAAGACACCAGAAGAAGGAGTGGTGCTGTTTCCATTTGACTGCCAAAAAATTTAGTTCTGCACAAAGTACCAGACGAAGCTGCACATTATTCAAGACAATTGCACTATTACAGTTTCACTGGTTGTGGAAGATATTCAAAACAAAATAAAAATAACGAAATCATGTTTCTTTGTGTGTGGAAAGAAAGCCATGCTGCCAAAGTAGCAAATGAAATTGCATCGCCAGTATATGAAGATGAGAAAGAAGTCAGGCGTATATCAAATGGTTGGGGTGGCCAGAATAAGAATTTATTACTGGCTTACCTATGATGTACCACTCAATATAAAAGAAATTCAATTAATTTTTTCTCCAACTGGACATTCATACATCCCACCTGATCATTTTTGCGTGGGAACTGAGAAGTTTTTGTGAAAAAGAGACATAACAATACTTCTAGAAGAGTATATCATTATATTTCAGGACCATGCAACAGTAAGAAAATATGGAGAAGGTACAGTAACTTATGATGGAAGAATGTTAAAGCAGAAATTATTAAACCATTAGGAGCGTGGCATTTCGGTTTCAATCCTTCAAGACCCATTTTCATCAAAAAGTCGAAATCTGTAAATTTATTTGTGAGAGGTGAACTAAACTACAGAACCGACTGTGGCCAATCAATATAAAGCAAAATGCAAAAGAGGGAAGACGTGGCCGGCCAGAGTGGACGAGCGGTTCTAGGCGCTACAGTCTGGAACCACGTGACCACTACGGTCGCAGGTTCGAATCCTGCCTCGGGCATGGATGTGTGTGATGTCCTTAGGTTAGTTATGTTTAAGTAGTTCTAAGTTCTAGGGGACTTATGACCTCAGCAGTTGAACCCCATAGTGCTCAGAGCCATTTGAACCATTTTTTTGGAAATACGTGCTCTGTGATGAACAAAATGCCAATAATTCCTCTAGTTACAATTAAGAAAGAGAAACTGAAAGTTACAGATAATTACTTCCCATACATTTCAGAGAAGAGTTCATTGGTGGTGCAAATGATAATGCAGTTGGTATGGATGTAAACTATACTGACAACTTTAAGGAACCAACGGTTGGAAATACTTAAAATCAACTTTCTCAACTTTTATTTAACATTCAATATTTAATTGTTGCTTAGTAGGTGGTTTTGTATCAAGTTCTTAAAAGCATCGTTTTTTTTAATTGTAACCCACTGGAAGGATCTGAGTTTTGGTAAATTAATAAGCTTCTTGTTCGCTGTTCAATACGCACCTGTGAAAAAAATGTTTATGTCCAACTATGGAAGGAACAGAACTGGCTATGTCCAGCGGGTTAGTAATAAAAGTTGCTATTTTTTAACCCCCATTTGACAGTGTATTGTTATGTTCCTCTTTTGTCCTATCCAGATTTTGGCTTTTATGCCATTATCAAGCACAATACTAAAAGTTGTTACACCATTAAGTTATATTTGTTAAGATAGTCACTGACTTAACAAATATGACTTAATAACGGCCTAACAACTTTTAGCAATGAACTTGATGATGGCATAAAATCCGAAATCTGAGTAGTACAAAAGATAAATATAAAAATTCACGGTCAAATTCAAATGGCTCTGAGCACTATGGGACTTAACATCTGAGGTCATCAGTCCCTAGAACTTAGAACTACTTAAACCTAAGGACATCACATACATTCATGCCCGCGGCAGGATTCGCACCTGCGACCGTTGCAGTCCCGCGGTTCCGGACTGAAGCGCCTAGAACCGCTCGGCCACCGCGGCCGGCTATACAGTCAAATCGTGGTCTACTTTTTTAAAAAGTATTGCATGACTGTGGCTTAACGCCATCGAAAAAGTCGCTATGTTCGAAGAGTATTGCTCCATATCTTGATCATAAATTACTCACACTTTCTAGTAAAGCCATTTTTAATTTCCTTTCGTGCTAATTTAATTGTTTCACACACAAATGGAAGAAAACTGTGAAGCAACAATGCGTAAATAAATTCAAAAATTTTAGAACGGATTCTTTGACTGCAGCACAGTGATCGGTATAAAATGCTAAAAGTCAATAAAACAACGTCGATCGCGTTTTCAGCTTTTTTTATTTGTTATTAGCCGCTTCTGCCCCTTTCCTCAGACCATCAAAAATCTGAAAACGCGATCGAGACTGTTTTCAATGATTTTTAGCGTAAATAAATATTGCAATTTTTCTCAAAACAACTTTGCTTGAACATAGCCAATTCTGATTCAAGCTTCCTCAAGTTCTATGTTCTGAAATCGTACATACGCACATTTGCCAATATATCTGCTACAATACTGACAAGCATTTTTATAAATTCCAGAAATATTGATACCAAGGTTGTAATTAATGTGTGCCGCATCTACAAAATTCTTGAGTGGTTGGAAAATAGAATGGATATCTTGCCTGACCAGGTCTCTGCCTATTATATTAGATGCACTCTGGGAAACGAAAGGAGTGTTACAGACTAATCATCTTTCGTTTCTCAGAAATGGCCAACTTAGTATCTTGTTAACTTGTAGCCCTTCTTTCACAACAACTTTTTCACGCATCTGGTCTCGGAAAGTAGGTGGTTCTTGTCAGAAACAGTTTTAGTTCTATATAACAGCGTGTTTACCCTCTTTTAGGCTGAGTGATAAAAGCTTTGTCCATTGAGTTATAAGTGTGTGTTTGCTTCTGGTAAACAACAGCGCACGGGAGTCATATCCGAATTTCGTTCAATTCAAACATCTAAAAAGATAATATTCCTGTTCTCTCTCTCTCTCTCTCCTTCTCAACAGAGAACATCATATTAGTGTGGATATTAATTCATATGATCGATGAACATGTGAACAGCATCAATACATTGTGATTATCAACATAAAAAAAGAAGAAGGAAGGTTGAAACAAAGTCGAATTAAGGCGTGTTCTTCGAAATGCGCCCCAAAGAAATTAACCCCAGAAAGAGATAAACGAGAATCAATGGTTGTTCCATTACTTATTTCGTATGATTTACCACTACACAAAAAGTAGGTGGTGGTCGGAATCTGGTGAAATAATCTGACAGTGTCGGAGGAAAGCAATCTGCTAATCTCAGAGAGACCACATTCAAACAGATCATGATATGTCTAGATCAATTCTGACTTGTTTAATTGTGTCCAAAATTTTGGAACTTTTTAATCCGATGCTCACAACGGCCAACTATTGTCGTTAGTAACTTCCTAAATATTTCGCGAGCCTGTATGTTGTAGGAAGAGTAGCATTAATGGTAGGTTGCGTTGCAATGCCTTCTTTGTGGATTTCAGACAAACTGTAGAGCAGGGGAGCTCAACCTCTGAGCTTACCTGGGCCACAGTGGAGGAAGACAAGTATTTTTAGACCGCACATAATTTACTTTACACTAATAATAATAACCACTGAGATAAGAAAAAGAGGGAGAGAAAATAGTATTTAGTGGCAGGAGTTTCGTATTGAAACATTCAATTTCTCATAACGTTACATAAATATAATTTAATAGGATATTTGTATCGGTCGTGTGATAGACACTCATTTCTTGGACCTCAATGATTCTTACTGTGGACCACATGCAGCATGGGACGCAGGTGGGGGAGGACTATGTGAATGCTTTCACAAATTCTTAAACGTATTATCAGGTAGGCCAACTACATGAGAACATATATGTGGCGTACGCCGACAGTTCTCTTCTGACGATGATGAAAGGGGAAGTTGCTGAAAGCTTGAGTATTCAAGCAAATACGATGTAGCAAGAAAATTAAGAATCATTCATCCATATGTAATGATGAAAAATGCTGAATTTTCAAGTATGTATCGATCCCGTCAGTTTTGAGTCGATTGTGCGTCATGAAATTCAGGGCCGATTTTCTCAAAAACGGAGGGGTGTTGAGCCATAAAGTCTTACCTTTTTGGTTGGACAGGCGACCTGCCAAATATGACCTGAATGTGTTGGTCGTGGCCGAAGCCTGACTTTCTGAATGAAGTAAAATTGCATTTCCGCATGATCCCGAGCAGAGGCGTGACGACACGTTACAAACACTCGAGCACAGCTGGTCGTTCTCAGCTGCTGTAGTCCGCCAGTGCTATCAACCCGTGGTGAGAGAATGGTTCACATGTTCTTTAGCACCGGAATTCAGTTACCATCCACTTTCACACCCTCCTACTTAAAATTATCGGGATGTTTAGTAACTTGTACGGTCTTTGTATAACATCACCCTGCTCCTTCCGATTAAAATTAATGGGCTGTTTAGCAATATTTACGGTCTCTGTGTATAAGCTTTTCATAGTATCCGATTGTGACTGCCAGATGGAACGCGCCGGTGCAGTTGTTAAAGCACTGGACACGAATTCGGTAGGACGACGCTTCAAATTACAATTTCTCTCTTCCCCCCCAAGAACCACGGATCTTGCCGTTGGTGGGGAGGCTTGTGTGCTTCAGCAATGCAGACAGCCGTACCGCAAGTGCACCACAACGGAGGGGTTTCTGTTGAGAAGCCAGGCAAACGTGTGGTTCCTGAAGAGGGGCAGCAGCCTTTTCAGTAGTTGCAGGGGCAACAGTCTGGATGATTGACTGATCTGGCCTTGTAACATTAACCAAAACAGCCTTGCTGTACTGGTACTGCGAACGGTTGAAAGCAACGGGAAACTATAGCCCTAATTTTTCCCGGTGGCATGCAGCTGTACTGAATAGTTAAATGATGATGGCGTCCTCTTGGGTAAAACATTCCGGCGGTAAAACAGTCACCCATTCGGATCTCCAGTCGGGGACTTTTCAGGAGGACATCGTTGTCAAGAGAAATAAAAGTGGCATTCTACGGATCGGAGCGCGGAAGGTCAGATCACTTAATCGGGCAGGTAGGTTACAAAATTTAAAAAGGGAAATGGACAGGTTAACTTTAGATATACTGAGAATTAGTGAAGTTAGGTGTCAGAAGGAACAAGACTTCTGGTCAGGTGAATACAGGGTTATAGATAGAAAATCAAATAAGGTTAATAGTGAACGTATTATTGCTGCCAAGATAGACATGAAGCCCACACCTATCGCAGCAGTACAAGTTTATATGCCAACTAGCCCCTTAGATGATGAAGAGACTGAAGAAATGTATGATGCGATAAAATAAATTATTCAGATAGTTAAGGGAGATCAAAGTTTAATTGGTATGGGGGACTGGAATTCGATAGTAGGAAAAGGGAGAGAAGGAAAAATAGTAAGCGAATATGGACTGGGGGTAAGGAATGAAAGAGGATGCCGCCTAGTAGAATTTTGAGCAGAGCACAACATAATCATAGGTAACACTTGGTTTAAGAATCATGTAAGAAGGTTGTATACGTGAAAGTGGCCTGGGGATGCTGGTAAGACAGAGATTAAGGAACCAGGTTTTAAATTGTAAGACATTTCCAGGGGCAGATCTGGACTCTGACCACAATTTATTGGTTATGAACTGTACACTAAAACTGAAGAAACTGCAAAAAGGTAGGAATTTAGGAAGATGGGACCTGGATAATCTGAAAGAACCAGAGGTTGTGGAGAGTTTCAGAGAGAGAATTAAGGAACGACTGACAAGAACAGGGAAGAGAAATGCAGTAGAATAAGAATGGGTAGCTTTGAGAGATGAAACAGTGAAGGCAGCAGAGGATCAGATAGGTAAAAAGGCGACGACTAATAGAAAACCTTGGGTAACAGAAGAGATATTGAATTTAACTGATGAAAGGAGAAAATATAAAAATCCAGTAAATAAAGCAGGTAAAAGGGGTACAAAGTCTCAAAAATGCGATGGACAGGAAGTGCAAAATGGCTAAGCGGGTATGGCTAGAGAACAAATGCAAGGATGTAGATGCATATATCACTAGGGTAGGATAGATATGGCCTACATGAAAATTAAAGAGCCCCTTGGAGAAAAGAGAACACCTTGTATGAATATCAAGAGCTCAGATGGGGAACCAATACTAACCAAAGAAGGAAAAGCAGTGTCTCCATGAAAAAATAATGTGCAATCCAAGTGCGAATTAAAGAAATGTCTGTCGACAACATTTTTTTACTTCAGCTTTGTGTCCGAAGACTGGTTTTATGCAGTACTGGAAGGTAGCTAGTCCATCCTTCGCAACGCCTTTTCACCTCTTCATAACTGCTGCAGCCTACATCCATTCGAAACTCCTTATTGGGCACTCTATACAATTTGCACCTCCCTCTCTTCCCTCCCCCCCCCCCCCCCCCCGCCACGTTTCTCACGGTTATCAAATTGACCGATTCCTTGACACCTCAGAATGCGCAGCTTCAAGAGAGCCCTTCTTTTCCTCAGGGTGTGCCATATTTTTTGTTTTTCCCTAATTATAATAGGTCCAGTATTTCCTCATTAGTTATTCGATCTAACCAACTAATCTTCAAAATTCTTGTGTGGTACAACACTTCCAAAACTTCTACTCTCTTCTTACTTGAACTAGTTATTGTCCACGTTTTACTTCCGTACAAGGCTACATTCCACGGAAAAAAACCTGCAGGAAAGACTTCCTAACATTTAAATTTTTGTTCGAGGTTAACAAATTACTATTTTTCAGAAATGTTTTTACTGCCATTGTAATGCTACAGTTTACTTCTTCTCCAGTTCCCAGCATTTGTAGATTTAGAGAAAGCTTTTGACAATATTATCTCGAATGAACAGTGACGGGTTGTTAACCATCCACAGCGGATAAGCTTAGTCTGTTTAGCTACTTAGTTACGGATACTTGAATAGTCTTTCGTTTGTTACAGTTAATACCGAGCGAGGTGGTGCAGTGGTTGGCACACTAGGCTTGCGTTCGGGAGGACGACGACTCAAACCAGCAGCCGGCCATCCTGACTTAGATTCTCCACGATTTCCCTAACTCGATTCAGGCAGATGCCGTGATCGTTCCTTTGAACGGGCATTGCCGATTTCCTTCCACCATACATCCCTAATCCGAGCTTGTGTTCCGTCTCTAATGACCTCATTGTCGACGGGACGTTAAACACTGATCTCCTCCGCCTCTCCACTTCCGTCAACGTCATCTATTTTTCTGCCCAACTAGCAAAGCTCATCGTCTATCTCATATCCTAATTTAATTCCTTCAGCATCACATGATTTAATTCCGCTTTATTCCGTTACCCTGTTTTTGCTTCTGTTGCCGTTCATGGTTCAAATGGCTCTGAGCACTATGGGACTTAATATCTATGGTCATCAGTCCCCTAGAACTTAGAACTACTTAAACCTAACTAACCTAAGGACATCACACAACATCCAGTCATCACGAGGCAGAGAAAATCCCTGACCCCGCCCGGAATCGAACCCGGGAACCCGGGCGCGGGAAGCGAGAACGCTACCGCACGACCACGAGCTGCGGACTGTTGCCGTTCATCTTACAAGCTATTTTCAAGACACAATTTATTCCGTTCAACGGCTCTTCCATGCCCTTTGCCGTCTCTGACAGAATTACAGTGTTACCAGCAAACTTCAATTACCGATCGAAATTTCTCCTCGGTTTTTTACACAGATTGCTCAATGCACAGATTGAATAACCTCGAGGATAGGCTACAATCCTATCTTAGCCTCTATTCAACTACGTCTTACCTGTAACGTCCTTCGATTCTTATAATCCAATTTGGTTTCTGTACCAGTTGACATAACTCTCCGCTCCGAGTATTTCCCCCTGCTCTGAATTTCAGAATAGTCCAATAAATATTATAAATTTCTGTTAGTAGAACATCCACAACTGTCACGTAGATTGTACGTAACCGAAGCTTTCGCGACAGTTGTACAAAATTTTTATCTCTGAAGTCTTACGTAACTCGGTTTCGAGGTGTGAGTCCCATCTTCAAGTGCACCTGCAAATTAAAAATGAAATCGTATGTCTGAACAGTAAAGACTCACGAAAAGCTACTTATAGTCCAAAAGCAAATAAAGTCAGAAATATAAGTAGACTATAACGAACATACCTAAAATCAGTACAAAGTGTACATGTCCAAGATGCTGTAAGTTAAAAGGCACCACGTCTGCTGTACATGTTTCATCAGAGGGAGTATGGAAAAGTGACCGCACTGAAACCACATTTCACTTGTGTCTGATGTTAAACCAACCATATGCTGTAAGCGCCGGCCTGGTCCTTAAGTCTAAATAAACCCAAACCAGCCGCATTAGAGACTGTACGAAAGAGGAGGAGCTACAAAGCAAGGCTAAAAATGAGCCATTAACAGCTACATTTAGGGTAATCCGTGCCACGTTTGCACAGAGCTCTCGTTGATAGACAGCCTGTAAATTGATGTAACTGTAACAAACGAAACACTGTTCATCCGTAACTAAGCAAGTAAACAGATTAAGCTTATCCGTTATGGATGGTTAAGAACAAGTGACTATTTATTGGATACAATATTGTCAAAATCTTTCTCTAAATCTACAAATTCTAGGAACTTGGGTTTGTCTCGCTTCAGTCTATATTCTAAGACAAGCCATCGGGTTGGTATGACTCTGTACGTCCTCCATTTCTCCGAAACCAAAACTGATTGAAGAAATAATACAAAAGCCAAGATCGCTTAAAGACTGTTTACTAGATGATCGGTTTCAACACAATGAAGGTGCCATCATCGGATCTGAATGTAGCTTAACACCTATAAACCAATGTTGCATTCAGATCCGATGATGGCACCTGTAGTGTGTTGAAACCGGTCATTCAGTAAACAGTATTTAAGCTATCTTGGCTTTTGAATTGTTTCTACAACAGAGTGATCGCCCCAATACACACTATGCGTTCACTCTAAACTGACTGGTTAATCTATACTGGTTTTTTCATTCATCTGGAAATACTCGTGTCAATATTTTGTAGCTGTGAATGATTAAACTGATAGTTCGGTTGTATTCACACTTGTCGGCATATGTCTTTTTTTTGACTTGGTATTATTACATTCTTCTTGAAGTCTAAGGGTCTTTCGCCGCTTCCATTTATCTTGCATACCAGGTTATATAGTTCTGCCATGGCTGGTTCTCCGAAGGATGCCACTAATACCGAGTGAATGTTGCCTATTCCAGAGGCCTTCCTTCGAATTAAGTCGTTCAGGGCTCTGTCAGATTCTTCTATAGTATTGTATTCAAGTTCATTTCCCTTCTAAATATACCGAAAACGCTTCACTTTTCCCTTCTTTGTTTAGTACTGCTTTGTTATCTAAGCTCTTGGTATTCATACAGGTGCCTCCCTTTCCTCCAAAGATCTCTTTGATTTGCTGATAGGTGGCATCTGTTATTCCCGCAGTCATGCATGCTTTTACAACCTTGCATTTATCTTCTAGCCAATCGTGCGTAGCCATTTTGCGCTTTCCTTCCATCCCATTTTTTTAAACGTCTGTGGCTCTTTTTGTTTGCTTCATTTTTTGCATTTTTATAATTCTTCCTTTTATCAGTTAAATTCAGCACTTCTTATATTCTCAAGAATTTCTTTATATTCGGCCTTGTGGTTTTGTCTATCTGGTCCTCTACTGTCTCTATTATTTCAATCCTCAAGATTACCCATTATGTCCTACCCGTATTTCTTTCCCCTATTTCCGTCAATCGTTGCCTAATGCTCATTTGAAATGTTCAACGACCTCTGATACCCGTGATGGTATACCGCTGGCCTTTCTTACTACATTCTTTATTTTAGTGTCCTTTTCGACTGTAGCTGTAGCATTACGTTTTATTCCTCTTCATAGAGTGTAAGTTCTGAAGATTATCTCCTAGAAGATCGAAAGTGGTCATCTGAAAATAAAGATAAACAACTCAAATGCGGTCACGACTGTGTGTATTGAAATAAGTTATAATACCACAAGATCGCTGTTCTATAAAAATGTTCCAAAAAAAAAAGTTCCATATCACTTGAGATTCTTTCTTAATATCATAAAAGGCAAATCTAAATATTTCTTACATAGTTTCATATCACACAATGATTTTGCATAAGGGCGCTTTGTTTCCCTTGCATGAGCGTTCTAATTTATCCAGCGCCGTTGGCGGCGCTGCCCTGTCTCTGACAAATGCTAGGGGTGCGTCCTTCCTGCGCTGCCTTCGTTGACTCTATTAACGAGCTTCCGTTTAATTTCCGCTCTGTGCTGCTGGAACATCGGAATTAACTCGATGAATACTGCGTTCGAAATTTTTCTCGCAGTATCAGATACTACAAAGTTCCTGGACTTCCTCTAGAAAGAGTTGTCATTAAAAAAACTACGCTATGCCCCAATCCTTCCGCTACCACTGTAGACTCTGATTGTCTTTTGCAGCTGAGTACCTCTGTTTCATTTTCAATCAGTTTTTACCAATTCGATCAACACCCCTGTAAGCTTATTTCGGTCCCTACGTTCCTATACAACATCAATATGCTATTTTTACTATGTATGTCTGCCGAACCTTTTATTTTCTTTGTACTTAGTAGTTAGTACATTTAGTAGCATCGGCGATTAACACAGAGAAATTTGTACATTTGTGGTATGCACATAATTTAAAATTAAAAAGAAACAAAATTTAAAACTTTTTCCTACAGTTCGTTCACTTCATGAGCAGGCATTGTCTTTACCCCCGGTAGCTGAGTGGTCAGCGTGACAGACTGTCAATCCTAAGGGCCCGGGTTCGATTCCCGGCTGGGTCGGAGATTTTCTCCGCTCAGGGACTGGGTGTTGTGTTGTCGCCGGCCGGAGTGGCCGAGCGGTTAAAGGCGCTACAGTCTGGAACCGCACGACCGCTACGGTCGCAGGTTCGAATCCTGCCTCGGGCATGGATGTGTGTGATGTCCTTAGGTTAGTTAGGTTTAAGTAGTTCTAAGTTCTAGGGGACTTATGACCACAGCAGTTGAGTCCCATAGTGCTCAGAGCCATTTGAACCATTTTTTTGTTGTGTTGTCCTAATCATCATCATTTCATCCCCATCGACGCGCAGGTCGCCGAAGTGGCGTCAAATCGAAAGACCTGCACCAGGCGAACGGCTACGCGACGGGAGGCCCTAGCCACACGACATTTCCATCAACTTAGTACAGTGTCCAAAATAATACGCATATCCGAGTGTACTTCCTTCTAAGAACATTATATTACAAATTATGTACTCTCACTAGAAACTGAATTAGAGGTACGTACCTGTTAACTGCTGTTAGAGGCTGACTTGGGGAAAGAACAGCTTTGCTTCTGGAGAAGTGTAAGAATACATGAAGAAATACTGACGTTACAACTTACCTTAGCCAAAAAGACTGTTTGAGGTGCCGGCCGCGGTGGTCTAGCGGTTCTGGCGCTGCAGTCCGGAACCGCGGGACTGCTACGGTCGCAGGTTCGAATCCTGCCTCGGGCATGGATGTGTGTGATGTCCTTAGGTTAGTTAGGTTTAAGTAGTTCTAAGTTCTAGGGGACTGATGACCTAAGATGTTAAGTCCCATAGTGCCCAGAGCCATTTGAACCATTTGAACTGTTTGAGGTAAGGTAAATAAACATTTGTAGCATTACTAGATGTAGAAAAAATGTTTGACAATATCGACCAACAACATAATCTTCGGAATTTTGAAGTTATCAGGGATAAACACGATGAGCGAAAATTTATCTACCGTTTACACGGTAACCACGGTGCAGTTCTAAGAGTCGAAGGACTTGAAAGGGGGGCAGAAATTGAGAAGAGATTGAAGCTCTCTTGTAAACCATCCTCATGTCATCGAATCTGTATACTGAGCAAGCAGTAGGGAACACTGTTCTCTCCAACCTAGCTATTATCACTGATTCAGTTGCTCCCAAGCATAGGTGACGGAAAAACTCAGACATCTTCCGATCTTTTCTAACGGAGAATCTGCTGTTTTGAGTGACTTTGACAACGGATGCTGTGTTATGACCAGGCGCTTGGGTCCAATATCACAGCAACGGGGGTGGTTCTTCGAAACAAACGAATACCGTTGCTTTTACAAATGGAATGAAATGAAGTGAAAAGGAATGAAATAAAATGGGGAACAAACCGCACTTCAGGCAGTCATATTTATCACAGTTTTCCTTAGCGCTGTACACTTACATCTGTATCTACATGATTGCTCTGCCATTCACACTTAAGTATTTGGCATGGGATTCATAGAATCACTTTCCGATTATTTCTCAGTTCAACCAATGTATTGCTTCCTCCTGCATGGATCTCGGGGAAGACCATTAACGTGCCGGGCGTGTTGGCCGAGCGGTTCTAGGCGCTACAGTCTGGAACCGCGCGACCGCTACGGTTGCAGGTTCGAATCCTGCCTCGGGCATGGGTGTGTGTGATTTCCTTAGGTTAGTTAGATTTAAGTAGTTCTCAGTTCTAGGGGACTGATGACCTCATATGTTAAGTCCCACAGTGCTCAGAGCCATTTGAATTTTGAACCATTAACGTGAAATTAGTGAGATTCGAGCTGACCAATAGCTTACCAAGAGCCGTTCTTCCAGCGTACCATTCGAAACTGGGACAGTAAATAGAGTTTGTGGCAGCAATTCAGCAAACACCCTCTGCAACACGCCGTTGGGTGGCTTGCTCACAGTAAATACAGATGCAGGCCTATGTAGGCATTGATAATGTGCACGTCAGTTGCGAAGCACGGGACTAATCATTCTCGATATGCCCATTCGCCATGCACGTCGATACCTAGAGCATGCGGTCTGTAAGCACTTGACTGATCAGATTCCTATGGCAGTTACTGCTAACGGACTGTGGGTTTACACGAAGCAATCTAACAAGGAACGTCAGAGAAATTCTCGCACTTTCAAATTAAGTTTCATTCGCTTTTCTTCCATAAAGAATATTTAACTTCAGATCTACATCTACATGACCTCTCTGCAATTCATAATTAAATGCTTGGCAGGTAGTTCACATAATCACTTTCCGACTATTTTTCGACCGTTCCAATCCCGAATAGCTCGTGGGAAAAATGAGCATCTACATTTAAACGTTTTATTTTATTATAGTTGTGATTTCTCAATATGTAGGTGCAAGCCAATAAAATGTTTTTGTGTACGGATGATAAATTTGGTGACTGTTACGTCATGAAAAGATCTCGCCGCAACGAAAAACGTCTTTGTTTTGATGATTGCCACCCCCAACTCGCATATCATAACCATGAAATCTC
This sequence comes from Schistocerca americana, assembly GCF_021461395.2. Classification (NCBI taxonomy): domain Eukaryota; kingdom Metazoa; phylum Arthropoda; class Insecta; order Orthoptera; family Acrididae; genus Schistocerca; species Schistocerca americana. Next base: position 926,856,341 of record NC_060119.1, on the reverse strand, counting down.
TGCCCTATTTCGTGGTAATGCAAAACGAGCTGTAGTTCTTTGAACCTTTTCTATACTCTCCGCCAGTCCTACTCCATAGCGCACAGCAGTACGCCAGAAGAGGACGGACAAGAGTACTGTACGCAATATCTTTAGTAGATCTGTTACATCTCCTACGCGTCCTCCACAAAACGAAGTCTTGATTCGCCTATCCCACAAAATGTTCTGTTTTATGGTTTCCATATTAGTTGTTCATATTCGTTTCCCTAGGTATTTAGTTGAATCTACAGCATTTAAATTTGTGTGATTTATCGTGTAGCCGAAATTTAATGGATGGTATTTTTTTGTGCTCTTGTGGAGGACCACACACTTTTCATTATTTATGGCCAACTGCCACTTTTCCCATCATACAGATTTCTGAATCATTTTACGATTCATTTTATCTTTTCATCAGCATCAACTGCAAACAATATAACGCAGCTTCTCAGATACTCTCCTGTTGTTGTTGTGGTCTTGAGTCCTGAGACTGGTTTGATGCAGCTCTCCATGCTACTCTATCCTGTGCAAGCTGCTTCATCTCCCAGTACCTACTGCAACCTACTTCCTTCGGAATCTGCTTAGTGTATTCATCTCTTGGTCTCCCTTTACTATTTTTACCCTCCACGCTGCCCTCCAGTACTAAATTGGTGATCCCTTGATGCCTCAGAACATGTCCTCCCAACCTATCCCTTCTTCAAACTCCTCTTCTCCCCAATTCTATTCAATACCTCCTCATTAGTTATGTGATCAACCCATCTAATCTTCTGCATTCTTCTGTAGCACCACATTTCGAAAGCTTCTATTTCTTCTCTTCTTGTCCGAAATGTAGATATACTGTCTGTATTAGAGGGAACTTCAAAAAGTAAGTTATACATTATTACGGCAGTCCATCTAACTTTTATTGAGTGCTGCACTACACTTCAAGAGACACAGATACAGTACACTATTTTTCAACATATTCACCTAGACAACGATCGGCATGTTCTGCGAATCGTTTAATTCCTCGACGATAGAGATCCGTTGCTTGGTTACAGAGAACTGCTGCATGAACGTCCTCGTCATTGGAAAATTTTTTCCACCATAGTGTCTTTCAGTTTGCCTAAAAGACTGTCTGGCGATTGTTGTCTCTTCTCGCTGCTGCCTTTTTCCCTGATCAACATCACTCGTGTCTGTGCGGTCTGTGTCAAATTCTTGGAACCATTTCAATACGGCCGGAGGCGACATAGCAGTTGGTCCATATACCGCCGGAATTTCACGGTGAATGTGTGTGCAGTATAGACGTACTCTCCTGCGTATTTCAGCTTTGAAGTAGGGTTACAGGTGCGTTTCATTTCATTCGCATACTGTGATGCAGCTATTATCCGTGCTGCAGCAGAGCTGTGCCTTCAGCAACGCGTACTCTCCTCTAGAATGCGCCACTCTTGCTGCACAGTGGTGTTAGCGCGGAACAACATGTGCAACTTACTTTTTTAATTCCTGACGTAGATCAGAAACTGCAGAGGAACTACAAAAGTTGCTTCGGTTGTAAGACGTGTATATTTCTATTTTGTCTATTGTCAAACCACAATTTATGAAAGATGTTTACATTTTATTAATAGGATTAAGTAGGAATAATTAATAATTGTCATGTTAGAAATAATTCTGGTAGCAGGGAACGTCTGCACCAAAGTATTGTTGGCAAGAGAGGCCGCAAATTGATATAATTTTAAAAAGGGCTGGAGAGACCGCGTATGGATACATTTTAAGAAAAGAGCGGGAAAGACCGCAGTTTGTAATGGTAGCAGTGATTGTCTGCACCAGAAAGCATTGTTGGCAGGAGAGACCGCACTTCAGCGTTCGTAGGAAGTCAGTAGTAAGCGAGATGTGAAGCGAGTCGGTAGCAGGTCTGAAGCGAGAGGTTGAGAGGAGCGGTGTGCCTGCCAGCCACCAGCTATGATTTACAAGAGATTATAAACGGATGTACAGAGACATCAGCTAACTATTATCATAAGAGGAACTAATATTATTGAATTAATTTTTTGAGAAACTCGAGACTACTGAAGATATGTTTGCGCATTGCTAGTTGTAAGATTATTGTAAAAAGTAAGTCCCATTTGAACGTTTGTAAAATCATTTCATTCAGAATATAATTAATTTTTGCCAGCAATATTGCATTACTGATTATAATCCATCTCAAAAACCATCAACGTAAAACTTCGCAAAATTTTATTGTTGTCAAGAAAAAGTTTAACTATGAATTACGTAACTTCAGTCAAATTAATTAAAGAATGAAGTTAGCTTTGCTATTAAAGAATAACGTCAGCTTTGGTAATAAACACAGCCACTTGTTATGAAAGCCCACTAGCAGCTAACAGAGTATAGTAAAACAGAGTAAGTATGTTCATGTCGCAGCTCGATGTAGCCGTCACATGGCGATCCAGTAACAGTAAAAAAGGTAAGGAACAGTTTTTGGTTACTGCAGGTAACGACTGAGGGCCACGACGACGACACATTCTATGTTTTGTCGAAATAATCAGTAAATCACTTTTAATAAGCAGCATTTAAATTTGTATGCGAAGATTGAGAAAGAGAATTAATTTCAAAGGGAAGATTTCATTTGTTATTATTAAGCAAGAGATAGAAATCCTGACGAAAGGTTTCATAGGTTATTGTAGAAGGGAAGGTTGCGTAACGAGAGAGATATAGAGGAGACGGGAAGATTTCACAGTAACCCAAGGTAACGCGTCTGTTTCATTCGATGAACAGTTACTATGAACGGTGAGCTTCATGTCAGTGAATCACGAATCCAGTCGCAGAACTGAGACGAAACTTCATAAGCATGCACTTTAGTTAGAAGTCGCTTGTGGAGAATGGGATCGAAAGGTTTCTCGAAGTCTACAAATATCCCATTTCAGTAGCACTCCTTACTTGGTGTGAATAGAGGGCCAGTTGTGTTTCGTAATAATCTGAATAGGTACTGGTTATGCACCAATAGAGCGTTTTGTTCGAGATTGTTCATGTTCCACAATCCTAGTGCAAATCGATGTCAGTGATATGGATCTATAGTTCAGCGAATTACTCCTATTTCCTTTCTTGTGTTTTGGTGTGACGTGCGCCATTTTCTGGTCTTTAGACATGGATCTTATCTGGAAGGAGCGGTTGTCTATGACTGCTAAAAATGGACCTATTTCAATACCGTACTCTGAAAGGAGCCACAGTAGCATACAATCTGGAGTGGAAGACCTGCATTTATTAAGTACGTTAGCTGCTTCTTTACACCGAGGGTTATTCTTCTAAACTACTCATGTTGGCAGGTGCTCTTGATTAGAACTCTGGAATATTTACTGCATATGCAGGATGTGGAATAACAACCAGTCACAATAGAAGTGTTTTTATATAATGCACGACTGGTTTCGCGCTTGTGCCCACCTTCAGGTGGTTTACATTCAGTTACATGTTTCACCACTCATTGTTGAAGATCACTGTTAAAATAAAAATTAGTAATGTGACGATAACTAAATAGACCCATCTGAAACAACTGGAAGATGCTAAGTGACATGTGTTGTAATAATTACGTACGTAGGATTTCCTATGTGAACACGTTAAATGTTGTGAGTAAACGTGCTTCTGAAGTTATTAACATCACTGTATCACGGATAGGAAGTACCAATGTTTATCATGATGTATAATACAGAGTTAATATGTAACAAATCGAGATTTTTTTTTGTAAAAAAGACGTGGATGCTTCAGCTGTATATAAGTAGTACAATACTTTACAACAAATGTCGCTAAGCAGCTTCCAACTGTTTCAGTTTGGTCTATTTAGTTATGATCGTGTTATTTGTTTTTTATTTGAACAGTGACCTCCAACACTGAGTTTTGAGACATGTAACTGGGTGTAAAGCACCCGAAGATGGGTAGAAGCCCGAAACCTGCCGTACATTAAATAAAATGACCTTCTATTGTGACTGGTAGCAGTTATTGCTCTACACACTATAACGGAACAGTCACTGAGTTCAGCTGCAACCATTACGGATAAAATTGTCCGCAGCTCGTGGTCTAGTCTCCACGATCGTGTTGCAGCTTATTATAGTATATGAATATTGTTCATTCCTCATTGGGCTATGGTTTTATCGACACTACCGGCAGGGTGAAACACGTATGTATTCAGTAGCAGCGATGGCGAGGCATGACAGAATCTCTGACCAGAGAGTTATTTATCGTTGCTAGTCTGCGCTTGACCGCGAGTGAGTGCTGTAGTTGTACGTAGCGAGTCGCGAGAGCATGTAGTTCGGTTGCGAGCAGTTGCAGTTGCGAGTCGGAGTCGTGTGTGAGGAGTCGGCGGGCGTCGACATGGGTCTCTGGTCACGATTCGGGACGAGGTATATTGTTAAATAAGGTAATGAAGCAGCATTGCGCTCAGCCAATAACATCAGTCAATTGTAATTAATTTGTTCAAGAAATGCCCCAATAATAATTTTGTTTTCAAAGCAATCGTTTTAAGAAAATAATCATTCCAATTGAAACATTATTTCCTATGCTTTTCCTCTCAGAATGAATTTATCAGATTAACTATTGCACAGGACTTAAGGTCAGCGATGCTGCCCTTATAAAATTTATCAGGTTCACCCTAACGTTAATTTTGTGGGAACTTAACATTTTTGCACATTTTTATTATCATTGAGTTTTATTACTGTGGGAAGCTAACATTTGGCACTATTTGCAATTCTATTCAATTCTTTTCATTTTGCATATTTTACTGGGAGGTTACACTTAGCACGATGTCTATTCTCGTTTAAATATTTTCATTTAATTTTTATTGTGGGGAGGTTACACTTGGCGACATCCGGTCCAGAATCGTATTTCTTTGAGAACCTTCTGAAAAGTAGCCAGATATCTGCTTTTATTTACTTAATATAATTAGTATTTGGCGCAACGCCTTTACTAATTTTGTGACTTTCTTCTACAGGTCATCGGCAATTCGTTGCTCTGTTGTATTTTGTTTGTTGCTTTTTGCATTGTGCTTATTTCACTTGTGAATAATTTTGACTATTGTAAAAATGCCGCGAAAGACTGTGAATACTGTATCGCGAAGTATAATGAATGAAATTACTGATTTAAACAACCTCACCGTTAGTACTTGTGACACGCAGTGTAATGATGACAATCCTGCGTTCACTGACAATCAGTGCGTTCCAACCACTAATGATGATTTTTATCTTAATGATGAACAAACGAACTCAATTGTCTCATCTGTTAATTTGATGAAAATTGATGACGCGGGGCGTTCTGTTGCAATGAACGCTGCCCAGCTTAACACACGCGGTTTGTAAAATTCAAGTAACGCACAGACAGATTTTTCTAATGAAAATGGACAGTGTACTGAAAGTACGACGGATTTATTTAATTCCGAAATAGTGACTGACAGTGTACATTCGACTGGCAAACCTTTTTGTAAATCTCAGAATAACCAAATGGTTACAGAAAGCGAGACAATTCTAGATCCACCATGAAATAGCACAGAGAATAGAAATGCTAATTTTGTGTCGGATCCAATTATGGCATTGTTGCTACAAATGAGTAAACAACTTAATGAAAATAGCGAAGATAACAAACAATTTAAAGAAAATTTCAGACAACAGAGTTAAAAACAAGACGAACTTAATGAAAAATTAGACAACAATTCCAGACAGCTAAATGAAAAATTAGACAACAATTCCAGACAGCTTAGTGAACAGATCAGACAGCTTAATGAAAAACATGATAGCCTTATAGAAAAATTAGACAACAATTCCAGACAGCTTAGCGAGCAGATTACAGCCGTTGCCGCGCAGTGTCATGATACTAAGGAACAATTACGTGAGGAAATTGAGGCTTGTTCAAAGAAAAGTAGCGAAGAAATTAGATCTGTTGCTCAAGAATTAAAGGATATGCAAACAACTACAACAGAAACACTTAGAGAGGAAATTAGTACAGTCGGTAAACAATGCTCTGAAAAAGCTGCACAATTACGCGACGAGTTTAAACTAATGACAGCAGAACTTTCGCGCACAATGGATACAAAGATAGACGCGAAATTCGACCACAGAACACTCAGATTGACGAACGTTTTAATCTTCACCTACAAAACAGTGATACGCGTTTCCGCAAATTTATACAGGATCAAAATAAAGTAAAACGTCAAGTCATGGAAACAATCACTGCACAGAGACAAGAAGATAAACGTAAAATGTTTGCGAAGGCAAAAACATACATAGACAACAATATTGCTACAGTATCGGACAAAATTAATACCATCGAACAGTTGAACACCGAATTACGTGATGAAATTTCTGATCTTAAATCAAAAACAGACACACATACAACAGACTTTCAGGCAGTGACCGACAGACTCGAACAATTAGAACTAACACAGGATTCCGATGATATCAAAGCTGACGTTAGAAAACTGAACGAAACCACACGTAAAACGCAAAAACAGATTAATGCCTCTGACACTAAAACCGATGATCAGGTGAAAATACTGACTGAAAAATGTGTTGAATTGGCCAGTCGTATTGACGTTATTGAAAATAATAATGACAGCAAATCAGACAATACTTCACCGATTTTGTTTAACCAAACACCTGAATTCCAAAATTTACAGCGGACAATCAATGAGATCGATTCGTCTAATAACACATTGCGTAGAAAATTGTCAAGTTTACAGCAAGAGATAACAGAGATAAAAAATATTTCAGTTAATGACACATCACAGCAGACGCCGCTTTGCGAACATTTGTCAGACTTGCGCAGCGCGTATAACTTGTGTAATCAACAGAGAGTACGGGACTTAGATTCAGAACAGACACAAACAGATAGATTCTCTTATAATACAGAGCCTTTTCCGTCATACAGAGACGATAATTTTGACTACAAACATTTTCTGTCAGTGAGAAAATTTAAAGTGTTTAAAAATGACAGAACACAGATTCACCCACTGGATTGGATACAACAATTTAGCTTTGCTTTTCCACCGACTTGGCCCGTAACACATAAACTTGAATTTATTTGCAGTTTTTTGGAAGGCGAACCGGCAACTCGTATGAGACCGATCGCGAGACAATGTTACTCGGCTGAGGAATTTCAGAATGCTTTTCCGTCAGCGTATTGGTCGAAGACGACACAGCGTGGAATTAAAGATCAACTAATTAGTTTACCAAATTATGAGAACACAAATTTTCCCAGTGTCACGCAATTTTTTGAGCATATGGTCCAACAAAACCAGTACTTACGTGAACCATATAGTGAATCTGCACTCTTTCAGTTATGTATTTCTAAATTGCCACAATCATTAAGAGTGTCACTTTTAACGGGTCAGCAAAAAGAAAATATTTCGGCATTCAGGGATCTGTTGCGGCTTTTAGAAGTGCAGCAATCAGATTATTCTTTCGTAAACAAAAATTTTTCATGTAACAACCAAGGCCAACAAACGTACAGCAATTACGATCAGCCACGTAATTTCAATAGTAAAAGTAACAGACGCTTTAGGAACGACAACCACCAGAACTTTAATAACAGACAAAATTCTAATTATCAATATCGTCAAAATTTTCAGCAACAGGAACCACATTATAGTAACAATAGAGGTTTTTCACAACAACAGCAACAAAACCAGCCGGTTAGCATACCTAACCAACAATGTAATGCACAAGGTCAACCAAACTTTAATGTTTCGCCGCGTGGACGTATAGTCCCAGGTACAACAAATAGTAACGCACGCCAGCAAGGAAATAGCTACGTGCAGAAAACACAGTACTTCAATTCCTATCGCAATGCACCGTATAGGAATGACTATTACGACAGACGTAAAAATAACGAGCACAATTTTCAGCGTACATCTAACAACAGTCGGTCTTACCAACAGCAAAATTATCCACAAGAACATATTCTCATGAATGAACCCGACAGTAGGTATCATCCAGAGCATAATACGTGTGGAAGAAATAATAGAACAGTTCAAATAGTAGAAATGCCACAACATCCTCCAGAAAATAATAACACGTCAGATAGAATCTGACTAGATATTGTACAGGTCGCATCTTCCAGTAACACAAACACTACTTTTGACACGCAAAATGTTGTTCACGAAACGTGAATCAAGCAAAAGAAGTTCACGAACTTTTGACGATATCAGAGACACTCTTTTACAGGAAAGACCAGTTGTTCAGAAAACTATTTCACATCCTGTCATCGAAATTAAAATTGGTGCATCGAAATTTTCAGCAGTAATCGACTCCGGATCACCTATGTCAGTTATAAATGAAGAAACTTTTAACGAGTGTAACAAAGAGAATACCTATCCTACATTTCCATTAGGCAAAACGAAAGTAAAAGGAGCAGTATCGAGTAAAGGAGTAGACGTTAAATTACAGACACATTTATCATTTTGCATTGCAGGTCACACATTTCACTCAAATTTTTGGATTATTCCGTTATTGACGACAGACATTATTTTAGGTACTAATTTTCTGGTACAACACGACGCAGCTATTGACTTTCAAAATTCCTATTTAATGTTGAAGGATGAAAATGTACAATTGGCTTTAGAATTTCGGCACTCATTATCTGCATAAGAACAAACAATTAAACGCACAGAGGTCATTTCCGCAACGCGTAACATAGACTGTAATCCCACATTGTTCACAGATACGTACGTACATAACTATGACACTCCAGGCGAAGCTGACCGCGACGTAATGCAGATGATTTCTGATAAAGTTAAACAAAGCAGTGCAAATACAAACGACGAACGCATGCAACTACACAAAATTCTTTTACAACAAGCTCCAGTTTTTGACAACATTCCTGGTACTACGTCCGGATTTATGTATGAATTTCAAGTCAAACAGCACGACACATTTAAAGCAAAGCATTATCCCATTCCATATATCCACAGAGAACAAGTTAAAAAAGAGTTGCAAGATATGCTTGACCAAGGAATTATTGAACAAGCAGTTAGTCCGTACATAAACCCGCTACATATTGTTAAGAAAAAAGATGGCTCACTTCGCCTCGTACTTGATTCACGTCACATCAATGACATTATTATTAATGAAACCGATCGAGCACAGACACTAGAAGAACTTCTACAAAAATTTCATGGTACTGCTATTTATTCTACATTAGATCTAACATCGGGATTTTGGCAAATTCAGCTCCATCCGAACTGCAGAAAGTACACAGCGTTTCTCTGTTTTGGCGACTGTTATCAATTTTGCAAATTACCATTCGGTTTAACTATTTCTTCTGCAGCCTTTATTCGCGGTTTGAATACAATACTTCCGACAAAACTTAAAAACAGAATTACAACGTACGTAGACGACTTTCTTACTGCAGAAGCTAACTGGTCTGAACACAATCTGATTTTAGAGCAACTGTTGCAAACCTTTCATGCACAAGGACTCACAGTTAATCTCAGTAAATCGCACTTTGGCAAAACTTCTATGAAATTTCTTGGACACGTAATTTCAGCAGAAGGCATTGCGCCTGATCCGGAAAAACTTCAAGCTCTACGTGACATTACTGTTCCTACAACGAAAAAACAACTACGCAGCTTTTTGGGATTAATTAACTTTTTTCGTAAATTTATTCATCACTCTGCTTTAGACATACCTAGAGTATGCCAATTGACAGGTAAAAACACTATTTGGTCCTGAGATAAGCAATCACATTCTGAATTTATGAGCTTGAAACACGCCTTGTTGAATGCACCACTTTTATGGCACCCAGATCTTACTAGAAATTTCTCCATTGCCACCGACAGTTCTAACACCGCTTTAGGCGTACATATTTTTCAGGAAATTGAAGAAGATGGCTCAACAGTAATTAAAAACATCGCATTTGCAAGTCGCATTCTGTCACCTGCTGAACGAAATTATTCCGTTACTGAACTTGAAACATTATGTGTTGGTTGGGCATTTACGAGATTTCGGCATTTTCTTTATGGGAGACACACTACAGTTTACACAGACCATAGAGCTATACAGTTTTAACTTTCGGCTAAATTCACACACGACAGACTACGTAGATGGAAGCTTTATTTACAGGAATTTAATTTTACAATTGTTCACATTCCCGGCACACAAAATGTCGTAGCAGACGCACTATCTCGTTCCCTCAGCAACAATCAGCAAGACGTCGCAACCAACTTCTGCAAAGCAAATTTCAGCGTTATGTACATTCTGTAATATTGCTACATTAATTTGGTATGATGAAAGCGGTACTGACTGACAATAAAACCGGGTTAAAAGCTGTGATCTGTCTGGGGACGTTAACCGTGGATTACTGGGCAACTGTTTCATCAGATATTTAGTCTAAGTTTACCAAATTCCCAAACAGACTAACATTAATGATAATCTTTTAGTAGTCATACAACAACCGGTAATATATATATAAAAAGGAGAATTTAAATAACAAGAAAGAAATCAGTTTATATTTGGAAATTTATTTTTAAGATTGGTCACCGAAATTTTAGCATATTAAATTCTACTCGTAACAAGCTGGTGCCTTATTTAGGATTGTGAAAATCTTACGGAACACATCAAATATGGAGCCAAGATTGGGAGACTGCATACAACCCTGCATTCACAAAACAACACCCAAAGAACGTTGAAACATAAGCAAGGAGAAATTAAACACAACCAACAGATTCAGTTTTCCCCAAAGAAATTACGTTCGTAACACAATCCTGTCCGTCATGTAATTACCACACACTGGTATACTAAATTCATATTAACTCTTTGTAAAATCTTCCCAAAAGGAATAGGTGAAGGCTACTTTGATGATTACACCACATGCTCCACGTGGTCAACTTGGTTTACAGAAAGCGTATAACTCCACAGTAATTTTGATAATTAAAATAAATTCGATCGAAAAGCAATTGACAAAAGAAAAACCTTGAACTGGTTACTAACGTCTTACTATTAACCTGATGGGTCAAACAGTTATATAAGCACGTGGTACTGGTCTCGCAAAGTACACTCCACGTGGGTTGAACATAAAGAAAAGTTGCTATATTGTAAAATATTGTCAAGACGAGACGTTATAATCACACAAGCATTCACATTTAAGATTGATGAACTTAGTTAGAGTTACTGATCAACACGTGGTTCCACTTTACTCACAAAGTAGTAACAAAGCAACAACCGGAAAATAATATGAACTTCACACGAGAATTACACTACGCTGCAATTTAAGATAACATCGGATATTTTAGACCTAAACCCGAAATAAGGGTGATTAAATTTTCAGTTAGGCTGAACTTAAGAAATCCATTGTCCTACGGGCTTAACAGACACGCGCTTAGCCGGAGATCTTACCACTTCAGACGCTCGCCACGGCCACCCTGCAACTGCCTACTGCCGAGCGTGTTTCCTGAGGGTGGCTCACAAAGACAAACGGAAGGGGCCAGAGGGGCAGCTTCCTATACCAACATGACAACGGACGGACAGAACCATACTAAGGATAGAAACCTCTCTGCTTTAAGAAAGCGTAGCTACCTGTTCCGACGTTGGTCCTACTGTTCTCTAGCAGACAGCCTTGTCTGCTACCCTCAAGCATGCAACTACAAATACATTTGCTCATTCATACTCTCACACAGAAGGGAAGGGGGATGACAGTATCTTATCATATACAGTATATAAAAGAAAGCGGATGTAGGTTCCGTATGAGACTGTGTGACATGAATTACATATAAACTGTGTTTTAAAGTGTAGTAGTGTGACAGATCGTTCTTGTTTATGTGTAAAAGTAACACGTTCCACTACTCAGTCTCCTCCCAGATAGTCAGAAACGCCACAGTAAATTTAGGAGAGGAATTTATTCCATAAATGACAACAGATTTAAGAAATCAAACATGAAAGGAATCCAACAGAGACCTTTCATAACCCCAACGCTCCGGGAAAAGACTGTGCAGGGAATTTTCTGGCCATGCTAGGACATTCCCAAGCAGGCTTCTCACACCCTACTTAAACCAAAAGTGTAAAGAAAAGGCAAAAGGTCACCAGCTACTTGCTAAAACACAATAATTTCAACAAATCTTTAAAATCTACTAATTTCAAACAGAAAAAAAAGAACACAATCTGTGACACCTATTTAAAAGATAGTGTAGACCTAATTCGGTCAGCAAGTAAAAACAATGGTTCCTGTGTCATTAATATGAAAACAATTTCTGGTTGTTACCCTTATGGAGTTCACCAGTATTTGCTCATTGCAAGAGCCAACTGATCACAGGAAAATTTATGACTTTATTAACAAGCAAAATTTATGAAAATAGCAAAGGTGCCACAGCAATTAAAAAAAAAGAACATCAAATAACATCGGTATTAAAAAGCAGAACATAACAATGCACAATCTGCAAAAGCAACAAAATGATAAGAGAAAAAACATGTTTTACAAAGTGGTTATCGCAAAAAAAAATTCTACATCGTATAAAACTAATAATTTGTAGAATTAAAATAACTATGTGGCACTCATTTAATCACTCTACTATATTTCAATTAGCTAGCAAACAATGAGCACTGTGTCATTATACTGAAACTACAATAATTATGTGATTATTACCCTTAAGGGGTTCCTCACAGTAAATATGCCCCATGCAAAGGCTAATCGATCACAGTTCAATGAGAATAAAAAGCTATCTGACTGATAAACGAAGCAATGCCACAGCAATGAATTTACGAAACAAAATATCACAAATCTAATACATCACACAAAAACGAACATTGATAAATAAAACAGTACAATAGTCAATATCTAATAAAAAACACCAATAAATAAAACACCTGCAAAATACGAGAGTCAAAGTCTAAAATAAACAATAAATAGAACACCTGCAGAATACGAGAGTCAAAGTCTAAAAAAAATTAATAAATAGAACACCTGCAAAATACGAGAGTCAAAGTCTAAAAAAAATTAATAAATAGAACACCTGCAAAATACAAGAGTCAGTCTAGTAAACACCAATAAATCGAATCCCTGCAAAACACACGAGTCGAAGTTTCTGTGACAGAAACACACGTATATGCATTGAACTAAGAACCGTATAATCACTGATCACTGATACACTCACTAGTTCCACTGTTCCGTGGCACAATATAAGGGGAGGGGAAGGGGGTGCGTCGCCGCAGCTGTCAGTAGGGATTTTTGTCCATCTGTTGCGTGCAATCCCGCCGTCTCTGCCCTCTCATGAAGTTTCTCTTGGTGGTCTGTGTCACGTACATCTCGATTTGGTTCCATGTTTGTGTTGTCAAATTCGTGGGGTATCCTCGATTGACACGCCAGGTTGATATTCCTGGGCAAGGATGGCACTTAGTGGCTCTTCTTTTGTGCCACCCTTGGCGACCAGAGAACATCGAACCATGATTTACTGTCGCTTGACAGTAGGCATCCATCAGGAAATGTTGATAGGCGTCGTTGAAGTCTGCCAGTTTCTCTGGACAGTACCTGTCAAAAGGCTCCACGCCCCTTGTGTTGTTTCTCCGTGGCCGTCTCGTCACGGTCGCGTGCGTGTGGTGCGTTGCCAGCAGATGGATTTCCGCGCGGTGGACCGCTCGCCCATCTCAGGTCGTCGCCTTCAGGAAGGGTCGCACGGGGCGGCCGCCCATTAGCTCCAGGTACAAGGGAAAGTGTTTGCCGCGTACCTTCTTTTGTTGTCGGCCGCGCTCCCGAAGTGGCCTGGCTGACAGCGTGTCCTGCTGGGAAACCCGCCAGTTTACAACTAGTCCGGCTGCTCCCGCTGTCTCTTAAGAGTTTTGCCGGTTCGCTTTCACGTTCTCAACTGCATTCACAGAAATTTTTCATCATCCTTGTGTGATTACACAATGTCATACATAATACCACTTAGTATTGTCTTTCACAATTTTTAAGAACAAAGTGAGACTTAATTTTTTTTAATAAAAATAATTAGATGAATCAACAATATAAAATAAAATTTAAATGACTTGACAATGTAAAAAAAATAAAAGTGAAATGACTTTACAATGTAAAAAAAATAAAAAATTAAATGAACTGACAATATAATATTTAAATCCACATCACTAATGTGGTTCACTTACGTTTTAATAAATCCAATGCTACTTATTAATTCACTAAAATGAATAGGATTATGCCTTGTGCAAGTATAGGTCAGGACAGCATAGGGTTCACATGTTATTTACACACACATACATGCACACCTGTTGTCTATTCTACAAACTAACTACCCATAAACATGCATTACTCAATATTCTACTTCTATCCACTGCTAGTTAAGCCAATAAGCTACTTCAAAGCTATTTCAACACCGTGTATATACCACTACAACATTGTTCTAATTCGTCCTCTTCTTGACGCTCGCGGCATACGTCTTGTCACATGATAAATATGGAGAAACTTTCCTTAAACATACACAGTAAAAAGAACAATGGTTATTTACACACCAAAACATTTATACCAGTTCGCACATCTGAAAAGAGACTCGCAATTATACATTTATCATACTCATATATTCACACATAAAACAGTAAGAAAATTTCATCTAAAATTACGTTATCACAAGAATTAATCACACAGATGGCTCTGAGAACGGTAAAAATGTCTGCACTATACAGGTTATACTACATTTTCTTACCCATTTTGCTGCGATTTCGTTCCTTCTTTAAGTTACCTCTCGCTTCCAAATCAGTCATTTCGCCTGTGGTGGTTATTCTGGATTCATTTCTCATGAATGGCAAAATTGTGGTCACCTCTATTCTGTAAAACAGTATCATCTTAACATATTGAACTTACAACAGACACAAAAGATCCGAATCCTCCTGCAGTTTAAATGACAAATGTTTTGCTTCATCCTTATTACCTTAAACCAAGCTTTCCTTCGTTCCCATAATCAAAATTATTTAATCATCCTCTACCTTCAAGAGGGAAATTTCCTCAGTACAAATCATATAGGCTGCAGTGCATCCCGCACCAGCGAAAACGGTAAGCTGTAATGCTCACAGCATCAGCAAAAATACATAAACGTCGCTTTTCTAGGACAAGTATTAACGCAGAATAATTTTTTAGGCTCTGGCTCAACATCAGTGAAGACTACAAAAAGGATCCACATTTCCGTTCCATTCTCCATTTGCTGGAAAACTGCTCGTATTTGGCTGCCACAATAATATTTCAGGGCGACGTAAATTACACAAACCACAATTCTTCTTTCACCTTGAAGGGAATCAATCTACTTACGAAATCCACAGACAGCACTTTCCGTACTCAGCTATAAAGAACAAAAAAGACATATATCATCAATATTAACATATCATCGCATATTGGGAAGCCAATGGTTAAACAATCGTATTATCGCGTCCTGTTTTCAAGATTCCAGATTTACTCATTCCTTTCTCAGAGTTCTCCTGTCTTAAAATATTCATACAGCACGCATACTATAGTAAGAGATCCTCATTTATACTGACAGATATAGAATAGTAATAGATAGATAGTAGCACTGAAAGCAGAAAATCGGAAACAAGGCTACTAACAGCTGGGGACCTGGGTTTGCCAGACCCATAATACCCACAGATCGGATATTCCCCTGAGTTTTGCATTAATTCAACACAGATCTTGCTTCTCTCAGGAGCGACTCTTTTCAATTTACACACACAAAGAAAAACAGCATTTCACTCGTTCACAAGGAAACCTTTTATCTTCACGTTTGAATCAAACTAAATCCTAATTGCACAAGGAAAGAAAAAAAAATGAAAAACATCATTTCAATCAATCACATAGAAACATCTTTATCATTATTTTTACCAACATATTATTCAAAATGCATTTATCACAAATGTAAACCAATCAATTCTTTCTCCTCACCGTCCTCTCTACTTCTCACTGTCCTTTCTACTCATTTGCCATGTCACTCATTTGTTCCGATTGGGCGCCTTCTGCGCTGATCATTTATCATTGTCGGTTTTGTTCATTTCCATTTGCTGGATTATGTCTAGGATTGGCCGGCCGAATTTCAACATCATGAGGTGCTCCCCCTACAGTCCTATTCCCACCGTATTCATCGTAGTATCGATTCTGGTTGCCGTACCTGTAGCGTTCACGATCTTGTCCACGTCCTCGATCATTTCCGTTGTTCCACCTGTGTTCGCGACTGTTACCCCAGTTTCTATACGGCCGGTCCCGATTATTGTTTCGTTCGCGTCGCGACGACCAGTCACGCCGTTGATTAGTAATACGGCCACGACTACGGTCGCGCTGCTGTGCCCCGCAATAACTTTGTGCCTGATTAGGCGGGCATTCTGCTGTATTATATTCCAACTCTTGGAGAAGTGTTTTAAACGTTTCCACGTTTTCTTTGCATCGTCCCGCAAGAATGACGTGCCGCAAGTGCATTGGCAATTTGGTGATGCATATCCTAATTAGTTCCGCAGGCCCATATGGGTCGTATAAAAATTGATTTGCCTGCAGCATGTGGTCGAATAGGCGTGCAGGGCTGCCGAAACCAGACTGGTTCAAATTTGGCAGCATAATTATGCCATGTTTGACCCTATCTTGTGCCGCTTCCGACCAATAGGCGGACAGAAAGGCTTGTCGAAACTCCCGAGTGGAGTTGCAGTGACGCGCTGCCGACCTCATGCGAATCGCCGGTTCGCCTTCCAAATAGCCACACATATATTCTATCTTATGTGAACTTGCCCAGTCGGGAGGAAGACAGAACTCAAATTGCTCGAGCCATGCTCGTGGATGTATTCCTTTTTGCGAATTTCGGAATATCTCAAACTTTCTCACCGTAAGGAAATGTTTGAAATCAAATCCCCGCATTTCCTCCTGGCGACGCCCTTGAATGTTTCTATTATTCTCATGTCTGCCCCTCAAATTACATTCTTTCCTGTCGTCAAAATCTCCCTCGTGGCCGGAGTCCCTCTCTGCACTGTTCGTACGGCTATTGTTAATGCTATTGACGAGTTCGGAATCACACGCCATGCGGTTTTCCAGATGCGCCACGCGTTCTTGTAATTCGCCTGTTACAGCTCTGTTTTGCCTGTTCACTTCGAACTGTCCCTTCTGAAATCTCAGAAGCGAACGCACTTCTTCGGTCTCTGCGGCCGCTACCGGTGTAGTATTGTTCTCGCTTTCCGTCAGCTTCATCGTGGCTACAGTGTCCGCTAATGCCGCAATCTTATCATCAATTTGTCTCTTGTCCTCCGCCCCAGTCTGCTTCAATTGTTCTATTTGCTGTTCCAACGCGTGGATCGCTAAACTGTTGTCCGCTATTGTGTTGCTAACGGACGTGGGACAATGCGTTTCCGCCTCTTGGACCCTCGAGAGTACCTGCTGGTGTTCCCTTTGGCATTCTTCCCTCAGCTCTTGGAAATTCCTAAGTAGCCGTTCTTCGCTTTCTTTAGATTCGGTATCGCCCCTCCGCTTGCTCTGTTCTAAAGCTTGCAGACGATCATCGATTTGTTCAAATGTACGGCCTAATTCTTTCATAATATCACTTTTTATCTCACTTGCCAGATTGTTTATTCTTTGTGAGATATCATCGGACACTCTCTGCATCGACTTGTCGACTTTATTTGTCTGCTGGATTAGTTTTTCGTCTATTTGTTCGCCTAGCTCTCGGATCGATTTTTCAGATTTATGCGTCATTTGTTCGCCTAGCTCGCGGATCGATTTTTCGGATGATTCTTTTTGTTCTCGGAACGATTTTTCTGATGATTCTTTTTGTTCTCGGAACGATTTTTCAAATGATTCTTTATTTTGTTGCAATAAGGCTTTCATGAGTTCTGCCAAATCAATTTGGTTAGTTGGAGGCAAATTAATTTGTGTCTCTGATGTGAGCCCGTTCGTCCTGTCTTGCATTTCGTCTGAAGTATTCCCCATTGCATTTTCGGAACCGCCCGACGCGTTAACATTCGAAATTAAATTATCCCCTTGGTCCATGTTGCTTAGGTTGTCGGACCGCTTACTTTTAGTTTGGTTACGTGTCTGCATTAGTGCAATTTATAACCGGTATGCGACACAATAATCAAAATAAATGTGTCTCACAAAAATTACGATAGTCACACGAAAGATACCCAACCTAGTACGCACTTTTTCACACGCAAAACAAAATTTTATCTTAGATCGAAACAGTGGAATTTACAAGCGAGAATAAAAAAAACACAGACATATAAAACACACAAATATAAAAAACACAACAAGACAAACAAGGCAACGCCGATCAACAACGCCGTGAATCTTTTGAAAGTCTGCTCGAAAACAACGCAGAAGTTGTTTCAGCGCTGTAGGGGAAAAAAAATTAAGATTATAACACGCTCGCAATCTAACGTTTCAGAGATTCCAGAGTCTAGCGGAATCACAGAACAGGGTCGCCATGTGTAATGTTGCTACATTATTTTTCTTAGCTGCTGTGTAATGTTGTAACTTTAATTTGGTATGCTGATATCGGTGCTAATTGACAATGAAAGTGGGTTAAAAGCTGTGATCTGTCTGGGGACGTTAACCGTGGATTACTGGGCAACTGTTTCATCAGATATTTAGTCTAAGTTTACCAAATTCCCAAACAGACTAACATTAATGATAATCTTTTAGTAGTCATACAACAACCGGTAATATATATATAAAAAGGAGAATTTAAATAACAAGAAAGAAATCAGTTTATATTTGGAAATTTATTTTTAAGATTGGTCACCGAAATTTTAGCATATTAAATTCTACTCGTAACAAGCTGGTGCCTTATTTAGGATTGTGAAAATCTTACGGAACACATCAAATATGGAGCCAAGATTGGGAGACTGCATACAACCCTGCATTCACAAAACAACACCCAAAGAACGTTGAAACATAAGCAAGGAGAAATTAAACACAACCAACAGATTCAGTTTTCCCCAAAGAAATTACGTTCGTAACACAATCCTGTCCGTCATGTAATTACCACACACTGGTATACTAAATTCATATTAACTCTTTGTAAAATCTTCCCAAAAGGAATAGGTGAAGGCTACTTTGATGATTACACCACATGCTCCACGTGGTCAACTTGGTTTACAGAAAGCGTATAACTCCACAGTAATTTTGATAATTAAAATAAATTCGATCGAAAAGCAATTGACAAAAGAAAAACCTTGAACTGGTTACTAACGTCTTACTATTAACCTGATGGGTCAAACAGTTATATAAGCACGTGGTACTGGTCTCGCAAAGTACACTCCACGTGGGTTGAACATAAAGAAAAGTTGCTATATTGTAAAATATTGTCAAGACGAGACGTTATAATCACACAAGCATTCACATTTAAGATTGATGAACTTAGTTAGAGTTACTGATCAACACGTGGTTCCACTTTACTCACAAAGTAGTAACAAAGCAACAACCGGAAAATAATATGAACTTCACACGAGAATTACACTACGCTGCAATTTAAGATAACATCGGATATTTTAGACCTAAACCCGAAATAAGGGTGATTAAATTTTCAGTTAGGCTGAACTTAAGAAATCCATTGTCCTACGGGCTTAACAGACACGCGCTTAGCCGGAGATCTTACCACTTCAGACGCTCGCCACGGCCACCCTGCAACTGCCTACTGCCGAGCGTGTTTCCTGAGGGTGGCTCACAAAGACAAACGGAAGGGGCCAGAGGGGCAGCTTCCTATACCAACATGACAACGGACGGACAGAACCATACTAAGGATAGAAACCTCTCTGCTTTAAGAAAGCGTAGCTACCTGTTCCGACGTTGGTCCTACTGTTCTCTAGCAGACAGCCTTGTCTGCTACCCTCAAGCATGCAACTACAAATACATTTGCTCATTCATACTCTCACACAGAAGGGAAGGGGGATGACAGTATCTTATCATATACAGTATATAAAAGAAAGCGGATGTAGGTTCCGTATGAGACTGTGTGACATGAATTACATATAAACTGTGTTTTAAAGTGTAGTAGTGTGACAGATCGTTCTTGTTTATGTGTAAAAGTAACACGTTCCACTACTCAGTCTCCTCCCAGATAGTCAGAAACGCCACAGTAAATTTAGGAGAGGAATTTATTCCATAAATGACAACAGATTTAAGAAATCAAACATGAAAGGAATCCAACAGAGACCTTTCAATTCAACAAGTTGCATTTGAAAACTTTATTTCGTCGTCATTACAGGACATAGCACAAGAGCAGAATAAAGAAAACGTATGGAAAGAAATTAAACACCTTTGGCAAGATAAGAATAATGTTACGATTTGGAACCATTACACTGTACGCAATGACATTCTGTTTCGCCGCTCTCATCCTGACAGCAACAATTGGTTATTATGCATTCCTGGCGAACTGGTTAACAAATTAATCTGGTACACTCATTTAAGTTACGCACATTACGGAGCTAGAAAATGTTTTCTTATACTGAGACAGAACTGTTATTTTACCAACATGGAGAAACGTATACGACGAGTTTTAGCGTCATGTAAAATTTGCCAGAAAGCTAAGTCAGACACAACTTCACATATTCCTCCATTACATCCAACTGTACCTATTAAATTGAGACATATGGCCGCTGTAGACATTTTTGGTCCAATTCCGAGAACTAATAGAGGTTTCTGCTACATCTTTGTCGCTGTTGAACTCACTTCAAAATTTGTTACTTTCACTCCGTTACGCAAAGCTACTGCTAAAACCGTTTCGAAAGCATTTGTAAAGCATTTTCTATTTCATGTAGGGCATGTATTGAAAGTAATTTCCGACAATGGACCACAATTTCGATCTGCTATATGGACACGTATGTTACGAACTAGAAACATTTCTCCGATCTACTCGTATATATCCAGGTACCATGCTTCTTCGAACCCTTGTGAACGATTAATGAAAGAAATTGGTAAACTGTGTAGAATATACTGCCATAAAAGACATGTTGATTGGGACACACACATACATTCATTCCAGGATGTCATTAATTCCATACCAAATGAATCTACTATGCTATCTCCGTATGTTATACTGAAAAATGTTGAACCACCTAACAAAATTACAGAATTAGTAAACTTTCCTACATCTCGTCGATTACGACACCACGAAATAATCAACATTGCGCTGAACAACATCAAACGTGCCGCAGAGCGCCGGAGAAGACAGGAGAAACAAGTTTGTATACGCCGTGACTTACACATTGGACAGAAGATATTAGTACGTACACACTATTTATCCAGCAGAATAAAAGGTAAGTGCAGTAAATTTGAACTTCTATACGCAGGTCCATGTCGGATTCGCAGCATTCCTCACCCCAATGTAGTACACGTCGAAACTCTGAGAACCGGAAAAAGTAAAGGCAATCACCATGTCTCCAATATTAAACCCTTTATTGAATGAAGACACTTTATGATTCAACGTACTATGTGATGCCATTTACTAATTTTTATGATCACTTATGCAATTATATTCACATGACTAATTACTGATGATTATCGTATTTTTTCTTGGCAAGTAAGGTAAGGTTAGCAGGTCGCTCTTCTTGTCGTTACACATCAGACCGTGCATATTTTTCCAGATGAATTTACACATTTATGACTATTTTTGCAATTATGTTTATGTGACTACTTATTGATGATTATCGTATTTTTTCTTGGCAAGTGCCCGGCAAGGTAAGGTTATCAGGTCGCTCTTCTTGTCGTTACACATCAGACCGTGCATATTTTTCCAAATGAATTTACACATTTATGACTATTTCTGCAATTATATTTATGTGACTACTTATTGATGATTATCATATTTTTTCTTGGCAAGTGCCCGGCAAGGTAAGGTTAGCAGGTCGCTCTTCTTGTCGTTACATATCAGACTGTGCACATTTTTTCCAGAGAAACTTAGGTATCTTATGAATAATTATGCAATTTTATCTAATGACATATTAATTTTATTAAATTCTCTCTCCATTAAAGTCTTTAATTCTCGCCTCTACTAACTACACAACATACAAGGTGAACTCAAAGAAGGTCACATTTCTTGTCATCATTTTTTTATGTATGTACGATTATTTTCATATTTTGTTTATATGCACTGTGAAATAATGAAGATATAACACACACCAGTTGACTTTGACATTTGCCCTATGATATCTCAACATCGTGACTGTTTTACATTTTTTGCTGCTGCATTGTGATATTCTGTGTACATTTTTGCATTTGAACACTGTTTTTTTTCATATTACGTTTTCTGTCATGGTATGCTGTATGCTTAATCATGTTATCATAAACCAGTCATTATTTAGTGAGTATATGATGTAAAAGCAGGACATTAATCTTTGTTCATCAATTTCAGAAAGAAATGATGCGTAAAAGAAATAAATTAAACAGAAATGGGAATTTCACCTTCGGAATGAACGAAAGAAGATGCAAACCTCGTGATGAAGAGTAAATGGATTAGGATTAACAAGCATTAACAAGAATATACTATACACATCGTAGAATAGCAGTCTTAATTAATTTTTTCTTTCAGAATACAAGGCGATTGATGCAGGCTGTCAGACAGAGCTACACATCTTAGTTTTAGTGATGGAATATGCTAGAGATAAGGAATAGTTATGTAATGAATAATGAAATGATTTTTTTTTGCAGATGATAATGAATGCTGATGAAGAATATGCTACTATGGATAATGAAGTTTTTCTTTACAGGTGATTATAATAATGGAGTTATGGTAATGAAGTGATGGATAATGAAATTTTTTCTTTACAGATGAGGATATTGTTGAAGTTATGTATTTATGCTATATAGTTATTTAAGTATTTGTTGCAGTTTGCTTTGACAGCAGGTGTTATATTGCATAGTATAATGACGGAAGGTTTTGGAAAGGACAGCTATGGAACAAATTTTTATACACATTTCACTACCTGTTAATTCGAAGTTCACTACTTTTCAGCGTAAAATGCATTTCTTCTTTCAGCTTAATAATCCATTTTTTACATATTTTTGCAGGAGAAATTATTTATGAAATTAATGTGCTGTAAGCAGTTGTTCATTAAATCTATGTCATTTATGAATGTGATTACATATACTCTACTTGTTTCATAATCTTGCAACAGTGGACTCATGACGAATGACGTTACACATTTTCATTTACAGCAACAACCCAGAAGCAAATTTTTTTTCTTCCTTTCCCCTATAATTACCCAAAGCAATGCATTGCTAACAAAAAAATGTATTACCTGTCCCAAATAATGATACCAGTTTAAGAGAGTTCTGAATAATGCTGATCAGCTATGAATAATATGACACTTGAATAATGAATGCTACTGATTATGCTTTGTAACTGGGAAAAGAAGCTACTGATTACTGTATTGAGATGATTACTGTATTTAAATGACCACTAATTAATAATGCTTTGTAACTAGGAAATGAATGCTACTAATAATGCTTTGTAACAAGGAAATGAATGCTACCGATTATGCTTTGTAACTGGGAAAAGAATGCTACTGATTACTGTATTGAGATGATTACTGTATTTAAATGACCAATGATTAATAATGCTTTGTAACTAGAAAATGAATGCTACTAATAATGCTTTGTAACAAGGAAATGAATGCTACTGATTATGCTTTGTAACTGGGAAAAGAATGCTACTGATTTCTGTATTGAGATGATTACTGTATTTGTAACTAGGAAATGAATGCTACAGATTATGCTTTGTAACTTGAATAATGAATGCTACTGATTACTGTATTGAAATGACCAATGATTATTTAATAATGCTTTGTAACTTGAATAATGAATGCTACTGATTACTGTATTGAAATGACCAATGATTATTTAATAATGCTTTGTAACTAGGAAATGAATGCTACTGATTATGCTTTGTAATTAGGAAATGAATGCTACTGATTATGCTTTGTAACTAGGAAATGAATGCTACTGATTATGCTTTGTAACTGGAAAATGAATGCTACTGATTACTATATAGAAATGACCAATGATTAATAATGCTTTATAACTGGGAAATGAATGCTACTGATTATGCTTTGTAACTGGGAAAAGAATGCTACTGATTACTGTATTGAGATGATTACTGTATTGAAATGACCAATGGTTATGTAATAATGCTTTGTAACTAGGAAATTAATGCTACTGATTACTGTATTGAAATGACCAATGCCAATGTCGTCTGTAAAACAATTAATGAACATTTTTCTGCAATACTACATACATGGTACAGAAATGTTCAATAACTGGGCTATGAATGCCGCAAACTACTAATGTAATTCCCAATGAAGACTAGTATGTGACTTAATGTCCTTCACCTTCTGACCTAACTACCCTGAATTACTGCAATATCCATTTGTCCTGTATATCCTCTTGATCATGGAGCACTATATTTGGTTTTTGCACTAATTCTACGTTGGTGTGCCTGGTAAGAGCGTGGTGTTGACACGACATGCAGTCCACCACCGAGAGCAATGGAGACGTTATTATGGTCCCACTGTTTGGTGTACGTGATGTACTGCCAAAATGATAACATGGAATATTACTACGACATTTCAGTGTCTTGGGTACGCTGATAAATACTTCTGGGAAAAGAACTTTAGATTGTCTGACTTGGTGTTGTACTTCTGTGGAAAGATATGGACTTTCAGCGCAGCTGCGTGCAACCTAAAGTGCTACAACCATGATGCAATCCTTCCCTTTCCTATCCTAATTCTTGTAACATAGTGAAAATCATTTTTTTTTTTGCTAACATCATTTGTATTCATGGCCTATACATTTTTTTCGATATATTGTGAATTTCAGTGCGTGTGCACTTTTTCTAACATGGTTACTACTCATTGTATGTACATTTTGATTTGCTGATATGTTCTGAAGTGCAGTGCATGTGCACTTATGTCACTTGTCAACATGATTTTTTTTTTGCCATTATGTTTATTTGTTGTGAAAACGCTAAGGAGTTTTCCAGTGCGTGTGCACTTATGTCATTTGTTTTGTACTCATTGTATATATATTTTGTACACGGTGCATGTGCACCACATTTACTTCATGATCTACATCTGAATATTCTGTGATTGTAAAGTTAATTAGTTAAGAAAAAATTTTGTTGCTCATAGCAAGTCCAAATGACTCACCATCGCTGCCAAATTTTTGCCCCCCCAGTGGAGGGTTATGAAACACGTATGTATTCAGTAGCAGCGATGGCGAGGCATGACAGAATCTCTGACCAGAGAGTTATTTATCGTTGCTAGTCTGCGCTTGACCGCGCGTGAGCGCTGTAGTTGTACGTAGTGAGTCGCGAGAGCATGTAGTTCGGTTGCGAGCAGTTGCAGTTGCGAGTCGGAGTCGTGTGTGAGGAGTCGGCGGGCGTCGACATGGGTCTCTGGTCACGATTCGGGACGAGGTATATTGTTAAATAAGGTAATGAAGCAGCATTGCGCTCAGCCAATAACATCAGTCAATTGTAATTAATTTGTTCAAGAAATGCCCCAATAATAATTTTGTTTTCAAAGCAATCGTTTTAAGAAAATAATCATTCCAATTGAAACAATATTTCCTATGCTTTTCCTCTCAGAATGAATTTATCAGATTAACTATTGCACAGGGCCTAAGGTCAGCGATGCTGCCCTTATAAAATTTATCAGGTTCACCCTAACGTTAATTTTGTGGGAACTTAACATTTTTGCACATTTTTATTATCATTGAGTTTTATTACTGTGGGAAGCTAACATTTGGCACTATTTGCAATTCTATTCAATTCTTTTCATTTTGCATATTTTACTGGGAGGTTACACTTAGCACGATGTCTATTCTCGTTTAAATATTTTCATTTAATTTTTATTGTGGGGAGGTTACAACGGTGAGTAAAGGAATCAACGATCAACTCGAATGGATGTCATGTGACGCCCGCCAGGACGAAACACAACGAGCAACACGGGACAAAATAAAGAAAAAAAATGTTGCTAGCGTTGCTGCCTCTCGATCACGGGGTCCCCCGTTCGATTCTCCGCAGGGATGTGGATTTTTCTCTGCCTAGGGACTGGGTGTTTTTGTTGTCCTCGTCATTTCATCATCATCATCATCATTCGTGACAGTGGCTAGGTTGGACTGTGTAAAAAATTGGACTGTGAAAGATTGGGACTTTGTACAGGCGTTGATGACAGTGCAGTTGAACGCCCCACAAACCAAACATCATCATCATTACGGATAGAATTCATTTCCTACATCTTCTTTGGTGATGGAATTTCGGAAAACCGTGTTTAGTAATTCCGTTTTACTGGCACTGTCGCCGTTAACATCACCGTTGTTATTGCGAAGTGAATGTACTGGTTGTGTATTGCTGCTGGTATACCTACCACACGCGCTGTCCTTTGTAAATCCAATTACTACGTCCCACAGAAGTTAATAGACAATTTTCGTATTTCCTAGGAATTACATAAGCTCGCTCTGGGTGTATTTGACGCACGAG
This sequence comes from Schistocerca americana, assembly GCF_021461395.2. NCBI lineage: Eukaryota > Metazoa > Arthropoda > Insecta > Orthoptera > Acrididae > Schistocerca > Schistocerca americana. The sequence goes on along the minus strand of NC_060119.1, from coordinate 926,829,907 downwards.
CAGCGAGCCAGAAGGGTGAGCCACAAGACAGTCAGCAGCAGGCAGCAGACAGAGCTTCGTCCCGGCCGCTCTGCGGAGGGATAGCAGTGCCCCGGGCCGCGCCGTTGCCATGGATACGGCCCGCGCCGCGCCGTGTCAAGGAGACCAGGCGGGGCTGCGGCGGCTGGCCCCTCTGCCGGCGCCCTCTGCCCACCGTCACCTACACACACACGCACACACACACACACACACACACGGACACGGCGGCTCCCAGGACTCTATACAACCAGGGCAGAAAGCTTCTTCTGTACGGCGCGAGTTGGTAGTGAGGCGTATACCGATCCTGCCTTGGAGGCGGTTAAGTGGAAGATGTGTCACAAAACTGGATAGTGACAGATGGTGACGCGAGACTGGACGCGCACGTAGTTTATGTATCAACCGATAGAGGACAATATTGGTTAGGGGGACTGTGATTTTAGTTTCGATTGTGCCCACTAGAGTGCACTAAAGTAACAGAATGTTTTTCATAAACTGTTCTAATATTTTCATAAAGTTTTATTATGTCTTTTTGTGTATGTAAAATGTTATAAATGTGTTTTAGCAGTATGAATGATGCGTGAGTCTGATTTAAGGTTAATATGAAGATAATTGTGTAACGAGTTATGTAGCGGAATTTAGTGTGGGAACATTTTGAAGAATTATGGATGTCGACAAAGGGGATTTTTGTAGAATAGATTTGTGAAGTAAGTTTATGGTAAAGGGAAAGTTAATTCAGGTATAAATAACAATAGTAAACAACTTTATGCATAAACAAAATTTCAGCATATTAGATAATTACGTCGGTAAAAAGTGCAGTCGTTAGTTTTACTATTTTGCGATTGGTTATTGATGAAAAGCGCGGACTGACGCGGGAGAATGTTGTTTTGCTATAGGCTGTTGAGTAAACTGACCAATGGTAAAACAATATTCTTCGCGCGCCTTTCTCTGCTGGTAGAGAAGACTTAAGAGTATTCTAGAGAAGAGTGGGAGCCTAGCCATGAAAAAGTTCGGACGTGTTTAGTAATAGTTCCGATGGAAACGATAAGTTATCCGATCCAGCAGTGTTTCATACATCAAAAGTGTGGTAAAATGACGGCATAATTATTCCGATGGGCGTGTAGAAATTTCGGAATTTTAAGTGAATTTTGTGACGAGAAAAGACATATATTCCGTGTACCGTATTGAGCAGGTCGGTGGCTAAAAACTGTGACATAATAATTGGCGAGCATTATCAATCAAAAACAATTAGTATTTTTTGTAGCTATTACGTTTTCGGGAAATGCAACACCATAAACTTGCTAACGTGAGTGAAAGGGATTGTGAGTGACTGTGTTAAGACTAGCACGGGCTTGGCAGTGATACTTGTTCACCTAAGTTTCAGAATATATTAATTAAGGACAAGATTTCCAACCTTTCATTGCGTGTGAAAACTTTCTCCCGAAACGCAGATTAGTGACTTTAATTGCAGCCTGGTTCACGTCGAAGTACAGTAGGTTTTGCTCGGCTTCCCTACTGATGATATGCTGAGACAATGTTCACAGGTAGGTGCAGGTTCCATCGTAAAGGGATGGAAAGAACCACGCCGCCGCAGTAGCTAACTTTATCCACTATTATTTTCGCAGCAGTCGTTACATTTGGACTGAGACATTTCATTTCTAACGCCGTGAATAGAAAAATCTCATAGGCCTCGCAACGTCTATCGCCACGGTGCCTATCTTTGAGATGTAAGCCTCATATAACAGGCACAACCCGTAACGAAGTACTCGTAATGTAAGTAACTAGGCGAGTAGGACTTGCTTCGCTTCGTCTTTCTTTCCATTTGTCATTCCAATTGCAAAAAATGCAGTTAGTCATCTCATTTGTACATAATTTAAGTTTTTCAGTGTATATTCTTGTTAACTACTTTTACTGTTTCACTATTTTCCATTCCACTGAATCTGACGATATATTTCCGTTCTGTCTGTGGCGTTCTTACAACAGCTACTCTTCACTATCGCTGGCAACACTCTGATTCTCTGACGCTTTACGCAGTGCGATCCAAGAGACGAAGTTAGACATATCTCTAGCAACCAGTCGTGTGTCATGGTCTTTGCTCTTGTAACACGACGACTAAGTTATTGCTTTGCTAGCACTCATTCTCGCGATCTAGGTGGCCCACTGAACAACACATATAACAAACGTTGCGCTTCATGCTTATAAAGTATTCCAAGTCAATCAAATACAGGAAAGAAATACAACAGGTGATATTCAAACATTTTTACGTGGCACCCCCTTCTCGTCCTCACCCCGAGTCTAGGATTATGTTAAGCTAGCAGTGTTTTTATACAAATAATAGAAGTAATGAGTCATATACGTATAAAATCTGGTGGAAATTACTGCATAGTTCCTGGGTTATGCTTCAGTCTCAGCCCTTTTCACTACCACCCCCACCCCCAGTGTAGTTCTCACACTCATAGTGCTTCTTCCAGATAGTAAGTGATCTACAGGATGTCCATCAGTAAAGTTTCAGTTTTAAAACGCTGTAGAAAGAGAACCTCTCCTCAGAGTGACGTCAAATTTGAACAGCATGTTATTGAGAAGAGGAAAACGTCATGGGAAAAAAATTAACAAAAAATTTGCCAATAAATGGCGCTATAAGCGTCTTAACGTAACTGGGCTCACCTACAAATGACAATTTAATCGCAGTACGACTGCTATGGTTTGAGCTGCACATTAGACCATCCCTACTGTTCACTGTGCATGACTGCACGAGCTCTGAAGTCGACGGTGCGCCACTGCTAGTCAGATAAGCCAATCTACCACGGCAAGGTCGTACCGCAACTGAAGAGATGAAAGGGTCCTGTAGCCACCTTTCATTAGACCGGTAGGCCATTTTCACTGCCATTTCTCTTCCTTTTCCTTGTTTCTCTTTTCTCATAACTGTCATAGTGGTGTGATTGAATGAATGTGATTGTGTGTCACGTTGCGAGACGGTGGCGTAGTCTGCTGCAGAAAGTCTGCGATAGTCATACAGATTCAGCAGCAGTTGTACAGAATAGCCAGCTCTTGTAGTGGTCAAGTAGGCAAGGAGGTTTGCGCTACTTGTGAGAAATCCACCTGCGTTAGGTTCGTGGCGAAAATGGCATCTTTGGGTTTTCCGGGCCACGCTGAGCGTGGAAGAGGCTGGAGAAGAAAAAGGAAGGCAGTCTGCCGCCGGTACGGGAAGCGTCCACAGCTGTGCTCCAGTCGAAGAAGGGTGAGTTAGACTGCCCGCTTGGAGCGTTGTTACTTGGCGAGGGGAGAGCTGTTAGCTTTTGGTCTCGCTTTTCAACTCTGAAAGATTGCTTTGCGTTGTCGCAGCAAGGAATGCAAAACTTTGGCAGATTTTTCTTTTAGGAAATTTCTATAGCAGACTTGGATCCGCCGGAAGAGCGCCACACAAAGGTGTCGATAAGAAGTGAGCACTCGCTCCTGTATGAATGTCTGTTTGCCTTCAGCTGTGCCTGTATATGCTTTTATTTTCCTAAATATTAATAGCTTTGCCTTCTCGTAAATTTTCCTTGCTTCATGTATCTTTCGTCCGTGGGGAGCCACCCACGTGGTTGAACATTAGAGTTTGTTGGGCTACCGTCATCACTAACTGTGCGATCTCATGTTTGTTCTAAGGAATTACCTGTTCATGATTGTGTGATGTGATATTGTTGCAACTTGGCCACGATACCTAGAAATTGCGTCTCCACAAACCACGTGGGCACCCGGGTGTGCTGCGAAACTTGTACCGTTTCACGAGTTATTGCGATCAGTTATCAGGCAACAGCAATTTTATAAATGATTCACGCCAATGGTTTTAGGTGTAGATTATAACGGTGAATGTATCGATGCTTTTCTTTAATGTTTTAGGAATTAATGTTATCAGGAATTGTGTACATGCCTCACATCCATATCTTAGGAATAAATGATTTTATCTACAATTTTCTCTTGTGTTCCGAGGTTACGTTTTTGCACCTAAGCCACTCACCTCGTAGCTTTCCCGTTAACACATCCAACGCGTTTCCTTACGCACAGGTCCAGTGATTAGTTTCCCCTTTTATTGTATAACAAATGCTTTAGATTAAGTCTTATTTTCAGGTGTGTTGCTGGAAGCTGCTCTTATGCAGTGTTCATGCATTTTCTATTTTATTTTAAGGTTTGATTCTCGTGAACAGTGCACGGGCAATACTATTAATTACATCGTATCCCCTATGAGCGACATCACAACGTATGCATTTTTATGAGTTTTTGGTCTGTGTTCAAATTAATTTGTTTTCCGACTCTGCCAAACCTTTGATTAGCTGTCTGGTTAGAGCCGGTGTCGACCCTAATCTTCTCACGTTAATTTCACAAGCAATAAGTATTTCCATTCCCAATAATTACGTAGTAGCCCGTATAAACAGGTTAGTTACAGAGAAAAATCGGTTTTTAATTGTCGTGAGGTCAAAAACTGCATAGATAGCAAAAAGACATCGGTTTTTAATTTTCCTGGGGTCAAGAACTATATAAGAAGAAAAATGACATCGATTTCTAACTGTCGTGAGACTGGCGTAAGACATGTTTAGTATGCTGTCCACCGGTTTCTGCCACAAGTTGAAATCGAGAAACAGCATGTTCCACAACAGATCGGAGTGTCTCGGGGGTCACGTTCAAAATGCGTTGCGCAACGTGTGCCATCAATTCAGTTACGTTAGTAATTGCAGCGCTGAACACAACATCTTACAGATAACCCCACAGCCAAAAGTCACACGGATTAGGATCAGGTTATCTGGACGGCCAGGCTGTAGGGAATTGACGGATGATAATCCTAACATTTCCAAATGCCTCTGCAGCAGCCGCTTCACGGGCTGTGCAATGTGCAGAGGAGCTCCATCTTGCATAAATATCTTACCCACACATCCAAACTCCTGAAGTGCTAGAATGAAGTTGATGCGCAAAGGACTCTCATAGAGATTACCAATGACGGTACACGTAACAGGACCCCTATGACAAACGTTTTTTTCTTCCATGATGTTTCCTCCTGCGTCAATAATACGCTGTTCAATTTTAAAGTCATTCTGGGCAATGTTCCTCTTTCTACAGCGTTCTGAAACTGAAATTGTAATCACTGACGATCTGTTTGCTGATCCACCGATCACCACTCATGAGACTGTCCGCACGTTCCAGCTGTGCGCGGTCGGCCGGCACGCGGCAGCTCCTGCAGGTCTGCGAGATCTTGTTGCGATGATGACAGACGCCTCTCGCAGTTGCTCACAAGCTGTTGTTCACAGTCAGGTCTCCGTAGACGTTCTGGAAGCGTCATTCTGAGCAGTGGTTCTCTTTCTACAGCGTTCTGAAACTGGAACTGCAGTCATGGACACCCAGTATGTAACACGTTTGGCTGAAATCTCTTTATTGCTTTCGGAGGAGACGTAGAACGTACATAATACAATGATTTATCTTCGATGCTCTGGTTTTCCGCCACAAAAGACTTAATGACATCTCTCTGCTTCGAGCGCACCTCCATTGCAGACGTCATTTTGAAAGCTACATATAGCGCCGCCACCTATCGGAACTTCACGAAACTATAGGGCCTAAAGCGGGAATATTCCACGATGTCCCACAACAAATTCCGCATGTTTCAACCGAATTTGGCCGAGAAAAGAAATGCGTTGCTTTACTTTTGAACGACCCTCGTATTTCGCATTTCGGCAGAAAAAAAAAATAATGCAATCTTCCACAATGAAAAAACTATCGAGGTGTGAATTGTATCGGCCTTCTCTCTGTTATTTCCATTTAGGTACCGGAACTATCAGTAAGTGGCTGCATAGATGATGAAACGTCCCCTTAGAAAAATAATAAAAGACTGTGCTTCAACTGACACACAATATTTTTAGAGCAACGCAATCTAACTTTCAATAATCCCTACAAATAATGGTCTTGGCTAACATTAACCTATACCTTTCACAAATCACTTACGTCACAAAAATCTTCGTTACTCAAACTAGTGCAATACAGCGAGCGCCACTACTGCCATGGCACTAACTACTGATAGGCATAGTTAGCAAATGAAAGATTTTGATAAAGAAAAAACAATGTATTTACCTTAATAGTGTTCAAAAGTCATAATACATATATTAGTTCATGACATCCAGTCTTGCAAATTTACTCTCTCTGATGGACACAGGTCCAGATCATCCGCTTTCACAACTCCGCCATCTGTCTCCCCATATCCACCACCGCTGGCGGCTCACCTCCAACTGCGCAACGCTACGTGCTGTTAACAGCCAACTGCGCAACACTACAATAGCAAATTCCAACAATGCCACCTAGCCACAGACTGCACACAGCACAGCCAGTGATTTTCATACAGAGCGCTACGTGACGCTGGCGTTACCAATATGAGAACCTATACAGCCTACTTACAATGATATTGACCCCTTTACATACTTTACGTAAAATCAGAATTGCTTAGGATGTTTCGGCTGACCGGTTGCAAAAATTCTACTTTCGAATTCGTTAACATCTTCATCTATGGCTTTGTTCAGCTTTTGTTTTAACAACGCTTTGACTTCGTTTAAAACTGTGCCGGAATGCTTTTGAATTCACAGCAACTTGCTAACACGGCTGTTGCGCCACGCGGGTATTTCCCACACATCACAACTTTACTCGGCAATTATATATTTAAAAAGAATGAACTCTTTCGAGTGATTTTCATTGATACTATATATCTTCGTCCTGGGATAAGAATTTTTATGTCGAGTGCCAAGATACTCTGCCATCTGTCTCCTGTCAGACGTGGTAGGCAAAAATATTTCTCTAGCTTTTATAACATTACTTTTGCCGTCTGTAGTCATTGTTGTTTATGAGCCTTTGTAACATCCCCTTAGAAAAATTTATGAATGACTGTGCTGATAAACCTCTTACGTTATTTGATTTTCAAACAGCTGAGCAAAACTGAGTGTGCTCAGACATTTCTCTCTTTACTTATTCTGATCATCACTAAACTGACACACAATATTTTTAGCGCAACGCAATCTGACTTTCAATAATCCCTGCAAAAGAATGGCCCTGGCTAATAATAACATATACCTTTCATGAATCACTTACCTCACAAAAATCTTCGTTACTCGAACTGCTGCAATACAGGGAGTGCCAATACTGCCAGCTAAATGAAAGATTCTAACTACTGAAGGCATTAACTACTGATAGGCATAGTCAGCAAATGAAAGATTTTGATAGAGAACAAACAATGTATTTACCTTAATAATGTTCAAAAGTCATTTTATATATATATATATATATATATATATATATATATATATATATATATATATATATATATCCGTTCATGATATCCAGTATTACAAATTTACTCTTTCTGATGGCACACGTCCAGATCGTCCGCTCTCAAAATTCTGCCATCTCTCTCCCCACATCCTCCACCGCTGGCGGCTCACCTCCAACTACGCAACGCTACGCGTTGTTCACATCCAACTGCCCAACACTACAATAGCAAATATTCCAACAATGCAAACCAGCCACAGACTGCACACAGCACAGTCAGTGATTTTCATACAGAGCGCAACGTGGCGTTACCAACTTAAAAACCTAAACAGCCTACTTACACCTTATACTTTCTATTCCCTCCTCTGCGCCAGCTGATCGGGTCTTTTATTTATTACGAGATCTAATTCCTTGCCCTTAGAAGTCGGTTATGTAACGAACGGCTCAAGTTAACTTTTAGAAAACACATTCAGAACAAGCTCACATGAATCCCTGTCGGTGGTATCTACCCAATCGTGTGAGTTATCCATTCTACATAGCACCGCATTACAAAAACATGATCCGGAAATTTACCCACGATGTTCTCCAAGTTTTCGCTGAAGCATGCTGCGACTACAGCCCTTTATGCACGTAGACTGCTAAAGCATACAATTACCACGCATGACTCACATGTGAAACTTAGATTTACGAGATAATTACATGTTCATAATACATATGTACCCAATACATACAGGGTCACAATCATTGAACTATATGAAAAACCGTAAATTAGTTACAAACTCCGGCATACACATGTTTTATTCAACATATAAACGTCACTACAGATATTAGGATTTAGGTTACGACATGTTCGATGTGCCTGCTATCATTGATGACGATGTGGCTCAGGCAAATAGCGAAATTCTGCATGAGCCGTTGAAGTGCTGGAACATCGATGCCCTCCTGAATGACTGTTTGCAGCTCAGCAGTGGTTTTGGGGTTATTACTGTACACCTTGTCTTTAATATAGCCCTACAAAAAGGAGTCACATGT